>NW_026057586.1:9723136-9807780 GCF_023721935.1 Panthera uncia | reverse complement strand
TGTTGAACAGAGAGTTCCTATTAGTCTTTTTAGCACCTATCAGGAGTAGAATAACTGAGAGCAAGCTGAAGTTAGACACTAAAAAAAAAGCTATTGGTGGGTTAAGAAAGCCTGATGTGAAGGGAGATTCAACAATAGATTGAGGTTAGTGATTTAGCCTAAGGGAACAAATCAGATATGAGCAAGAAGCCAGGGACTAAAGATTGAAGCAAATATTTACAAGTTTTAATAAATAAAAAGTAAAAAACCAAGAGTAGTAACCACACCCTTAAATTCAGTCAAAGATTTATGAATAAGGTCTTGTTGATATGTGAACTCCGTTAGGGGTCGATAATCTCATCACCAGAGATATTCACCCTCCATATCTTCTTTTTTAAGTTTTTTGTTTTATTTTATTTTCTTTTTATTTAGAGAGAGAGAGAGAGGAGGAGGAGGAAGGCAGAGAAAGAGGGAGAGAGAAAATCCCAAGCAGGCTCTGCTCTATCAGCACGCAGCCCGACCCATCAGCACGAAGACCCATGTGGAGCTGGAATCTACAAACCATGAGATCATGACCTGAGCCGAAATCAAGAGTCAGCTACCGAACCAACTGAGCCACCCAAACACCTCCATCCTCCACATCTTAAAGGTACAATACTGTAAACCCAATTTTGACTCTGTTCATCAAATTGAATAAATAAGCTAAATACCTCCAGAATAAGTATCTTAAAAGGCATATGTAACACATCTCTTAGGATATTTTCAGTCACTAAAGTTTTAGGCAGTGATTCTAACTCTCAACATGTAAAATGTTTACCCCAGTTATAGAATAACTCACCAAGGAGATGCAAGAAATAGTTCAGAGACATTATGACTTTACCACCTGGCCATATTTTGACACTTTGGACTAGAGATATTTACTCCAGAAAAATAAAATTAGCATTTTTGAAAACCTCAACCTGACTGTTGGCTTTTTTACAAGTGCCTTATTGACCTACAGTTGGAGTTAATTAAAACGTCTAACTAGGGTGCTTCCTAAAACAGAACCAGCATGATCTATTCCAAAAAAATTTGGCAATTTTTTAATTGCTTTGGGACTCAAAGACTGATTTCTAACACAAGGATGTTGTACTCGTACTAAATTTGGCTACGGGTCATGAGAAGGGGACTCCACATAAGTGTGCTGAGATTTATTTCCATAATTATGTCAGTTGAATTGGACCCGAGATGGTTCAGAAAATTGAGTCCCCCGATGGTGTGGAGTAATTTTAGTTCCCATAAGGAAACTCTTTTGATCATTCTAGGAATTACTAAAACTGGGAACCTGGCCAAATTTGATTCCTTCGTCCAATTCTGATGTCCGTACAGTGTATCCATTTGGTAAACCAAAGCAAGGTAGTGTGATGTCCTGGAAGGGACAGGGGAGACAGATGATCATAAGTATCTTTTCTCTCTTCCTCTCGGTAGCTATTAGACCTTTGGCAAGTTACTCAGCAGCAGCCCCAGTCTGCACCTGTGTGCAATGGCGCTAACACCATTAGCCTAGAAAGTGTGTACAATGGGGCAGACACGGGGCATGTAATTGGCCCTCCGTAAGTTGGAGGCAAAATCCAAGCAAACCTGTTGGAGCAGGGGGTCTCCTCCTTGGCTGTGCATTCGAGTGGCTTGTGGGGAGCACGGGGAGCACACCTCTGCCTTGGTTCTACCTCAGGCCAATGATAAACTAAGGCCATTATATGGCTCCTGGAATCCGTAACCTTAGAAAAGCATACTACACTAGCCTTTCCAAAGAGGACTAGGTATTTCTAACGTGCAGCCATGATCTACCTTGGGAAAGAATTTCATCTAGAACGTAAAGGGACCACACGGATCATCCCCCCTGGTAGCTGTCAAATGCCAGTCTGTAGACTTCTGCATCAGAATCCCTTGGGAAGCACCCTAAACATACACACTCGCTCACCTCATTTTAGTTACTAAATCAGAGTCCCCATGGGTTTGCCTCAGAACATGTACTCTTAACAAGATCCCCAAGTAATTCCGCTCAGTCGTAGTTAAAAACTACCCATACAAGATGAGTTTTCCTGCCATTCAGACCTTACAAATGAGAAAGTGGAGGCCCAGGGAACCGAAACGACGTGTTCGAGGTCGCCCAACAGTTCATGGCACGGTCATAAAACTCTAATTCTCCACACCCTGCGTCTAGTTCTATTGCTAATTCGCTGTTTTTGCTGCTATGTCGATCTGGATTCAAACACAGGACTGTGAAATCACTCTTGAAATCACTTAATATCATGCCTGCCAGTAAGTCCAATTGTTGCAAACAAAAGGGAGTCCTCAGTATTCCCTCAAGTTTAAAATTTTCAAAGAAAATAATATCGTTTTAGAATCACATATGGCAAATTAACACATCCTTCTGCATCGCAGCCTTCAACTGAACTGGGTCTGTGAGAAAAAATATGAAAAGACAGAATCACATTACTTGGTCCTACTTTGCTTTGCTGAACAATAAGTCTCTGTAATATCTGGATTTGCCAGGTGCAGGGCTAAGATTACAATAAAGGCAGTCGTGGGTCCTCTTTCAGTGATCAAAACAAAGCCTTTTGTTTCTTTGAGATCAGCCCGTCGTACCCTCCAGCCAGCTCCGTGAGGGAGATTGACAGATTGCATCATCCAGACACACTGTTCAAGAGATAACCTGACAGTATATATCTGATCGTCTGCAGACAAAGGGAAGCGTGTGCGATTGTTCACACTATTGTGACTTGCGTGCACCTCACATAGTAAAGTGCTCTGGAGACAGACACTGTAACGCACAAAAATCAGGATAAGTAAGCTCAGGAGTAACTACTGGCTGAGGTATTTGGGTAGAAAACACTAGGAACTTTTATGTTTATATGTTATTTTACGTTGTATCATCTGCTGATGAGTATTGCTTTGGGATGGGATAGGCTGGCCAGTCCTAACTCGCATCACCCTCCGAGGACGTCGGAAGCTCATTGAGAGAAGATTTTTCAAACTACATGGCTCTTTTCACCTCGAAGATTTGCATTCCTCTGGGCTTTCCTTCTCTCCTGTGGCATTGAATAAAGAGAAATGCTTTGATTGGTAGGCATATGTATGTGAATGGAATAGGACAGAAAATAATGATGAGTTTAACTGAGCCTTTTTCTTTTTTAATATGTATTTATTTACTTATTTTTGAAAGAGAAAGAGAACAAGAAGGAGAAAGCAGAGAGAGACAGGGAGACAGAGAAACCCAAGCAAGCTCCACACTGTCAACACAGAGCCCCACGTGGGGCTTGAACCCACAGACTGTGAGATCATGACCTGAGCCGAAATCAAGAGTCAGACACTCAACCAACTGAGCCACCCAGGCACCCCTAACCGAACTTTTTAAAGATATTTCCCTAGGGTCTTTGGGATTTGAGAACAGTGTCCAATCCTAGTTGGACAGTAAGTGTCTGAATAGTGCATTTCTGTTGAAACGTCAAGTGACCAGAAGTTTCCTTTATGTCCCTGCAAGAAGAGAACCTATTATGTAGCCAACATGAAGAAGGAAGCCTGGCCAAGGGCAACCCAATTCTAGCAATACAATATCATATTGCCTTGTGCCCTAAATTTAATAAGACACCCTCAGAGTCAAAGACGTTTGCAATATTTATGATTTTTAGGTAGTCACTAAAGGATGCATTTGTGTCATTTGCCTTAGATGTTGTCATCGTCGTCATTAACATCACCACCACAGCAGCAGTAATCATAATAGTAATAGTAACTATAAAGGGAAATTGAAAACAACCTCTCAGAGGCTATAGAACTCATAAGCACTGAGACTGAGAACTTTAATAAATAACAAAACCCAAAGCATGTGGAGGTCTGATCAGTAAGTATCTTTATAAGTTGCCAAGAAAAGAGTGAGTAAAGCAGCAAATGGCTGAAGATGAGGAAATTTTCTTTAAATCTGCTCTTTGTCTGACAATTTTGAGGCTGTAAATGTAGACTATATAAGTGGTTGAGATCTGTTTATAGAAATAGGAAAACAGATACATTAGATGAGACTTGAAAGTAATTCTATATACATCTTATTACTGTGGTCTGGCCAAGAATTTATCATTGCAAAAGGAAAAAACCTGGATGTTTTACAGGATCTGTTTTTAGATGTAAAAGAAATCACCTTAGAAAAGCAACAGGGTAGTAAGTATAGTATCTACAAGTACAAGGCCAATAAAGCATATTTTAATCTAGGACAAGGGTATTTTAATACCTGTTTACCACATTTTGTGTCAATCTTTCATCATTCTATATTGATTCCTATTGTACTTTACTTACCAGATGAAAGCCATCATATATATTCCCAAAGGTTCCTGTTAGGTGGTTCATATCCAGTCCAACATCAAATGAACTTTTGTAATGTTCTGTCTTTTCCATTATTACTGATAAACAGCATGTACGTAGCCTTAGATATTTAAATCTGAATGAATTGGGCACTAATATTCTCCCGAATTATATCTTTCCAGAAATTAGGCCACAGGGTACTTCTGTGTTCATAAACTAATCATATATCCATATTAAGGGGACCTGTATCGTTGAAGACAACCTAGGATCCAAATGAGAACCTTGCTTGGGATCCTAATTCTGACACTTCCCGGATGTCGGACTTCTCGTGCTCACTTTTTTGCCTTGAACTTTAGTTTAGTTTTCAACTGAAATGGGAATTCTACCACGAACACACAAACCCATGGTTAGTGAGCCACGATTACGCACCAAACACCCAAGCTAAACCCAGGGGTGCATTAAAGAGCAGAAGCTAGGACCTCTGCTTGCACAGAATCAGGATTCGAGGAAGGTTTAAACAACCAAATAAACAATATGAGGAAAGCAGAGAATGTCACATGGGAGCTTAGGGCAGAGGCTAGTGACCTAGTCTATGGAGGAAGAGGAGTATTTACACAAAATGTACATATGAAAGCTGAGACTTCCAAGGATGAAAAAAAAGATAATCGGGAGATTGGAAGTTTGACTAGGAGATAATATCTCAACCCAGGAAATACAAGTGTGGGAGCTTGGAGGTAAAAGGAGCGACAATATTCATTTTAGTCGCTATACAGCTTTTTTATTAAAGTTGGGACTGTTTTGGGATGAAGAGAAATATCTTTATTTTACAGTTCTTATGAGGATTAGATATAATGTATAAAAATATCTACTATATAATAACTCATTACGAATTAATTAATATGATTATTATACAATTTATTGCCATGAAATTAAGACTTAAACTAGAATTTCTAATATGATTTTGGAAAATCTATATAACTAATAACCACTTAAACCCACTTTAATTTAGTACCATGACTGTAAACCAACATAAATCTACTTAATATCCTTTATCTATATTTAATTAAAATAACAACGTAAGCTCATTTCCAATTTGGACTCACATTCCTCAAAAAAAAAAAATAGATGAATGATTTAAAAGCCTATGTAAAACTGGGGCGCCTGGGTGGGTCAGTCGGTTAAGCATCCGACTTCCAGCTCAGGTCATGATCTCACAGTTCTTGAGTTCGAGTCCCGCGTCAGGCTCTGTGCTGACAGCTCAGAGCCTGGAGCCTGCTTCAGATTCTGTGTCTCCCTTTGTCTCTGTCCGTCCCCTGCTCTTGCTCTGTCTTTCTCTCTCTCAAAAATAAATAAACATTAAAAAATTAAAAAAAAAAAAAGACGTAAAACTGAATAATCCAATCGCTCATTTTACTAATACGTGAATAAAGTAATTGTTTTTATGAATTTCTTAGAATAAATGTCATGATTTCCATTTCCATGCAAAGAGTGATTAGAGCTGTCCATCAAGGCCACTTAAGCAAACAAGCAAATGAACAAATATGCAATTGCCACTGGAACTGAATTCTGAAGATTTTAAGTGCCTGTTGTGAAAAAGCCAATGTACATGAACGGAACTTACAAGGTTCCGCTGCAGACAATTGACTGCACTTTCTAATCCATCTCGGTTTTTGGTTTTCCTGGCGCAGCACACGGGGCACATCTGGAGATTGATTTGCTTATTTTCAAGAAGTGCTTCCACTGTCATTGGAAACAAATTTAACAATTCCCTTTTGCATTGTAACATCTCTTCTGTTTTTCTCTTTCCCGGCCCAACTATTAAAAAACACTCCCTACAGTTCTTCTAACATTGTGGAGGTGTTTATAAAGCTATTAACAATCCTTTCAAATTTCTCCCTCTAAAGTGATTTACTTTTACGCTTCCTTGGAAAAAAAAATGTTTTACATTCAACTTTATTGCCAACAAAGCATCAACACTAGCTTAGACTTTTATAATAATTAGAGCCAAGATAACTTAAAATGTTGTTAAATTGAAGAATTTTAAGGAAAAACTGGATTGGGAAGCCAGAATCTATTTTTAAGACCAAACCCCAAAGAATATGAGGAAATGTAAGATGTATCTAAGATAAAATTGCTGACAACAGGTGATTCTGCATCTAAAAAAGTTTAGGTGCTTTATCTTTACACTGAAAGTAGTATAAGAAAAAGAGAGTGATAAATGAAGTGATTTTCTTGTTTGTTATCATGAAATATTAATGTAATAATCATTGAAAAGATCAAAGATAGGCAAAATAATACTTTATAAAAGCTGTATCATAAACAGAAGCCAAGTGTGACTTTAAGATATTAACCTACTTTCCAAAACATCAGCAGTAATAATTGTCAACATGTCCCAGGGAAGAAAGAAATGGGGCAAAGCTATTTCTATGAGAGCAGTACTGATTATAATCATAACTAATCAGTTCCTCCCTGCATGAAATATTGCTAACAGTAAATAGAAAAATCATTTGATATATAAAACTGCTTACCAAAAGTAAATCTAAGCATACATACATATATAGAAAGTGTATATACATATGCAAAATGTAAGCTTAATCATATACGTATGCATATATATATATATATATGAAATGGAAAATCAGATGATGAAAAAATAATTTGACTCAACAGAAATGGTTTTGAGTTGTGATTATATAAATTTGTTTTTTTTTTTTTTTTTTTTTTTTTTTTTTTTTTTTTTTTTTTTTTTTTTTGCATGAGACCTTTTCTGAACATTTTGTTGGGAAATAATCTCAAATTTACTGAAAAATTGCAAAAATAGAAAACAGTCTAAACACTTGGAATTTACAAGAGCCAGAGGGAGTCAATAGAAAGGAATCTCATAGTAAAGAAATGTAGAGGGAAAAAATAGGGGGCCGGAGGAGTGGGGAGAGAGAGAGAACGAGCATGAGAGTGAGAATCAGAAGAGACAGATCTTGAAAGACATTTCCAGAAGTGTGAGGCCCATATTTTTTCTTGAATTAGAAAACCACTAAGTAAATGAAAAAAATAACTTTTTTTTCCTTTTCCACTAGGCTTCACTTTTTGAGTTCGGTTGCACCATCTATAAAGGTTTTTTTTTTTTTTTTTTTTTTTATCTGGATTTGAACACACTTGGAATAGGCACAGTGGGTCCCCTCACTGGTTCTCTTACAAAGCTTCTAGCTACAGGAGACTTGAGTCAATTATTTTATGACAGACCTACCCTCCCTCCCTGAGACTGAAAGCTCCCAGAGCCTTGCTACCGAAACTTCCCACGGGCATTGGCATCTCCTGGGATTTTGCTGGAATGAAGTTATCGGACTCTTTTTTGACAAAGGTAAACCGGAACCTTCTTTGTGACAAGACACTCAAGTGATTCACTTTCAAGCTATGCAAGCACTGCTGCGGGAAAAACAGATACTGCTTGTGGAAAACCTGGCACTCCTATCAGGAAATGTAAATTTTCACTTCATTCTCTACCTTGTGTTTGGTTCTGAGTAGAAAGGTTACCAGAGGTCCAGTCCTAACTGTAAGCTGATTCTCAGGTGCCTGTGTGAGGCCACAGTTGACCACAAGAAGATGAGGGGCTTTACTGAACCTTAAGAACAGTTATTATTTACCACATAATTCAAGCTAGTGATCAGTTTTCTTTTATAGCCTCTTAGCGGGAGTATAATTACACTCTTTGTATCACAAACAAAAGAGGTTATGGAAGTTTCTTTTCTTCCTCTTCCATGGAATCTTTCAGGTTTTTACATTTATGTTATGTTTCTTTTATGTATGTATGTATGTATGTATGTATGTATCATGTATCTATCTATCTATCTACCTATCTACTGGTTTATTGGCATCTACAACTAGGGGTGTGAGGAAGAATCTGGTAAGAACTGATGAACTGATTAGATACACAGACATGAACACACACACACATACATTCCTAATCTAAATTTCATGCACTGGCTATTAAATCACAACTGAATCAATTACTTCTTAAACCTTCCTTTGCATGTTCAGCCTTGTCACTTGTATTCTGGTCATATGGATCTACAAAGTTGAAATGCACAATTAGCAAAGCAGAAGCAGATAATATTCCCTTAAAGGGAATGAATTCTCAATTCTTTCCTTCCCTAGTTTCTCCATCAAATATGGCGTATTAACTATGTTGTGCTTTTGGGTTCAGTAATCCCAACTGGACAGTGGATTTCTGGGGTCAGAGACTGTGCCCTGTACTTTTGTGGATATGTATGCTTTCTATAGCTAGAGTCATCTTTACAGTGTATAGAACTTGGAAAAATTCATACTACAAGCATTCTGGTTTCTCTAGATGTATACTTCACCACTCCTGATATTTTTATAAATAGTGTACTGAACCAAAACAGGTGTCAAAGACAGCTTTGAAGACAAACAAAACTAGTTAAAAAAATTGGGAAGAGGGGCAAATATGAAAAAGCCATCTGTTTATAGGCCCCTTGCCTTTGTCAATCAGGAGGATGATATTTGTGGTGTAGAACAGATCCAAGCTTAACAGGAAGCAAGATCCACAGGTAACTATTTCCTTTCCTTTCTCAAACGCCAGCAATTCAAGATCCTACAAAACTCAGGTGACAGAATGGCAGACCTGATTTACCATAGTCCAGATTTAACACCTGCTGCCTTGAAATGAATAATTGTGTGTGTTTGTGTGTGTGTGTGTGCGTGTGCGTGCATGTGTGTTTTAGCACCTTCAGTTACTTACTTCTGTTTAACATAATGTACCTTAAGACAAAAACATGGACAAAAAGAATTGACCTAAATGTTCAGAATTAATTGTGTATTTATGAAATAATTCTTAAGTCTCTAAAGAGCAATTCAATATACTCATTTGTACTAAAAGACAGGTAATTTTTCACTTGACGTATTTGTTGGGATATTGCATACTTGTGCGCAGGGGGTACATTTATCATTGAAGACAGTGTGAGCGCTAATCCCTGGATTAGTGCAACATGGCACCCTGAAGTTTCCCATGGAGCCAATAAATAGCCTTCTTTTCTCTGAGTTATGAATGAATTGCTAAATAAGAAACAAACTGAATACTCAGTAAGTAGAGAATAAAAATGATCACTGTTCTAACTTCTAAAGGCTGAGACAGAGGATGTCACTTAGGGCAGAGTTGATATTCAAGATATTTAACAGCCACGTGCCCAATGCTTAGACCATTTAAAATGGTAACATCTAAGCAAAACAAAGGCAAGCCGCTTGGAATACCTGTTGAACATCAGCCCTGAATGAGTTGGTCAGGATGACCTTGCTCTCTCCTTCCCCCCCAGAAAAGTCAACTAAAGACAAACCATTGGGGGAAGGTTACAAAGCAGCGCCTTCTGACCCAGTTACATCTTGTTTTTTGTAGAATGAGATGGAGAAACAGACAAAATCATCCCCTCATGGGTGATGAGGACCATGCAGAAATTGGCTCCCATCACTCAAGGCAGAAGAACCACTGACTTCAACCAGGGAACCAGGTAACAATGCATCTACAAGAGGAATAAAGGTTGAGACGAGTTTCCAAAGGCTTAAGAAACAGCCTTTCTCAAAAAAGAAGTATCAGGATAGGGGTAAAAATGCTCCTTCTTATAAATATCACATCTTTCATGTTATGAGATATCTGTAACATGGATAAAATGATAGAAAAACTAGAGGAAACCTAAGACAAAGGCATGGAAGACTGACCCATAATTACACATGTTTAGTTGATTGGGCATCGATTGCAAATGAACAAAGATATTCTTAAAAAATAGGCTGTGAATTCGTTACCCCCCACAAAATATGGCAGTTTTACCAATCATTACAGTATTTGAAAATTGTTGTATGATATAGACATATAGATAGGAATAGGTTGATAAGTAAAGATGTACGTATACAATTTTATAGCTAACATGTAGAATAGACCGTGTCCATATATAAATAAGCTCTACTTTTGTTTTATATCAACTTTGAAAGATATGGTTGTTATTCCATTTCACAAAGGAGAAATCTAAGACACAGAATAACTCTAATAACGCTGGTTAGCAATGTTGTTTTCCACTGGGGCATGGATAGCAATTCTTAAACCACTATACATGTATTTGGTTATATTCACTATACATGAATTGAAAAATATGTAAATGGCTGAAACGTGGTAAGAGCGACATTTCTCAGTGTCGGAATGGAAGATAACAAGTAAGCCAGAAAGAAGGCTGGAAAGATCACTATGGCTATGGAGTAGAGTTGGACACATCAGGACAAGTTCATGTTTCGCGTTATATATGAAGAGATGGTTACATATAGACACGTTTATAGATAATGACGCATACACAGGGCAATACACACACACATATTTCCTTTCTCTGTCAGCTGAGATCACCCAGATCTTGGTTTGTCATATCATCCTTCCAGAATAAGAATTAAGACTCTTTGGAGATATGACTGATTCCAGGACTGGGGCAAGGGACATAGAAGTCTCGAGAATATTATAGTGCCAAAAAGTGAGGAAGTGCTAAAGCAGACAAAAACAACAAAAAAAAAAAAACACCAGCCCACGATAGTATCAGTGGGGCACAGGAGACAAATGAAAGCTTTACTAATGGTCAAAGCTGGAACAATTTGAACAGAAAATGAAGTCTAACTGGATTATAAGCTAGAATATACAATAAATATCTATGCGTCAGCACTGGTACTCTGAAGGAAGAAATTTTTGGATGAAATTGTGGGAATGACAGATGCGTTGTACTTCTCTTGAGTATAACTACAAAGAAAACAAAAATATAATCAGAACTCCCTCTCAGTGTCTTGTCCACACTCCCCTCCCACCCTGTAGACTTTGCATCTTAAACCAGCTTCTTTACAAGGCAGAACTTCAGGCTGCCAGGGTGTTTTCACTTTAATGACTTTTCTTTTTGAAGTAAAAGCCAGGATTATCTACTGGGAGTGAGGTGATGTAAGAAATGTAAGAGAATTAACAAGACCAGTAGTAAAACAATAGATGCTCCAGGGAAAATAATCTAGAGATGACCAAGGTTAGAAGAAACATGTCTGAATATCACCGAGGGCTGAGCTGAGATTAGAGGCAGTTATTTATAATAAGATGCATTTTGACTGTACTGCGAATATTCGCAATTATGTTCCTGACTCGTTCAACAGTAATATGGGAAGCCTAGGCTTTAAAATGTAGGATTCGCCATATTTGCTGCATTCTGAAGGGCTCTCAGCTATAAGATGCACCCTCATTTTACCAACTGTTTTTCATTCACTCATCCAACAAATGTTCTTGGGCCTCATGGAGTTTATATTCCGTTGAGGTGGGCAGTTGCTAATGAAGTAAGTAATTATGTTAAGCTTCAGGTGATGACAGTTTCTATTGAAAAATGTAAAGTACAAAGAAGTGTAGGAAGTACATAGACCGTGTGTGTGTGTGTGTGTGTGTGTGTGTGCGCGCGCGTTGATGTAAACAGGTTGGAAAATTAAGTTTCATTGAAATGGTAGCTTGTGGGCAAAAACCTAAAGAAGATGAAAGAGAGCAGTCATTCAGATTATTTGGGGAACAACTATCCAGGTACAAAAGAGCAAAGAATTCTGTGTAGCCAGAGTGAGGTGAGAAAAGGGTGAATAATGGCAGATGAGTCAGAGAAATTCTAAAGGTTCAGCTATGCAGGGCTTTATGAGCCATCACGAAGATTTGACTTTTACTCTTAATGAGATGAAAAACCATGGGAGGGTTTTGAGCAGAGCAGCAACATAGTCTGACATGTTTTTCAAAGCTCAGTCTAGCTTCTGTATTAAGAACAGATTATAGGAAAGTAAAGAAGGAGGCAGGAATATTTGCTAAAAACCTATTAAAATAAAAGTAGGAAAGAGATATTTGTGGTTTGGTCCAGAGTAGTAGCAGTGAGGGGTTAGAAGGTGCATATTGATACAGTTTGATGGTGATAAAAGAATGCAATTACCTTTGATTTTGGACTAAGCACCTGGTATAGAGATGCTACAAAGTGGAGCGACAGAGAATTGGGATGATTAATTCAGTTCAAAATTTTTTGAGATGTCTATTATGTCTTCCCAGTAGAGATGTTGAGTGCGCTCTTGCGTATTTGAGCCTGAGGTTTAAAGGAGAAAGCCAGTTAGAACAGAATAATTTAGAAGGTGTTGACATATTAATTAAAACTATCGGATTGGAGAAGATAAAGAATAGACTAAGTTGGGGGGGGGAGGGTTGAAGTAATGGGACATCCCGATGTTTAGTGGATAGGGAGAAAAGAAGAACAAGCAAAAAACCCTTGGCAGGATCAGTAAAGGTAGGAGCAAAATCAGCAGAGTGCGGCATTTTGGACCAAGGTAAGAAAGAGTTTCCAAGAGGACTAAGGGATTAATGGCTTCAAATGCTCCTAACAGATCACTTCATGTGATGACTCAGAATGCACCCTTTGATTTTGTAAGATGTAAGTCCTAAGATCTTTTAGTGACAAGTTTGGTAAAACGGTAGGATAAAATGGAGAAAATGTTGGCTATAAATGGATCAAAGAGAAAGTGGAAGGAAAGCAATTAGACACAGTCCACCCTTCTGGAAGTTTGGCAGTGAATAAGGGTGGAAAAGTGGGGAAGTTTCTCAAGGAAGATGTGGGGAGCAAAAGAGGTCTTTTCAAGACCAGAAAGGTTTTTGGTGCTGAAGATAATGATTCACTTGCCCCGAGAAAATGTGATTATGTAGGAGATAATGGGGAGAATTTCTGGACTTTTATGCTTGGAAAAGCGGGAAGGAGTAGTATCTAATGTACAAGCCTAACTAACTGCCCACAGTGGCAGAAAATGCATCTAGATGAACAGGGTTGAGGATCGAATTCACGGAGAGGGAGCCTCATGGGTGGTATGGCGACCTCAGGAGCCTATAGAAGTTCTCTTCTGATTGAGCCTATTTTCTCAGTGAAGCAGGAAACAGTCACATGGGAGAATAAGTTTAGGTGAGGAAGAGTTAGAGGTTTGAAGAGAGAAGAAAATATACAAAATCACCATCCAAGAGACTGAAGAATGAACAGATTTAAGAAAAAGTGGAGAGAATGATGCAAACTCTGGTTGCTTTTGGAAAATAAAAAGAAACTCTCTCTCATATTACATGTGCTCCTCAAACATGAAATTGTGGAGTCGAGGGAAAAAAGGACTCAGCATCCAGTGAATGTAGCAATGCATACTCTTAAATATGCAAACTTCTCTATTTTGCATCCTTTTCATCTCATGGAGGCTACACTATACTCTTCAATCAGCAGCTTGATGGAAGCACATAAATCAGGCTCTGAAAAGCCTTGACTTCAAGTTTGCTACTGCACTTCGGAGGGCCCTGTCGCATTCTTGTCACTTGATAGTATTGTTTTCTTGATTAGTTTATATTTGCAATTTAAACGTGGATCCAAGAGTTTACAAAAGCGCCGGGTTCCAAAAGGGTGAGTTGCCATGGATTCCAATTTGTGCCAGAGGGACCTTAGCTACACAGAAGTGAACAGTGGCATTTTAGTGAGGGTCGTAGTGAAGCCCAGTGATTACGGGATCACCTGGCAGATGGACAATGACAACGTTAAGGCAGGATTAATGCAGACTAATACACGTTACAAGCAAATTATTACAGCTCCAAGAAAAAGTATGTAACACACAAAGAGAGAGGGTTGGACTTGATGCCTTTTTGCATTCTTCCTCCTAATGCTAAGATTTCAGAAAAAAATATTTTAGGTTCTATATGTAATTGTAATATTTTAAAATCATTGCCAATTGTTCTGAAAAGGATATGTTCTCAAAGTCATTTTAAAATATCTTTACAAATAGTTATGTGAATTTATCATAAGATTTGTTTTCCTGGACATTTTTGATATTATTTTAGCAATTTCGTATATTTTCTGCTTAAATAGAGACGCGCATCCATGACTTACCTATGTTTTCTGATTGTGCAATATATTTATCATAAGTTATTTTTAATTTGTGTTTAAATTGATCTTACATCTTTTAACATTTAATACCCAAATACATAATAAAATCAAAAAAAAATTAAATGTACACATCTTAGTTCATTTGGGTTGCTATAACAAAAATGCTTTAGAGTGGGTGGCGGTCTATGGCATGTATTTTTCACACTTTTGGAGACTGCGAAATCCAAGATCAAATTGGCTAATCTGGTCTGGTGAGGGTCTGCTTCTAGCTTCACAGATGGCCCTCTTCTCACTGTGTTCTCACATGATGAAAATTTGAGAGATTCTCTGAGGCCGCTTTCATAACAGCATGACTCCCATTCATGAAGAGTACATCATCATAACCTGATCATCTCTCAACACCCCACCTCCTACTACCATCACATTGGGAGAGGGGGTATAAATGTTGAGTCCATAACAATGTATATGCATATTGAAATACATATATACATATATTTTTCCTCAAACACATATATATTCATTAGGTATATATGTATTATGTATATATGTGCATGTGTATATATGTATATATTACACATCATACATGCATACATATACAGTACATATAATATAGTATATGTATGTGTATATATAAATATATATAGTCGGCATATTACAAATATAAACATACTAGTCTCGATCAACCTATTAATTACAAACTAAATTTTTTTGGAGAAGCATAAACTTAATCTTACTTCCCATTTTCTTAGGGTTTCAAATAAGTCCTAAGTCTGCTCGAGCACCGCCTCTGCATGGCAAGCTCAGAGGCGGTAGACGTCTGGCGTCGGGACCAGCCAGTCATCTGCTCCCCCAACATCTTGTTAAGACTGCTCCATCAACACTCCACAGGGACCCCTGCAAACTCTTTTCATGCCCCCAGTGCAGGTTAACCTCTGGGGTGGTGGCTCTCTCTGTCACTCTGTGCCACTTTTGTGCACACACAGGTTATCTGGCTTCTTCTGGGCCATGGAGGTAGAGGAAATTCAGTGTAACTGTAGACGGTCCTGTCTACCTACGTACAGTATGAAGTTTTTTCCTCTGAAATCGTTCTACCTTGACTGGACAGAAGGGCCTTCTGCCTGCCTTTCTCCTTTCCTTCCTTCCTTCTGTCCTTCCTTCCTTCCTTCCTTCCTTCCTCCCTTCCTTCCTCTCTCCCTTCCTTCCTTCCTTCCTCCCTTCCTTCTTTCCTTCCTTCCTTCCTTCCTTCCTTTCTTCCTCTTATTTTTAAATCTCTCGGGCAACATGAAAGGTGTACTATTTAGACGTTTCTTTTAAAATAACAATTAGAAATATTGGCATCAAATCTGTAGAGAAAATATCACCCTATAGTATGGAATTTATTGTCAGTTTAATTCCTATTTTCCTGTTATATGCCAATCATGTATGTGTGCACATGTGTGTGCATGTGAGTGTGTGAAGGAGATAGAGGAAGAGAAAGTATACAAGTGAACGAGCACTGGTAACTGTGGTTGTGACTTGTTTGCTTGTATAAGATGTAAATCTTGAGGGTTTGTTGTTAAGGGAAGATTCCAAACCTAATTATGATCTATTTTAAAATTTGAGATCTAACCCAACACCCAGTAATAATGCAAATCAAATGGCATTCAAGAATTGAAACCTTTATAATTTACCTTTTATCTTTCATAATTTATCTTTTTATGATTTATCTTTTACCACAGTTATATACGCATGTATTTTTTAAAATATTTATTTATTTTTGAGAGAGAGAAAGAGAGAGAGAGAGAGAACAAGTAGGGAGAGGGGCAGAGAGGCAGAGAGAGAGAATGCCAGGCAGGATCCGCCTATCAACGTAGAACCCAATGCGGGTCTGGAACCCACGAACTGTGACATCATGAGCTGCACCAAAATAAAGAGTCAGACACTTAACTGACTGAGCCACCTGGGTGCCCCATATATGTATGTATTTTAAAGAGTTAGACAAGTATGGGGTTTTGTTATACTTTTTCATATTGAAAAAAACATTTTCCCTGTGCCTCCCTTCTCATATATTTTATCATTTTTCTGACATATTTTTAAAATAGCAGGCTTGTATTAAAATATTTTAATTTCCCACTTTGAGACAGTGCCTATTAAGTAGTTTGAAAGATGAGGACGACCCCTCCTTCACTACACACCCCTCCCATGCTCGTTACACATGCCTGTTCATTCCCACATGTCCCACATTTTCCTGTATTGTTCATTCAGAGCTGTTGGCCAAAATATTTAATCACAGGTGAAGCCCTCCTCTGACCAATCAGAGTGGACACAGCCTGGAACAGATGAGTTGACGTATCAATGTATATTACAACCATCGTCTCTCATTCTATCTTAAATGTTGTTTACCAGTAATCAGTGTTTATATTAATATGATTATGCAAATACTGTTTTGTTGAACCATAAAGCAATCATTGATTGCTTTTTCTATCCTGCACAAGTATTTTGACTAAAACCAATTACTGTATTTTGATGGCTGTAGTATGTTTGCATGTTTAGTTTTCTTATTTATTGCTAGTTCAGGACCAATTTATTTTCACTTGTGAAAATATTTTAATTTGCTCACATAAATTAAACATTCTATTCCTTTTTTTATAAGAAAGCTTTCCCAGGTCCTTCTTGTGTACTTATTGGTTTGTTGGACCACTTCGGCTGGGAATAATTTGCTGCTAGTTTTCCGTCTTGGAAGAAAGAAATATAGAAGTTTCTGTACTTGGGATATTGAATCTATTGTGATCCTTTAAACTTTTCATTAATATTTTTTTTCTTTCCCTCCCTGAGGAAGCTTGCAAATTCTTTTCACTGCTCACAGTATTCTAAAATTGTATAATGTGATACGGTTCTATTTTCATCCATTGGGCTGAATGCTTAGAAATCCTTTGTAGAGGAGACGCTTGAGACACCAGGCCCTGTTCCCAGCAGAGAAGGCTTCAGCCATGGGCTTGGTATATTCTGAGAGAAAATATCCCATCACTTCTCATCAGTGACTCATATACATCAAAGCCACCCACCGTTCTGATAAACTGAGAATCATGTGATCATGGTGATTATTAGCTGTAGCAAAACCAGTTATAAATCTCAATATTTGTGTAGAACAGACCAGAATGATAAGGCAAACCAGAAACAGAAAATCGTTGGTGAGGTTTGCAAGGAGCCACTGATAGGCAGGCTATTGACCCCAGAAGGATTATTTCCTGAACATGCAAGGATGTCCTAGGGTCATTCAGTCTTGTGTCTTGAACTTGACTAAATCTGGGAAGACTTATTTACACGATTCTCCACAGGTGGTTGGAGAATATGAAAGAGAATGACCTGAGTGCATGTAGCCAAAGGACTCCTTTCTTGTATAAGAATAACCGGAAAGCTTAATTAATAATAAGTCTCCTAGCAGAACAAGGTCTGAGAGAAGAACGCATTACTTTGAAAAATACTAAAGTGTGGAAAAGTCTACATTTTCCATACCATTGGCACAAGTCAAGATGAAGAGAGCACAGTGAATCTCCTGCCCAGGTGAGGACAGATTGCCTTCAGGAGGCACATCCTTCGGCTCAGGCGTTGGTGAGTGTTCCTGATGGGTAGCCGGAGTCTCACCCCTTTAGGGAAGAAGTGAGATTTGTTACCAGGATTTCGCATACTTCACAGAGTCTGGGAGGGTACAAGATCTAAGCCTCCAGAGAACAGAGTGAGGAACCACGTCCAATGTCAGAGCACACAGCAGCTCTCTTCGTGCTGCTGTGACCAAATGGCACAGTCCCAGGAGCGGGCCCTGTGCACTCGCCAGTGGGAGGAGCTTGGTGCTCCTCTGAGAACTGCCCTCCTTTGAGCCCCTGGAAGGAGCCACTACTACCTCCACCGCGCCTCCCCTGGCCAGAGTGGGTACTGCACCACTCCTCCTTCTCACCTGCTGGCTGCCTTGAAGGTGGGGGTCTCCAAACAGGAGGGGGGCACAGAAGCCGGGTGACCGAAAATAAAACCTTTGCCTACCCAAGTGCAAGAGTTTTGACTTTGATCATTCACTTTTCATCAATTCAAATGTCTACAGTTAGCAATGTCTGAAGGATTCATTAACTGAGGAATCTTTAAAAGCTATAAAGGATTTGTTGAAAATGACTAAGCCCACAGTGTGTATTGAGCCATTTATATTTTAGTAAGTGCTCGACGTAAACATGACTATAAACAACAAACGGTGTGCAACATATGGAACAGATTGAATAGGAATACCCAATTCATTCTCACAGAAGCCATTCTCTAATATGATACAATATCACCAAGCCTGCCTGCCTAGAGAAATACCAGGCTTACAAGTTTTAAACATGCGGCAATCAGTACAGAGAACAGGGTTTCTTAGGAAATCTTTTTCAAAATGGGGGAAATAATATCGGTTTTTGTTTTTTTCTTTAGAGAGATAGGACGAAGAGAGGCAGGGAGAGAGAGAATCATAGGCAGGCTCCACGCTCAACTGGAGAGCCGGATGAAGAGCTAAGTCTGGGAATCCTGAGGTCATGACCTGAGCTGAAATCAAGAATCGGACGCTTCACCCACTGAGCCACCCCAGCATCCCTTATTTTTTAAATATCTGGAAAAACTGATGTCCCTTTTTCCCTGTAATTAGAGACAGAAAATACCAATTCACGTGAAAGGCATTATCTGCATATTAGAGGAAGTTAGCTCAAGTGGTTTATATGACTTTATTCAAAAAAAAATCTGAGAGAAAACATAATTTGTTTTATAAGCATTTATTCAACAAACAAAAACATGATAATTTCCAAAACTGTCCCAGTGAAATTAACTACAGGAAAAAGATGAACCAGGTTATTTAATTTTAGTTTTCCAGGCATTGCTGTATTACTAGCACTAATAATTTCCGTTAATTGCTCACAAATCTAAAATCATTCATGTGCCAACCTATTGTATGTCTACCACGTGCCAAACACTGTTCATAGTATCTTATAAGTGTTAGCTCATTCTCACAGCAGGTGCGTGAGATAGGTGCTATTATTCCCATTGTTTATAAATTTGGAAATTGCGACCAAGTCTTTAAGTAACTGGCTAGCAAGTTGTCCAGCTGGAGCTTACACCCGGGCAATTGTGTCTCCAGAGCTCATGTCTTTGCCTCCATACCAAAGTGCTGAATTTATGCTGCAAGGTTGCGATTTGCCATACTGGTTTACACGTCAGCGTTTTATAAGTCTGAAATGTGTGTGTCGACAATCTCAGGGTCAGAGCACATCAGTATGGAATAACCATTGGGTTTTTGAGATTCGTGGTAGGTTACCTTCTTCTGGGAATCAAGAGAATTCACTGGAAAGCAGAAATCAAAGTCAAATTTGTAGAATCCCATATCATCACTATTGGTGTTTAGTGACTCAGCTCTCATGTGGCAGCAAGAGTCAACACACTGGGGGTAGGACATGTAAGGAAGCCCAATCAGATGTCCCCACCTCCTCCTCCTCCTCCTTCTTCTTCTTCCTCTTCTTCTTCTTCTTCCTCTTTTTCTTCTTCTCCTTCTCCTTCTTCTTTTCTTCTTCTTCTTCTCCTCCTCCTCCTTCTTCTTCTTCCTCTTCTTTTTCTTCTTCTTCCTCTTCTCCTTCTCCTTCTTCTCTTCTTCTTCTTCTTCTTCTTCTTCTCTTTCTTCTTCTTTTTTAAATTTTTTAATGTTTATTTTTGACACACAGAGAGAGACAGAGCATGAGTGGGGGAGGGGCAGAGAGAGAGAAGGAGACACAGACTCTGAAGCAGGCTCCAGGCTCTGAGCTGTCAGCACAGAGCCCGACACGGGGCTGGAACTCACAGATGCGAGATCATGACCTGAGCCAAAGTCGGGCCGACTGGGCTGCCCAGGCGCCCCAAATGTCCCCACCTTCTTGACTGCAATCATTTCTTCCTGCTACACTCAAATGCAGTGATCTTCAGTCTGTCTTCTCTTTTAAACAGGACAGACATTGAATAACATTTGGACATAGCTTATAGTTTAAACACAGTACTATTCATACTTACACAATCTCCTTCGATCTGAGCCTGTGTTCTTTTTCTTTCTCATCTTACCTGTTAACATATGGTTACTTCCAAGATAGCTTTTATGTTCCTATAACCTGGATAGTACAGGATACTTTGCAATATTGTGATGAATTTCACAAGGGGTTTGAACTATTGAAACGTCTCAGTGTTTCACTGTTAAACTGTAGCCCTTATGTTTTGAGGAAAACTGGTAGACCTCAGGTTATCATAGGTCTTTTTATATAATGACCTCCTTAATTCTCTTGGGAGACTTATGTTTTCTTTTCTCTCTCTAAATACTTATCACACAATGTTATAACTTCTTTTAATATTTAAATATGTACTACAAAATAATGAGCTCTTTTATAGCATAGATTTGTTTGAGAATACAATGGAGAATAAAACAGAATAATGATCTATAAAATTAGAAAGGAAAGGGGCTTTTCCATATAGAATATCACAAGCATAATGATATGGCTTATAATTGCAAATTAGGTCTGCGAGGCATTTTGCCAGAATAGACAAAATCTGAGCTTATTTACATAGATTTAATTTGAGATTTGTTTCAAAATGGTTAGTATTTAACTTCTCTTAATTTCCATTATATTTCTCATCATAGCCATATTTTCAAATGTAAGGTACACATTTCTAAATCATTAAATTGTTCTGCAAAATAGTAGAGTATATTCAAACATGAGTTTTGTTTATGTTTTTAAATTTTTTCATGTTTACTTATTTTGAGAGAAAAAGAGAGCAGAGGAGGGGCAGAGAGAGAGGGAGAGAGACAGAATCCCAAGCAGGCTCACAGACCATGAGATCATGACCTGTACCGAAATCAAGAGCCAGATGCTTAACTGACTGAACCACCCAGGTGGCTCCAAACATGAGTTTTAAATTGCTTCACCAAGGTCCTTTCTTTACCTGTTAGGTGTAAGGCTGAATTGCCTTCCCACTGGAGAATCTTTAGAATAAGAGTTCTTTCCTGGGTTTCTTCTCTCTCTCTTTCTCTCCCTCTCACTTTCCCTCTCCCTGCTGTGTGTGTGTGTGTGTGTGTGTGTGTGTGTGTGTGGCTGCTATAGAAGGGAGCTGGAAGTCAGAAAAATTGTCATTACCACCATTGTCTCCAATTTCTTTACTGAAAAATTTTCTGTTATGATTCCGTTCAGTACATATGTACTGAGAAACTACTATGTCGAAAACACTGTGTTAAATAACACAGGGTGTGATGGGCTGAATCTCTCCCTAAAATCCATGTGTTGAAGCCCTAACACCCAGTGTGGTGGTATTTAGAGATGGGCCTTAGGGAGGTAATTAGATTTAGGTGAGGACATGAGGGTGGGGATTTCATGATGAGAAAAATAAAATACGGGGCGTCTGGGTGGCTCAGTCGGTTGAGCGTCCGACTTCGGCTCAGGTCATGACCTCACGGTTCATGAGTTCAAACCCCACATCGGGCTTTGTGCTGACAGCTGGGAGCCTGGAGCCTGCTTCGGATTCTGTGTCTTCCCCTGTCTCTGCTCCTCCCCCACTCACACTCTGTTTCTCTCTCAAAAATAAATAAACATTAAAAAAGAGAATAAAATAAAAAGAGACAACAGAGACCTTGCTCCCAAATATCCCCATCTTCCAGCTTTACTTCTTACTAACCTGTGTTATTGAGGTGAAGGCTAAGGTTTGATGAGAGATCCTAAGTAAAATATATTAAAGGATAAATATTCATATCTGACTCATTTACACTCTTCCAATAGCAGGCATATCACGGTTCCACATCATTGTTGAGAGATACATGTTCCTTCTGTTTTCATTCTGTCTTTTCTTTTAGTCATTACTGCCCCTCACATGGATGAATAAGAAGAAAGAGAAGATCTAAGTCAAAATGTTTCTTAAAAGAAGTAAAGCTTGGGAGAAATCACACGCATTACTCCCAGTGATATTTCGGTGCAAATAGCCACGTATAGTTTCCAGGGTGATTAGAAAAGGTAGCCTGTAGCTAGGCAGCCGTGTGTGCAAAAAGAAGGTGGGAGATGGGTGTAGTGAGTAATGCAGAAACTTCTGCTACCAGGTCTCTGCTGAAATCAACTTTTTGGCTGAGTCCTTCTCTGGCCATCCTATTAAAACATAGCCTTCTCTTCCACTCTCTCAGTTTACTCTCTCAATTGTTTGCTTGTTTTCCTACTTCTATAAGAATCTAAGTTTTCTGAAGGCAGTGATTTTGTGATTCCTAAATCTCCTGCAACAGCATCTACAATGAACAGGAGTAAGTAATCAGGAAAGATAAATAATTTTAAAATAAACAACAACAAAAAAATCTAAGTATTGCCTCAAAACAAAAACAAAGTTCAATGGTCCAACATTTTATATATTTTTCTATTCATAATGGAACATTTTTATTAGAAAATAGTCAACAGTTTAAAAAAAATTGACATTTAGGGGCGCCTGGGTGGCTCTGTTGGTTAACCATCCAGCTTCAGCTCAGGTCACGATATCACGCTTTGTGCGTTCAAGCCCTGCATCGGGCTCTGTGCTGACAGCTCAGAGCCTAGAGCCTTCTTCAGATTCTGTGTCTCCCTCTCTCTCTGCCCCTCCCCTGCTCGTGCTCTGTCTCTCTCTCTCTCTCTCTCAAAAATAAATAAACGTTAAAAAAATTGAAATTTAATGAAGTCAAAAGGCATGAATTACAAACCTAACAAAGATAGCACAAATTATACAATAGATTATTTAACAGCGAACACCCATCAGGTAGGCACACTCGTAAAAGACTCCGAGAAAACAAATTATCAAGTGAGAACGAAGGAGCTTGGACCATCTCCACATTCCCAGGAACGCGGGATGTGAGTCACTGCCAAGTGTGCAGATGGCGTCTGACTGATGAGTAAGGAATGTATGAACCAGGGTAAGTTTGAAAAACTGTGGGGGACAAAATGGATTTTCTAGGGGCGCCTGGGTGGCTCAGTTGGTTAAGCGGCCGACTTCGGCTCAGGTCATGATCTCACGGTCCGTGAGTTCGAGCCCCGCGTCGGGCTCTGTGCTGACAGCTCAGAGCCTGGAGCCTGTTTCAGATTCTGTGTCTCCCTCTCTCTGACCCTCCCCTGTTCATGCTTGGTCTCTCTCTGTCTCAAAAATAAATAAGCGTTAAAAAAATTTAAAAAAAAATGGATTTTCTAGTAGCATGAATTCTGTATTATATAATCTTGTTACATCATGGATACTGGTTCCCGGGGTCTTTTTTGAGGTAATACAATTTGATTCACTCTAACTTACCTTCGGATCTGGCCTGAATACCCAGACTGACTGCCCACCTTCTGAAAAAAGGGGAGCAGCTTAGGAATTCGTGCCAAGTGGATTTGATTATCTCCGAGTCAGTTCAAACAAGATTTTGGATATCACTTTAATATATAATTCAGAGCACTTACCCGTGTTTGAACTATGTCATTCATTTAGGAGCACTTTCTGTTGTAGTTAGAATTCATTTGGCTATTAGCCTTCTTTTGAGTGGTGTAGGTATTTTTGGTCTGAGAATTTTAACATCCTTACCTTACAGGGACAGCCTTTGTCTTTTACAGTATACTATTTTAAGTGCAAAGAGTAAGTATCAGTGAACAAATGCCTTTTAAATTAATCTTCTTTAATTAAATGAATGTGTTATATGAACAAAATTAAATTAAATGAATCAAATTTAAATGAATATGTTATAAACCTTGAGTGGCAGAAACAAATTAAAAATAATATCAATATTTACTTTCAGAGAGAGGCAATTTATTACATCTACACTCTTAAAAGATTCTGAGCCCTCCCCAACCCTTTCAGTATTTTCAAAAGAATCCATGGTTTTCCAGCCATCACTTTATATTTCTCAATTTAGCCATGCTAATTGAATTACAAATTCTTTGGGGACATTAAACATCAAGGAAGAGTTTTTGTAACCCATTTGACAGTTACACACAATGCCAGTCTATTGTAGCTGAGTGATGTTACTGGGGAGTATTTTAGAATTTTTCAAATATCAGATGTTGAGGCTAAAAACAAGGAGCAAAATATGGTCATGGAATCCTTCCTCTCTTCATCGTCATTATATCCTATTAAACTTTTGAAAATCAGATTTCTTAAATCTAAGAGACACTCATATCGTATGCATTCATGCACAGAAGGCTGCATGTGAGGGTTGACCACATACACATGCTTATAAAAAAGTTTACTTTAGATTAACATTCCTGAAACTTGGTCATGCATGCAAATCATCAAGAGTTTTGTCTCCCGTTTGTTTCAATATAAATTCTAGGCTCCACCTCTAGATATCCAGCCAGGAAGCACAAGAAGGAACAGGGAAATAAAGATTTATACAAATGGCTGAGCGGATTCTGATGCACAGCTTTAGAAACCAATCAGCAAACCCTGCCTCTTCTGTGATCTGCAACTATTCTCCCCTGTAACTGATTCTAGTTACAAACCAATCATGATCATTCACACGTATGGATTTGGACACAAACAGCAAGGAATGAAAGTATATGGTCTCAACTCTAGGCCTTCAAGTCACTATCTGTGGAATCCTACTTTGTTGATTAGTGATATAGGACAGTCTTTGCTCATTTGGTCTGATGGTGTCTGCTTGGTGCTTCAATGACTAACCAGACTACTATGGATCCCGCAAATCAGCTCCCTCATCTATCTGGCCATTTGGATACCTTCAGATTTTACTTGTCCTCTGATTGATAGTCATCACGATAGAAGAAGACAGTGAGGGCGATCAACATATACTTTATTTAGACTTTCAAATGAGTGTTTAATTTCTTAATGACTACTATAGCCATAATTGCAAATAATTGTTTTTCTGTTTTAAATGGATACTAAGTGAGCTTTTATGTTTGTGCCAAATTTATAGTATTTTGTAGCATTCAGTATTGTGACATCGACTAGGCGATATGGAGATGGAAGTCTCTATTTTGGTTATACAAGAGAAAAAAGCAAGGGACGCCTGGGTGGCTCAGTCGGTTGAGTGACTTCAGCTCAGGTCATGATCTCACTGTCCCTGAGTTCGAGCCCTGCGTCAGGCTCTGTGCTGACAGCTCAGAGCCTGGAGCCTGCTTCGGATTCTGTGTCTCCCTCTCTCTCTTCCCCTCCCCCACTCATGCTCTGTCTCTCTCTCTCTGTCAAAAATAAATAAACATTAAAAAAATATTTTTAAGAGAAAAAGGCAGTCCAATCTGTTGTTCATCACATTGTAAACAAAGCAATGGTTTAGTTTTCTTAACATTTTTCTTTATTTTAGAAAAAGAGAGAAAGAGAGAGTACTCGAACATGTGAGCTGAGGAGAGAAGCAGAGGGAGAGAGAGAGAGAATCCTAAGCAGGCTCCATGTTCAATGTGGAGTCCCATATGGGGCTCTATCCCAGGACCCTGGGATCATGACCTGAGCTGAAACCAAGAGTCTGACGCTCAACCAACTGAGACACCCAAGTGCCCCTTGTTTTCTTCTTTAAAATGTTTTCAGCATTCTGGAAACATTATATGCCTCCTTTATTGTGTGTATTTGATCTCACAACTCTTTTAGCATTTTGCATCATAGTCTATACATATAATTCAGGGTTTTTCAAATACATATACAGATGATTTTTTACATATTAACCCTAAGAATCCTATAGACTGACATAAAATATTTTAATTATCTGGACCAAATCAATATCTTTTCACAATCTTTTTGTTATTCACAGTATCCATTTGTATACTAATGCAATTGAATGAAGAGGTGTTAAATTAAAACCGACTTGTTTATTTAGTGAAATAAAAATCTGAGACAACTGATTTTGAATGTTATACGATTCAAAATAAGAAGTATTGATTTCCTTTCTACAAAGGTAACCCAGCCAGTTTTTATTTTTATAAAATGTCAACTACTGAACTATTGTCAGGCAGTGAACTATTCTGGGAGTGGAAGAGCTTTTATTTTAAAAGCATATGTAGCTGAAATGCATTTGTTTCTTAAAATTATTTTCTTCTAGCACAGAATATTTTGTTTCCACTTTCGTAAGATGTTGATATTACCAAGGCTGCATGTTTTATCCGTAACAACCACAATGAAAATAGAAAGTTTGTTGTCTGAATTCATTGTCCTTGACACCCCTCTCCCCCAAATTTCACTTTTGAAAAATGTATAGCTTAAGAAATTTGAACAGGGCGCCGGGGTGGTTCAGTAGGTTAAGCATCCGACTTCCACTCGGGTCATGATCTCACGGTTCGAGTCCCACATCGGGCTCTGTGCTGACAGCTCAGAGCCTGGATTCTGCTTCAGATTCTGTGTCTTCCTCTCTCTCTGCCCCTCTCCTGCTCATGTTCTGTCTCTATCTCTTAAAAATAAATAAACACTAAAAAAAAAAAAAGAAATTTGAACAAACACAAATACCCACACATTGATAGACAAACCTGATTTTGCTCAGCTTACTAACAGATGATTCTTAACTTACAGCGATTTAAGGGATGTTATGGATAATTTCTATTTCATTTTATACAAATTTTGAGTTATACACTGACTTTAGAAACTGAGTCATGTCAGATGTGTCTTCACTTTAGAAACCACATCCTTCTTTGTATTAAATAATCACAGAACCATATAAATTAGCCAGAACTAATAAATGGTTCAGTCTAGCTGTACATTTCTCAGCAGAAGTATGAAAAATACTCAGGGACATGTTCTGAATGATGAGATTGAACTGTGTGAAATTATCAGACAGTTGAGAACTGGCATTTACTCTTTGCTTCACAGTTGAAATGATTCTGTTATTATATTCCATGCTAGATTCTAGTTTATTTATCTTGCATGGCTTAGAGATAAACAACTTAAGAATAAGCCTGTTGGATGTAAGAATCCAAGAAGACAACTGTTGAATTGTATGTCATGTAATAAATGTCAGATTTTTTAAGGTTATTTATTTATTTTTGAGAGAGAAAGAGAGACAGAGAGAGAGATTGGGGGAGGGGCAGAGAGAGAGGGAGAGAGAGAATCCCAAGCAGGTTCCACGCTGTTCCAACTCACCGATGGTAAGATCACGACCGGAGCCGAAACCAAGAGCCAGACTCTTAACTGACTGAGCCACCCAGGCGCCCCAACAATGTAGGAATTTTTAATGGAAACTCATACTGTTTACACAAAGTTATGTAATTCCTCTATGTGGTTTATATATGCCATCCAAATATTTCCTTATACACAAAGTAAAAAGACTATGGAGTAATTAATTTATATTAGAATTTCAATTAGTATTGATTAATTAATATTAATATTCAAGGCTAGCTTTTCTTCAAATTTAACCATGGGGCTTAATCAAATTTAGTCACTAAGTTAAGAGTTAATCGCTAGAAATTTCCAAATTTTAACTAGTTATATTTTGATGCCCTAAATTATTAGATATTATTTGCCACCTGTATTTCTCTTATTAAAAAAAAGTAAATTTTATTGTTGAATACTTCAGAAGCAGAAGGAACTGTATCATCAACCTATACATGCATCACCCAGCTTAAGCTCTTATTGACCCATGTCACGGTATTTCATTCATCCCTCTACTAATTCTCCCCCATCTCCTTGCTACATTTTGAGGTAACACCACACATACACTATTTCACCATGCATGTTTTAAATGTACTTGCTATGACATTACCCAATAACTTACGTCACTTAAAATTAGCATTAATTCCTTGATGGCACCAAATATCTACTTTGTTGAAAGTTGTTTGATGGTTTGAGTTGGGATGTAAGTGAGACACACATTCTGATTCTTTCTTGTATCAGATGCTATTGAAGTTACAGCCAATCACGTCAGTGTCCAAGAGCCCAACACCTGACTCCCACCCGCTGATTTCCTGGGGGCTTTCACTTGCTGCTGGACTGTTGGCTGCCCATTTGGCAAAGCAGAAATACCAGGGAATTAAAGTCCTCCCAGGGATAGTCTCTCAACCAGTGACAGGAATTTGGTAGAACAGTGAAACACTTTTTCTGCTGTCACAATTTCCCCAGTAGCAATGAGCTCCATATTGCATATGGACTTAAGTAGATGAGGACTTAAAATGTAAATTACGGAATCACTCTCCTTTTACCTTTTAACTTCCCTATATGCACCTCCCTAATAAGCCACTTGCACTGGAGTCCTGGTCTCAGCATCTGCTTCTCAGGACAGTCAACTGAGATAGTTGCTTTGCAGAGCTCTTTTTTATTTATCTTTGTCCATTTTTTTAATCAAAGGACAACATTTGGCCAGTAAAATCTTTAAAAACGGCTGGCCTTGGCATCCAGCTCAATGACTTTCACATATTACATCCGTGAAGATTAAGATACAGACACTTTCTAGCAGCCAATGAAGTTTGGAAAAACCTCAGCCATTATAAGATCACCTATTGAATCTGTGCTTGTGAGACTCCAGTCAGATAAGTTTGCGACAATCTAACAGTGTCCCTCAAGTTTCTCATGTTCTTCTCCTTGTTTTTAATCATGTTTTCTTTCACGGAAGATAAATATACCATCAGATGTTTCTCTTTACCCTCTCTTTTTTCTTTTTTATGTTTTGGTGTGTGTGTGGGGGGGGAAGGGTAATTCATCAGTTTCCTTTGAGGAACAATATTGAAGTTAACTAATACATTTTCTCCACATTCTCCTCCCCATCCGTCATGTTCTCATGTGAAGTAATTTCCTTTTTCTCTCAGTTAATCCCATTGAAGCAGTCAGTACATGAATTTCCATTTATTCTCCTTTGATTCCTTTCATTATTTTGATAGTTCTGCATCTACAGTGTCAGCACCTGTGACCTTCATGCACTCTGCCCTCTCCTTTATCGACATAATCGTACCTTAATTTTACAGGTAAACATGTGCTGAGCCATCAACAATATTCCTTAGGCTGATATCTCTGTACCTATTTTGGAAGTTGGAAATGTATTTTCTGGTATATTCCCCAGGAAACTCTTAGAAGAATCTCACTGTCCATATTCTTTAATATTCATAACATATTTTGTCTGGCCTTTACAATTAAAAGCAAGTTTGTCTGGATATACAGTCTTTGGCTTATACTTTTGTTCCTTGAATATTTCAAATACGTGTCTGCTATTTTCTGGCATAAAGCACTGCTATGGAACATTGATGACAGTCTGATTTTCTTTTCACGATAAATGAATTCTTCATTTCCCTACGGGCCCAAAGGGTATCTCAGCTCCTTTAAAGTCAAATAGTTTTACTAGACTACGTCATGGTGTCAGCCATTATTGATAAATTGTTCAGGGATGCATGTGGCCTTTCAATATATAGGCTCAGTTATTCTTTAACTCCAAAACATTTTTAACAGATCATTTCTAAATTTTGCTTTGCTCCATTGTTTGCTGCTTGCTTGCTTGCTTGCTTTATTTATTTATTTATTTATTTATTTATTTAAATTTTCTTCAGGGACTCCTACTGCCTTTTTTTAACCTATGGTTTTTCTCATTGTTTTTTATCTCTTTATTTTTTATTGCTTCTTTTTTTATACATTTTATCTTCAATTTCATTTACTTTTATTTCTGAAATGAATGTTATATCTAAAATTATCTCTACATTTTGTCAAATCTCTATTCAATATTTATTTATTCCAAACATTTATAATTTTGTTCTAATTTATACTTCTTTCACTTTCTTAAATTCTTTTGCTTGTTTTTAGATATTAAGATAGCATTTTCATCTTCTTTGATACACTATTGTGGCATTCTTTAATTTTTAGCAGGAATATTAATCTGTTGATCATTTTTTGTCATGTAACAGCTGTGTATAAGAGTCAACATTTTCTCTTGTTCTAATTTCTGTGAATTAGGTTTTCTATACTTTTAAGAGAGGAGAGTGGGGGAGAATATTCTCTTGGGCCAGAATATTCTCAATATCCCCTTCTGACTATTCACCAAGCTGGCTGAACACCAGTTGCAAACATTCTACTCCAGAAAAAAATAAAAGACAACTTTTTCTAGTTTATTTTATAAAGCTAGTATTAGCTGGTATAATAAATCAGACAAAGACAATACAACAAATGATATTATGGAGCAGTAGCCCTCATGAATACAGACACAAATATTCTCAATGAAATAATAGGAATATAATTTAACAATTATAAGAAAAGTTTGCACCATGACCAAGTTAATTTTCTTCCAATGATGCAAGGCTGGTTCAACATTTGAAAACCGATCAATGTACTACACCATATTAGCAGGCTTAAAAGGGGAGGGGGCAATCACATGATCATATCAATTGATGCACAAAAAGCATTTGACAAAATTTAGCAACGATTTAATATAAAAAGTCTCAGAAAAGTAGGAAAGGAGGGGAAATTCCTGAACTTGATAAGGTGAACATATATATATATATATACACATACATTAGAAAAAACCTACAGCTAAGATTATATTTGATATTCTATGACTGATTGCTTTCCTCCTGCAGTGGAAAATATGGCCAAGATTTCTGCTCTTCATTCTGATTCAGCTTTGTGCTAGAAATTTCTAACTAGTTCAATAAATCATGAGAAGCAAATAAAAGACATATAGATTGGAAATTAAGGAATACAGTTATATTTATAGATCATTGTATGTGTAGAAAATTCCAAAGAATCTCCAAAAATCTCCTTGAACTAATAAGAGGTTTAGGAAGGTTGTAAAATATAACCCTCAAAAATCATTATATTTCTCTATACTAGCAATAAACACATGTATTGCAATTAAAGTACATCATTTATAATCACTCAAAAAAGAAGTTTTGAGATGTATATCTAACAAAAATGTACAGAACTCATATGTTGAAAATGCCACAATATTGAAAGAAATGAAATTCTAAATTAATGGAGACTTATATCATTTTTATGAATTTTAAAACCTAACATGGTAAAGATGTCAATTCTCCCCGAACTGACATACAGGTTTAGCAGAATACCAATAGAAATCCAATCAAATTGCCTAGGTACAGAAGAGGTTCATTTAAAATCATATGGAAAAGCAAATAAAGTAGAACAACTGAACTAATTTTGAAAAGAACTAAGTGGGAAAAATCAGTCTAGCTAAATTCAAGATATCGTGCACAGCTATTGTAATCAAAGATGTGTTGGTGGCGGAGGGATGGAAATATAGACTAACGGAACAGAACAGAGAACTTAGAAATAGACCCCCACCTTGACAAAGGTACAAAAACAAATTAATGGAGGGAAATAGTCCTTTCAACAAGTCATGTTGAAGCAATCAGTCATCTGTAGGCAAAACGTGAGCTTTCACCTGAACTTCATACTTCATACATAGTTTACTCAAAATGGATCATGGACTTAATGGTAAAATATGAAACCAATAAAACTTGTAGGAAAAAACATAGGTGAAAATCTTTGAGACCTAAGCCTGGGAAAAGAGTTTGGAGATTTGTCACCATGTTGCAATCCATAAAAGGAAAAACTGATCAATTGGACTTCAAAATTTAAACCGTTTGCTCAGCAAAATAGCAAAATCAAAGAGCGCAAATAAACTGGGGACTGGCCTGACATTTCTGAACTCTCGTCTCTGATGAATCTCCAGCATTTAGGTTATATACAAATCTCTCACAGCATATATATATATATATATATATATATATAACGTCTCAAATTCAAATGTAAAAAACCCAAATGTTCCAACTATAAAATGGCCATAAGACATAAAAGGACATTTCACCAAAAAGAATAAGCAGATGGCAAATAAACACATGAAAATATTTTCACCTCCATGAACCATTCAGTAAATGCAAATTTAAACCACAATAAGATATTGCTACGCACCTATTAGAATGGCTATCAGAAAAAAAAAAAAAAGGACAGAATCGTACACATCAAGGCAGTAGAGGAACTAGGTCATTCAGATGTTGCTGCCAGAATGGAAAATGATATAATCACTCTAAAAAAGTTTGTCATTCCATTAAAAAAAAACAAAACAAAAAAAAAAAAAAACTAAACTAAAATTGCAACATTCCTAAGACCCAGAAATGTACTCTTGTGCATATCCCGGAGAAATCAAGAATTTGGAAAATATAGCAGCTGTAAGAACCCGAGCTGGAAACATCTCAGAGGTCCTTTAACGGCTGAATGGTCGTGGATCTGTACCTTCAACGATGAGAGCCATCGGTGCCCAGACCATCCAAACTACCTGTGGTTAATTATACTGAGTGGAAAGAGATAATATCATAACCTGTATGATTCCATTTAGGCAGCATCCTCGAAATGACAAAAATCATAAAATGAGGAATAAGCTAGGGGTGGCTAGGAGTTAATAAGAGGAAGGAAGGTGGGTGGGAAGCGGATGTCACTATACAAAGGCCGCAGAAGGGATCCTATGTCAATGGAACCATTTTTTATTTTGACTCTATCGATGTCAGTGTCTGGTCTTGTGATATCCGACTTTGCAAAACCTTACTATTAGGAAAAACTGGATAAGATTACAAGGAATCTCTCTGTACTATCTCGAAACTGCATGTGAATTTACAGTTACCGCCAAATAAAGATGTTAGTTAAAAAATAAATAAAATAAAATAAATAAAATAAAATAAAATAAAATAAAATAAAAAACAAAGGCCAGGAGCAACACTGTAACTTTTTCTGTTATAGGATCCCCAGGCAAATCTTGCTGGAGAAAAAAAGCGTTTTGTCTTGTTATTAACGTTAACATACAAGAATGCTGAGCTGCGATGGGGGACTCTAGGGAAAGCAATCAATTAAGCGCTGAAGAAATGCACTTCAGTTTCCGAGTCCGCCTCTCCTGCTTTTCGCTTCCCTTTTAAAGAGGCCATCAGCTTTCTTGGCACACGATGTATCCGGTGTGCGTCGTGGGCGTGTGGGTGTGTGCGAGCACGCTTGCTTTTCTTACAGGCTTCGCCTTGGAAGCTTGAATTCCGAGCACGCAGCATTCACAGGACTCAGATGAAAGTTTCTTTCCATTTAAATTTTCCGAGGTTCTCTTTGCTCCCAGCACAAGGCGTAGCGAAACCCTCTCCTGCTTTTAGATGCTCTTCCCGGAATACCCGGCTGGGCTGTCAGGCTGAGCTAGGTTCTCCTCGACTTGGGGTGTTGGCTTTGTTGGTTTTCTTGGTTCCCCAGTTCGCGAATCCGTGTGTCTGCTATCCACACGCTCTAACGTAGTTGCCAAAACGATGTGGTCTTGCTGTACGACAATAGTCAGTGTTTGGACCCTACTGGCCTCTCCCTCCCAACCACACACACACCTCACAGTCTGAAGTCTGTGAAAATATCTGGTAATGCCACTTGTGGGATATGCTGACGGTGAGGTATGCGCCCTGTTGTTTTCTTGTTCTGGATGTTCCATCTACTTTTGTGGAAGATTCAAAATGAGCCACCGCGACCACTGCAATCTTGTCCGTTTATGACACGTGGCATTTCTCTGTGATGATTCCAGGCTTGTTCTCCTCTGAGATGATCAGACAAGGAGATCAGAAGCTTCTTCAACTTTAATATTTAGCTGGAGTTCAGTTTTAAGGTACAATCTGAACCTCGTATGCAGGAGATCACCCACCAGAAAATGAATATACAGAGGCAAACACCATAAAATAATTGTATTGCTTGTTTGCATACAATTTTAGCTCTAAACTATCTCCAGAATTTAAAATCCTAGGCCGCATCATGGAAAAATGGCTTCAGAGTTTATCAAAAATAATTGTTTTTCAAGAACAGACTTTTTAATAGCTTCCCTAATTTAATTAATTGAAATAAAGGAGTCCAGTACGATTGGGTAAACCTGTAGCTTGAAATATGCTACTTGATGATATTGAGCAACTTACATTTATCAGATTTAAATGGTGGCGTCAGCAGGCATATGTTAGTCGATGTGAAGAAATGCTTACATTTTCACATCTGTCTCCATGAAATGCAGAAAATTACTTCAAGTTAGCTAAGAAGAATGAATGGATCCTTGACTCCAGGGGCATTTCTAAGGAAAGTGAAATCCCAGAACAAATTACAGTGTAGACAGCATGGAGAGATGTGTCTCATTTTTCAGTTCACTTTTTCCTCCTTCCCTTAAGAAAATAAAATAAAATAAAGTAAAATAAAGTAAAATAAAATAAAATAAAATAAAATAAAATAAAATAAAAATTAATATAATATAATATAATATAATATAATATAATATAATATAAAATGATTTAGGAAAAAAGAAAAGAAAAACAACTAAAAGAAAATCTTTAAAATTGCAACCCCAAGAGGAGATAGAAAGAACAGTAGAAGAGCAGTATGGAAAAGATTTTCCAGGCTGGCCCTAATTATACTCTGGCTGTGACTGACCTCTGTTTCTTTCGTTTCTGCAAGTCTCAGACTCAAATTTCCCCCATACCTCTGAACTGTGTCTGAAAATGAATCTGCCTGAGTGTAGGCTTCTCTTTTCCTTTACCTTCCAAATTCAACAACATACTGTTGTCAACTTTAAATTTAGGACCTTTCTAAAAGGTTTGTGAACTGTGGATCTTGTCTTCCCTCTGCATCGTGATGGCTTGGCTTATTCTACGGTACACATACCTAAGACTGGTTAAGCCAATTTTGCTAAAAATGTCATAAGCAAGATATGCCTCTAGTGAACATATATAATGTTCTTAGCCAACATCCACCGGTAACTCTACCTGTTCTGTTTTTTGTAGGGCTTTAAAGCATAAGCAAGGAAGAAAGGTAGGTGGGTCCCCTATGTTTCTATGACGGAAGGGAAAGCTGCATTTCTTTTATGGCCATCCTTATGCACGGAGGTATGAATGCCGAGAGGATTACCTGTGATGATACTAACATACCGTTCCTTCAGAATGAGTATCTTATTTTAAACTTGCTAATTTATGGGGGTTAAGGGTGTTGCTATGTAAATTTATTCCCAAAAATATTGCCATTCCTTAGAATATTCCATCAAATATTTTTCTTAATTACCTCCTTATGTTCACTTAGTGCACTTAGTGATGGAGTGCTTTTCTAGTTAAATGTGGGTTTCATTGTTGGAAGGCAATAAGGAAAACTAATTTTTATGAAATGATTATTATGTGCCAAGTACATTCTTATTACATCAAGTCTAATATGTTCCTCATGGCAAGCCTTTAATGTACATATTATTTACTTTTTCTCAGATGATGAAACCAAAGCTCAGAGATTTTAAATAGCCTGCTCTAATTCACGAAGCAGAACAGGAATTCAAAACGTCGGCTCTCTCTAAAGTTCATGTTCTTTCTGTTATGCCATATTGTTTCATGGAAAAAAGTAATCTGATGTCAGGCAAGTGGAAATTACATTTTTGTCAAAGACCATGTTTGAATGTGATCCAATGAAATACTTTGCTTCATGGCTCTTAAATTAGCTTTGGAATAATTTCCAAAGTCAATAACTGTTAACACATTTTGAACAGCACTATCGTTGATTCTAAACTTCTTCTGAGTCACACATTCTCATTAATAAGCGGTGGCCATGGGTGCACAGAGATTTTTTTATAGTGTCTCAGGAGGTACACGGATTCTGAATTAAGGACCCTTGAAATAAGTAAGTAAGTAAATGAATAAATAAATAAATAAAGAGTATCCAAAAGGATTTACTTTAAAAAAAATTAAAGTTCATTTATTTTTGAAAGAGAGACAGAGTACACATGGGGGAGGGACAGAGAGAGAGGGGGAGACACAGAATCTGAAGCAGGCTGCAGGCTCTGAACCATCAGCACAGAGCCCGACGTGGGGCTCGAACTCACGGATCCTGAGATCATGACTGGAGTCGAAGTCGGATGCTTCACCGACTGAGCCACCAGGCGCTCCAAAAGCATTTACTTTTAAAAGCCATTGCTATTTCATCCCCTATCTCTTAAAAGATCATGCTGCTTCCCTAGCCACAGTTACAAAAGGTCTTAGTTTGATATAATCTGTAGAAAAAAGTTCATTATTTTCATGAGTCATCAACAGTCTTTTGTTTATTTTTGGTTAATCTCTGTTGTTCACCTTTGGTTTCTGCTACCGTTTACTAATGAGTCAGGAAGGGAAGTGTGGTGCTTTATTGCTCCGGAATATTATTAAATATATTTTTTCATGGTTTCTGGTAAAGTATAAGGGGTGGCTGAAACTAATAGCCGAATGGGCTTTGATGGTCTGACTCTGGATTTCATAAATGCAATATTTCAATGCCATTATATAGCTCGTTGAGAGCTGTATACATATATACTTTGCAAATGCATTTGAGTTTTATATTTTTAGGGGTCTCAAAAATGATGTACATCTCCCAACACACTAGTATGTAGCCATGTCATAGAGGCGGGATAGTTCGTTGTCGCAAAATATTAAATAAGAGAAAGAAGACATGTTTTTCAGGCTTAAGGAGACGCACTATTATTGATTGTCAGCCAACTAAATTAAATGTCAACTCATCGTGATGCATAAAAATACCATCACTATTATTATAGCTTAGAAAGCTCTTCTGTCGTTCTGGGGTGGGATCAATCAATCGATCGATCCATCAAGTTCTGCTAGTGGTCTTATGGGGAGGACAACTGAGTGACGGGTAGGACACGTGTAAGTTCTCAGGATATTGCTGTCATGTTGTTACATTTTCTCTCCTCTGTGGGCATAAAAATGCGGCATACGCCATTTCTTTTTACCAACATCCTACCCTTTATCACCAAACTTCAGTATTACAGTTAAAAAAATAATATTACTGAAGCATTTGCAGCCTCATTCTTTAATCAGCAGCTGAAAATGCTCAACCTCTCCACAATAGTTTTTAAATGGAGCCTATTATCATATGATTTAATATTGTTTTTAAGGGGTTCGTGTGTGTGGTGGTGTAGGCAGACCCTATGATTTTTATGGCTAATGGCGAGAATGTAACTTGTCTTAGAGACATTCTTAATGAAGTAGAAAAATTCTCTTCTATTTCACTCGATGGAAACACACCTACTGAGATTATAAAGCCCGACTAGCTCTGAAAGGCATTTCTACTCTTTCTTTTTTCTTACCTGTCTTTCACTTTTTTTTTCACACTTAAAATATTTGAGGAAAAATAAACAGCCAAAAAATCCTAGCTTATTTTTTCTAAAAAGAAAATGTGTTCATTGGAGGTATTGTTAATTTTCTTTATCTTCACACCTTGAGTGATCAGGGCATTTACCGAGTCTCCTAATTTCCCCTAGTTCAATCTGGCATCACAGACCCACACTGTGTGTGTGTGTGTGTGTGTGTGTTTAACGTTTATTTTTGAGACAGAGAGAGACAGAGCATGAACGGGGGAGGGTCAGAGAGGGAGGGAGACACAGAATCGGAAGCAGGCTCCAGGTTCTGAGCTGTCAGCACAGAGCCCGATGCGGGGCTTGAACTCACGGACTGAGAGATCACAATCTGAGCCGAAGTCAGACACTTAACCGACTGAGCCACCCAGGCGCCCCTTAAGGTTTTGTTTGTTTGTTTGTTTATTTGTTTTACCCACACTGTGTTTTATGCAGATCATTGATCTTTTATTTTTTTTCCAGATTGATCCCTTCCACATAGTCCTATTTCTGAGTTATACATATTGAATCATTAACACTTCAAGCTGTTTTTTTAAACAATAGGCGCAGTGATTTGAACATCCTGAAAAAAAGGGAGGGGGTGGCTTTTGATCTTCAGAGAGAAAAGAAAAAAGCCATCTGGAAAATATAACCATGTCTCCAGGGCCATAGAGAGGGAATGTGAATGGTGAATTAGTGAGAGCTTCTGAATAAAAGAATAGGGGGGAAAGAAAACAATGTAAAAATGCCATGCTTTTCCTATCATGGAAACTATTTCAGTGTCCGTAAAATGTATTGTATATAATGTGAATAAAATAATTTATTTTGGACCAGGTATGTTTAGCTGGTCCAATGAAGAACAAAATGTCCTTTACCTCAAGATACCGTGCATCCAAAGTCAGAAGTGTGCTGAGAGTAAAGATTTTTCTTATTATTTTTGAAATTCAAGAAAACTAAAAGTAAAATAAAAGTAAAGTAAAAAGAAACCATTCATTTTTCAAACGGCAATTCCAGGCTGTTTTTCTTTCCCTGGAGCTTTCCACTCCTTTTAACATGGATTTAACGTTCATTTACTTTGAGAGAGAGAGAGAGAGAGGATGTGAGCGGCAGAAGGGAAAGGAGAGAGGGAGACACAGAGTCCGAAGCAGACTCCAGGCTCTGAGCTGTCAGCACAGAGCCCAATGCGGGGCTCAAACCCGCAAGCAGCAAGATCATGACCTGAGCCGAAGTCGGACAGTCAACTGACTGAGCTACCCAGGCTCCCCTTAACATGGATTTAAAGTGATGATCATATTTGGATATGAGAAAGAAAACCAACACTAAAGCATTAACATGGTTAAACTGTAACATTAGCAAACAAAGACATAAATCCAGCAATAGATCCATATTCTCTGGGATCTCAAACTCATACAAATCAGTTTCTCTCTTTAAGAAAAACAATACAACACATGGGAATAAAATTAAATACAAAAGTGAGTCTATGTTTAAAATACAGAAGAAATTAAGAAATAATAAACATGTCTAAAAGCAGACACCTAACTCAAGCATCACAAAATTCTGAGTATATACATGCTTCGTTAGCTATACCTCTGTAGAACTTTTTTCTTTTATTGTTTACAGCATAAACTTTGATTGCCATTTCTTATGAATCATTCTAAAAATATAATTTACTATAAGGAGAACCAAAAATAATCCAGTATGTGTAGCATCATGGATTAAACATGTTGGTTAACGTTGTTAGTTAAAATTCAAAAAATATGTAGCTTTTAAAAAAATGTAATGTTTATTTATTTATTTTGAGAGAGAGAGAGAAAGAGCTTGAGTAAGGGAGGGGCAGAGAGAGAAAGGGAGAAAGAGAATCCCAAGCTGGCTCTACACTGTCACCCCAGAGCCCAATGCTGGGCTCGATCTCAAGAACTGTGAGGTTATGCCCGGAGCCGAAATCAAGAGTTGGACACTTAATTGACTGAGCCACCTAGGGAATCATATGACTTCATTCATATGAGGAATGTAAGATACAAAACAGATGAACGTAAGGGAAGGGAAGCAAAAATAATATAAAAACAATGAGGGGGACAAAGCATAAGAGACTCCTAAATACAGAGAACAAACTGAGGGCTGCTGGAGGGGTGGTGAGGTGGGGGTGGACTAAATAGGTAAGGGGCATTAAGTAGGGCACTTGTTGGGATGAGCACTGGGTGTCATACACAGGGAATGAATCACTGGAATCTACTCCTGAAATCATTGTTGCACTATATGCTAACTAACTTGGATGTAAATAGATAAATAAGTAAATAAATAAAATAAACATTAAAATATAAATAAATTTGTATTTGATTAAAAAAATAAAAAGCAAAACCTAAAAAAAAAGCTCTGCCACAGATTAAAATAATCTGAAAATTTAGAGATGGATTATTCAAAATACACAGAGGAATGGAGAAAAAGAATAGTACCATCAGCTTTTCTCATGTCCTCTCTTTACTTAGATACAAATGGTAGACAAAATGTAAATCAGCAATCAGAGCACAGATTGCCGATCTTTGGAGAACAGGGTTTTTTGTTTGCTTGTTTACCTGTGTTTTTTTTTGCCCACCCTGGCTCCCACAAACAGCACATGGGCTGCTCCAAGCACAGGTGCACAACTGCTTTCCACATGGCCGGGGATGGGGAAGAGCTGTGTGCCACGGGCCAAAATTGACCAAAATTAACCCAAATTTGCCCGCCAAACCTTCCTATGGCAGTGGCAACGCTTCAGTAGATTCCAGAGTTCCAAAATAGTTACATCAGATAGATTCTGCCCGTGCGATTGTTGTCCAGGTGGAGACTTCTTCCTGCTTCTCACTTCACCGTCTTCCCTGAATCTTCCTCTCCCAGGTAATTTTATAAAGAGAACACAATCTTTAGTATGAAAGTGAAAATGATAGAGGGGTTACAAAAATTCCTAGTCATTTGAATTAACGCAGATTAAAACAACGTAATTCACTCCTTGCAAACTTAACCTAGATGTGTAACCATATAGCTTAGTTTTTATTCCAGAATTGAAATTCAGTGAAAACTTAGGCAAAGGATGACTGAAATTCTTCATGTCACATTGTCAAAGGAGTGTATGACATTGGAAGTGTGTTTGATAGAATTCACAACTTGTTCGTTATAATTCTGTGCAAATACAAAAATACAGGAAAACGGCTCCATATTTTGAAAAGCACATCCCTGGCGTGCCTGGGTGGCTCATTCCGTTAAATATCTGACTTTTGCTCTCAGATCAGGTCTTGATCCCAGGGTGGGGAGTTCAAGGCCCGCACTGGCCTCCACACTGGGCGTGAAGCCTACTAAAAAATAAAAATAAATTAAAAAAAAAAAAACATATCCCTTTATGTTAACAAGGAAAAAAAAAAAGAATTAGACTGAAGCTACCACAGCATTCGAAGAAAAATTGAATCAAGGCAAGAATATTTGCTTTTTACCACTGGGAGTTTTAAATTATGGGAAGAAAGCAACAGAAAATATTTACAGCTATTGGAAGGAAAGATAAACCGTTATTTGCAAAGACACGATTGTCTAACTGGAAAACAAATCAAAGGAATCAATTGAAAATTTTCCTTAAAACCAAGAAGAGGATCCAGTCAAATGACAGATTCAAAATACATCAAGGGGCACCTGGGTAGCTCAGTCAGTTAAGCCTCTGACTCTTGATTTCGGCTCCGGTTATGATCTCACAATTCATGAGATTGAGCCTTGATCCAGGCTCTGCACTGACAGCGTGGAGCCTGGTTGGGATTCTCTCTCTCCCCCTGTCTCTCTTCTCCCCCACTGTACCCTCTCAATAAAAAAACAAAAAAAAAAAAAACAAAAAAAAACAAAAAAAAAAAACCTTTTAAAAAAGTACATGAAAAACATCAATAGTTCTATTAGCCAGCAAGAAGCTGATCTTGAAAAAATAAATGAGATATTAAAAGCATTTACATTTTTAGAAGCTCTATCTATTCAGTTTGAACATTTTTAGTTAAAAATGATTGCATAAATTTGGAAATGCCTTTTATAATGCAGCTATTTAAAACATTACAACACAGATGATAAGGTACATTAATAAGCATTTTACATGAAGCGTAGTTTTAAATAGAAGTACCCACAACTACAAAATCCTAGAATATTATGCTGATAGTTTTTTAAAACAACCTAATTTTGCTTAATATTTACCAAGCATGTATTTTATATAGATAAATAACATATGATTTCACTCATACGTGGAACTTAAACAAAACAGATGAACATAAGGGAAGGAAAAATAAGATCAAAACAAAGAGGGAGGCAAACCATAAGAGACTCTTAAATACAGAGAACCAACTGAGGGTTATGGGAGGGGTGTGCAGTGGGGGGGGGGGGGGGGGGGCTAAATGGATGATGGGCATTTAGGGTACTTGTTGGGATGAGCACTGGGTGTCATATGTAAGTGATGAATCACTAAATTCTACTCCTGAAACCATTATTACACTACATGTTAACTAACTTGGATTTCAATAAAATAAAAAATAACAAAGCAAAACAAAAAAGCGGGACACTGAGGGCTGGGGAGGAAACCAGCCCTTCTCTAATTATTCCTACTGTATGTTATTCATTCTTAAAGCTAAAAGTCACCACGCACAAGAAGCTGCCTTCAGTTTTAATCCCCTGCACAGAAATTTCAACATCTTTATAGATCTTGAATGTTGATTTCCCTGGACACATATTGCATTTCCTATATAAGTCTTATTTTTTTTTTCCTAGCCAAATATCATGGATGTCAATGATCCTTCAAATCTTGCTCCTCAACCCACAGGCCCCCCACCTCCGTATCAAGTCATAGAGATCCTGGCACCCAGCCCACAGCGGAAAACCAGAGAGAGGAGGGGGCGAGGGGAGGGCAAGAGCACTGACTACAGGAGGCACCAGACGCTAAAAGGTTTCCAAAAAAGGGAGGGGAGGTGCCAAAGGGTTCTGAGCAGAAGTGGAGTATAGAGTCCGGATCATTAGAGTCCCTGCCTTCTTTTGGTAACTGAAATGAACTTGGTAAAGAGCATTTTAAAATATATCCTGATGTTCCTACAGAAGACAAAAGAGGGGAGGCTCTGATTGGTGGGGAAGGGACGGCAGAGGAAGAAGTTTCGGAGCCCCCTTTCGACTCCTGCTGACAGAGCCTGGGAGAAAGGCTTAGGCTCCTATCGCTTTATAGATCCCTGAGTATCAGGGTCTTGCTGGGATGGGAGATCAGCTCCTCCAGGGATCCTGTTGCGGATTTGAGACTGCCCCCCGCCCCCCTATGATGATCGGCACAGCAGCTGCCTTACCCTGCACAGTCCTGCGAGTTCATCTAGCTAACTCTAATAATTCAACAGAACTGGATTAAGTGATCAGGTGTTTGTGTGGCTATCTAGGTTATTTAGGTTTGTCTAAATAGTTAAAGTAAATAGGCCTCAATATCCCAAAGCCCAAAGAAAATAGGTTATTTCTAGCTCATATACCAGTCCCCGCTAGGTACTACTGATTGAGGGAGGGTCTTTTCCTTCCGTTGGTTCAGACACCCAGGCCCATGGTCTCTGGCATCCTCAGCTGGTTATTTCTAAGGCTTCTAGAGTCATCACAGTTCCGGCCTGTGCAAAGCAGAAAGAGAACACCGTGGAAGGTGTTGGGGAGATGTACGGGTTTTGTCTGGAAGTAATGATATTCCCACTGTTGAAAACGTAGTTAAATCAACGCGGTTGCCTCAATGCAAGGAAGGCTAGATGAGACGTGGTCCAGCCAAGCCTTCAAGGAAGAGGAGAAAGTGATTTCGATACAGAGCAGTTTCCAAAGACATTTCTGAGAAGTCCTTATGAGCCTCTTTAAACATTTTTTTTCATAACTGAAACAAGAAACATGTTTACAGCCCCCCCAAAAAGATGCCAAATTACAACAAATACATTTCATCTTCGCTATGCACTTAGAGGATGACTTGTTTAAAATGTTACTGAGTGAATAAAGATTGCATTTTTAATATCTACTTCTTTGGTTATTTTACCCAAAGACAAAGTGATGTAATTATGTTTCTGGAGTTTTTGCCTTTTCTTTGTAACTCAATTATCAGGTTTTTGAAGGCAAGGAGATTTCTTCCTCTTTATATGCTTTAGGGCAAAGATTGAGGCAGTGATAATCTCTACGTGTAACTGAATTATCCAGAGATTCTTATTTTTATTTTTCCAAGAGAAAACCAGTGATTTAAGAGCTATTTATAATCCTTCGATGTGGTTACGAACTTAAATGGACTCCGGAGGTATTAGAGGTTACCTATAATCATGGGGTGGCATTGCATGATGAAAAGACGATTTATTTTCACTGATACGTTGCTGATCAAAGATCAAATCACAACGCAGCAAAACCAATTTAGTCATTAAAAGAAACAGAAATAACTACAGCATAAAAAGGAAACTATGCCATTCAGCTAAACAATTTCTTTTATAGCTTGGTAACAGGTCCTGTGATCAAGTACAGGGCAGAGATTCTGTTCACTTTGCATTGTGGCACCCAGAGATGATGATATTTTCACGGCAGTCTGGTGTACATAGCAAGGCTTTCATATCCCCTGTGGGTCTCACCTAACTGCCCTGTGTTTTGCAGAGCCAACATTTCAGAAACCTAAATGGAAGCTTCTGGTACAACGAACACCTCCAAATCTCTTACCATTGTGATGCTAAATAGACCCATTTCGAGGGTGCTTGGATGCTGTTTCATAAGTTAATAAAAAAGAAAAGCAAAATCTTATGCTGACATACATTGTCTTGTTTTTATTGAATGGACGGCCATGACGGAGAAGTATACTCAAAATTTTCTACCCATTGATACATAGTAAGCAATAATTTTAAACAGTTCATTAAAATTCTAACATAAACTTGTTCGTTTGGACTACTTGTCATCGAATGAGATGACAACCATTGCCAACTTTTCTTCCTTCCTCAGCGTGACTTATTTCGTAGAGACCCAGGCCTTGCAGAGATTAGCAGTTTTTAAAACGTGATGGCTCTTATTGAGCTCAGCTGAGTTGGAGAGAGGATTTGTTACTATAAACCATATTGTTGGTGTTAAGACAATTTTTTTCCTTACTGAGAATATGAGTCGCCTAATGGCGGCATCTGTTGTTGGCCCAGTAGGCAGGTGACAGGCTGGTATTAAGTGATGCCAACTTGGCTCCGTGAGCCCCTGGCGGCTCTGGGGCGGACCACAGCCCAGGCACCCACAGGGGATTAATAGCTCAGGCTCCCCAGAACCAGAGCACATGAAAACAGTGGATTTCGGGTGTGTGAGTTGGCCTGTGGGCTGCATGGACAGAAGGCCCAGCTGTTCCACAGCAGTAAAGTGTCTGCAGCCACATAGCTCGTGATGGGTAATAAGGAGGAGGCTCTGGAAAGATTTGGTGCGGTTCTGTTTGTCAAACCAAGGCTCAGAAAAGGACGGCATTTGCTTACTAACAATCGCACCAAAGGAAGATGATACTAACAATTCCAAAAATTCAGTAAATTATAGAAGACATATTGGAATGGATTGTGAGTTATTCCCATTAAAACTGAGACCTGGCATTCGCTAAGCAATTTTAGAATATGATTTTTGGTTTATATTGTAAACAAGAGAACATGTTTATATATTAATTTGTTTTAACACCCTGGTTGAAAAATATTTTGAATAATGTCCCTTTAGGTAAGTATGTGTACATCAAATAGTATTATTCTAATCACATAAATCTGACCATGGTTTTGTAAATCGAAATACAGCATGATGATTCCTGTGAATAAAAAGGTTAGGGGCGCCTGGGTGGTTCAGTCAGTTAAGTATCCGACTTCAGCTCAGGTCATGATCTCACGGCTTGTGAGTTCAAGCCCTGCGTCGGGCTCTGTGCTGACAGGTCAGAGCCTGGAGCCCGCTTCGGAATCTGTGTCTCCCTCTCTCTCCTCCCCTCCCCTGCTCACGCCCTGTCTGTCTCTCAAAAATAAATAAACATAAAAAAAATCTGTTTTTAAAGTTTTATTTTTCTTTTTTCTTGATCTTAGAGTTCTCTTGCATGTTCTTGTGTATTTCTCCATGCAAATATGCGGCAGGTTAATTTGTATTTAAAGTTCTCTTTTTCCCTTTTATGACCATGGTACTCTCTGACTAGCTTAGAAACTTCCAACCTTTTAATGTTATAACAATATTCTCCTCAACAGTTTTTTTGCTGTTTTTTACAGTTTTTATTTAAAGTTCAGTTAGTTAACATAGTGTAATATAGTTTCAGATGTAGAATGTAGTGATTCATCACTACAGGTGCCTTCTTAATCCTCATCACCTGTTTAATCTATCCCCCCCCCCCCACCCCTGGTAACCATCAGTTGTTGATTTTTTCTAGTGAACCTACAATCCTCATGAAATGTATTTTTTCTTTTTTTAACGTGAAGGAATATTTCTCTTGTTTCTCTTTGAGCAGCTACTTTTTAACCACATTCTGTAGTTAATAAATTTGTATGTCTCACTGAATCCAAGTAAAACCTCCTCCTATGTAATATCTACGTACAGTATTTGGGTCCTTTTTCAGAGTTTCATCCTGTTCAACTAATCCATCCATTTTTTCCTTAACACCATATTTATATGATCACTCATAATACACTTCGGTATCCTTTAAAGTAAGCACCGTTGCATTTTTCTTTTAGCTTAAATTATATTATAGCATTCTGATTAGAATGATAATAAATTTCTGTGGGCACTTAAACCATTAAAATCACGACTGATATTTCTGTTAAGGACCTTTAAGTCTATTTCATTGAACAAGATTTGGTATCTGTCTTTGTCTTAATACAAGGGCTGTACTTTTCTCATTTAATTTGTTCAGGATATTTCACATATATTTTACATTGTCATTAAAATGTGTGTTTCATTTGAAATTCAGAGCAGTTCTTGTAAAGTCTTAAAACTTTTGATTTTTGCTCTTTCGTCGAATCTTCAGCCACATTAAAAGTCTCTCGTTCATCATGAGGATATTTGTTGGAAAGTCTTTTCTAAATTTATAATCGTAAAATGCAGCTAAATTTACTTTGTTGAACATTAATTCCCTTCCCTAACTGGATGAGATAGAACACCCAAGATCATATTGAAAGTCTCTACTGAGTTTTATTCTTGATTTTGATGAAACTCATACTGGCAATTTATCATTTAGTATTTAGCTGATAGTTTTCATAATATTTTATTATTTTGTCTACATTCTGATGCTATGGGTTTTTAAGTTAGACATAACTTGTCTTTTTCACTTTTCGTGATGTAAAATATAGAATGAGCATTAGTAGAATAATATAGCTAATGCTGTTACCCTGAGACGTTTAGAAGTCACATGCATGGCCCGTATGTATAGAATACTAACCCAAATAACCAACAGATGAGTAAGAATTTGTATACAGTTTAAACCAAAGCTGTTTTTAGTTTATCTCAGGATGATAAATCCTGAACAATTTAAGTTCCATAAAGCTTTCAGCCTTCTCAGATGGTTTATGAGTTGAGGTACAAAAGTAGTGAGCTTGCGAGTTATTTAAAACATTAAAAGCCACAATATGATTTAAAGTAAATAAAGTTTTATAACCTCATCCCACAAAATAACTCTTAGGTTTTGAGTAATTTTAAGCATTCTAGTTTCAGCGACCATCAGAAGACTCTATGATATTAGAAGATATCGGAGAATTATTTGGTTAAGATTCTTAAAAAGTATTTTAAATTTGCTTCTGTTATTATGAGAAGGTATTTTCTATCATATCTTCTTGAAAAGAATTCAATATTGCTGTCTCAATCTGTGGCAAGGTATTCTCCAAAGTATAAAATTTTAAGGAAAATTAATTACAAATCCAACATATTCTTAAAACTTTTAGTTTCAGGGGAGCCCGGGTGGCTCAGTCGGTTGAGCGTTCAGCTTCGGCTCAGGTCGTGATCTCACAGTTTGTGGGTTTGAGCCCCGCACCGGGCTCTGCGCTGACAGCTTGGAGCCTGGAGCCTGCTTCTGATTCTGTGTCTCCCTCTCTCTCTGTTCCTCCCCCTCTCTCTGTTCCTCCTCCCTCTCTCTCCTTCAAAAATAAATAAAAACATTAAAAAAATTAAAAAAAAAACATTTAGTTTCAAACTTATGTACCACGGAAGAATTTTCTCAGAAGAATAGATGTTTAGGAGATTTTCTCCAATAATTAGTTATTATTTGAAACCCGGTGTTCTGTCCTGTTTCAGGAATCTTTTCTTGAAAGCCAATCTTGAATTTTTATCACTATGTCAAAACTGGGAATTCTAAAAGTGGCTACATTTTAAGTCATTCTTCAACACAACAGACATATTAAAGTGTGAGCAATTTCTCTGAAAAGAAAAAACAGACTCATCAAAAAATTTTAATGATCCAACAGGATTGATACTCAGTGAATATAACTGTGGAGAATGCTGAACAATTTTTGAGCAACGTATAAATATTTATAAATGAATTGTTAAGGGGAACTTTAGGAACAGAATGAATGTATTTCCATTAGCTAAATACTATTTTATTTGTGAATCATAAATATTCAGGATACTGGAACTTTGTGCATGTTCTACCTAATTCCTTGGATGAATGAAACATGACAATTGTAGTTCTGAGATATTGAAAACACCGTGACATCTTTATTTTCCACTAAGGGTGAAGTGTACATCAAAATAGATAATCTTAAGGACAAGAAATAAAACAATTAAGCACGTATGCGATCTTTTCCTCTTCACATATTCGAAAGTTGGAAGAAAGAAAAGCAAAATCATTGTTAGTCTTGTTTTTAAGTTTTGTTACCCAAAGAAAACTGCCATCGACTTGAAACCTTAACCTCTGTATCCTGGTGACCATAGCAAAGTCAGTGAATCACAACTTTTTCCATGTTATTTGATCTTTGCTCCTCAAAATCCTAAGTTTGATTATTCTGTGCTATAAACAAAATAGATATAAAATCAGTTCAAAAACAATGAAAACAAAACAGTGAAAACAAGTGGAACATTTTTTTTTCTCAGCTAGAACAATTTAAATGCCGCAGTATGTCAACCGAATAATGTAAAAATAATAGCATATCGCTACTCTCATTTGTTACTCTAATTGTTCCACATTTATGGAGTTCTGCCCTGGGTAGTTTTAATAGCAGTTGTTAACCATTGTCATTTATCAGCCACCTTATTACAGTTCAAAATGGAATTGTAATTGAAACATTTGAACAAGTTAAAATTGACAATAAACTCACAGTCCGATAGAATTTGCTTAATGAACTTGATGCAATAAAATTCTAATCGTCGTCAAGCATTTGTAGAATATATTGCCTCAAAGTTTTTCATTTTTAATTAACACATAACAATTCAGGGGAGTAAGTTCATATGAGAAAGCAAGAGGCAAAGGACAACTAAACATAGCATTGTTCCTAATTCTGTGAAAATAGTACTGACCTAACACACTCTCTCCACTCTCTATACTCTAGAAAATAAAACAGGCTTCACCAGACGACTATTCTTGATCTGTTATCTTTTAAACATTTACAAAAGTATTATATGAACCATTGTCTTTAAAATTGTTTGAAGCGGAGCACTTGGGTGGCTCAGTCAGTTAAGCGTCCGCCTTCGGCTCAGGTCATGATCTCTCGGTTCGTGGGTTCGAGCCCCGCATCGGGCTCTGCGCCGACAGCTCGGAGCCTGGAGCTGCTTTGGATTCTGTGTCTCCCTCTCTCTCTGCCCCTCCCCCGCTTGCATCTGCCTCTCTCAAAAATGAATAAACATTATTTTTTTCTAGATAAGATTGTTTGAAGCGATGTTTAGCCACCTAATACATAATTGCAATGTGCTTTCTCCGCAGAGATACAGGCACTTGTCCTATGTCCATGCCCTCGCCAGATAGAACCGTTAACAGTTTGTTCAACAGAAGACTTACCATCTCTGTGTCCACTTGCGGGACCCTCACTGTCTCTGACTCTGCATATAAATAGATAATGATGTACACAAGTACTGTTGTAATACATTTTGTAAACAAGTGTTCTGAGTTTGGTGGCAACTTTCACCTTTAAATATACATCTTGGGAACTTTTATGCCAATGTCATATTTACTTTTAATGTATTATATGTGCCTGTGTGGTATATCTATTTATATAACATATACAGTTTATTCAAACACTCTCGTAAAGATGGACATGAAGTTTGCTTCCATTTTTTTTTGGATGCTGCTGGTTGTCTCGAGGCACGCATCTTTGAGCACAGGTGTAAGCATGTCTGTAATACAGACTTCTAGAAATAGAAGAGCTGATCCCAATGATATTTATATTTTAATTTTAACGGAGACAGCTATATTCTCTTCAAAACATTCATAGCAGTTCACAATCCCACAAACGCATAAGAGTGCTCACTTCACCAATATATTTTAATATTTGACAGTCCCACAGACAGAAAATGATTTTAATGGACACTTTAATTTGTTTCTGCCTAATTATTAGCGAAGTTAAGCAACTTTTCCAATTTGTTGGTTATTTGTATTTTGTATCTTGTGAAATACTGTCAGAACCTGTAGTTTTCTCTTCTTACTGAAATAAATCGGTGGTCTGTATATTGACATATATTCTGCAAATGTTTTTCTGTGTATGTTATGATTTTTATGTCTTTAAAAGGAATAGTACTTCAGATTGAGAATTATGGAAATATTATGCTATAATTTTTATTTTCATCCACTTCAGCTTTCATATTTAGATAGTCAACCTATTTTGAAATTATATTTTTGGTTGCTGGAGATAAAGAGTAACTTATTAGCCACATGTCCCAGTTCAGTTATTGAACAGTTTACCCTCTCGGCAGTAAATTGAAAACATCCCTTTATCACATACTAAATCCCATGCATTCTATAATTGTGTTATATTGACTTATTTAGATATGTCCGAGCAAAAAAATGTTTTGATTAGTAAAGATTTGTGTTATCTCATAGATAACAACTCTGAACTAATTTTGTTTTACAAAGTTTTGTAGTTATTCATACTCATTATATCTCCCTAGTGAATCTTAGTATAATCTTACATAGTTACTTGCAGAAACTTGTTGGTTTGTTTTTTTTGATTACATTACATGCAGATAATTGACCTCTTTACGGTACAAAGGCTTCCCATTCAGAAACATACATGACTCTCCATTTGTTTACACGTCTCTCATGATTTTTGATGGTATTTATATAATTCCGGTGAGTATTAAAAAGCTTTTGTGAAGTATATTGCAAGGTACTTAAGAATCATCTGTGTGCTCTAGTAATTCTTTAGGTGTTGATTCTTTTCACTTGGTGATATTTGCACTTCATTTTATGGCATTTGCTTTTTCTCAATAAAAGTGGCAGATTTGGGTTGCTCATCTTTTTATTGGACCGTGTACGTTGTGATATTCTTCTAAAAGAAGCATCCATAATTTACTGACCTGGCATCAGATGTCTCTTCTGCTAGTGAAAATGTTTAGTTGGACTTTGATTCTAAATTTTCCTAAATTATTTATTTTTTTAAAGGCTTCTTTAAAAAAAAAGTTTATTTATTTATTTTGAGAGAGAGAGCACAAACAGGGGAGGGACAGAGACAGAGGGAGAGAGAGAATCCGAAGCAGCCTCCATGCTGTCAGCACAGAGCCCTATCTGGGGCTAATCTCACGAACCATGACATCATGACCTGGGACAAAATCAAGAGTCAAATGTTTGGGGCACCTGGGTGGCTCGGTTGCTTAAGCGTCTGACTATTGGCTTTGACTTAGGTCATTGATCTCGGGGTTTTGTGAGTTTGAGCCACGCCTTGGGCACTGCTCTGAGAGTGCAGAACCTGTTTGGGATTCTGGCTCTCCCTCTCCTGCTCACGCTCTCTCTGTCTCTCTGTAAATGAACAAATAAATTTAATTCTTTTTTTTAAAGAGTTAGATGCTTAACTGAGTGGTCCACCCAGGTGTCCCCTCCTAAATTATTTTGTAATGGATTGCTTCATTTTATTTTCAACTGTTTTCGGGTCATCTCAATTTTGAATCACGTGTATATAAAATGCACTTTTCATTTACTTTGGAACTCCTATAAATGTTGCATACAATTTATTTATTTTTTTCAGGAGTACGTATATTTTGGGAAAGATGTACTTTACTTTTAATGCTATTTTTTCCCTTTTTGTACTTTACAGGTTCTTTTACGCTTCATATTTTCTTTTGTTTATTCTGGACCGCGGCAAATACATTTCTGCATACATTTTTTCATAAATATTGTAGGTGGCTTCTATTTACGTTGCTTCACTTTTTACAGATGGTGTAAGAATCCTACTCCTTAGTGCTGAAAACTGAAGATGGATTAAGTACATTTTTACTGCAGGTGAGACAATTAGTAGCAGGAAGACAAATCTGAATTCACGGGATATTCTGAAAACCAATTTCCTCTGCGTTGAAACTTCTTAAGCGGAGGCAAATATTTCCACGTTTGACTATTTTTATCTCTCTTCTCTATTCAAGGTATAGCCTAAGATTTTGTGATTTTATTCCTGCTTCTTTTATTGCAGATTCAGGGAAAGGACCCGTTCTCGGGCTTTGACCCTCTCACTGCGAAGGCACCGCTGGGTCAGGACGAATGTGGGACCGCCCCTGGAAATTCCGTAGATGAGAATTTCTCTGCCAGCAAGTTTAATCTTTGGGGGAGTTAGCACATCCCCACAGAGCACATCTGTTGCCGGTTTATCCATTAACATGATCACAAACGTGCCTTCTTTATCCTGAAGCTTTGTTTCCATCTGTCACACCTAAAAATAAGTTGGAATGCTCACCTATTCAGGAAGCTAGTGTCCTTAATTGGAATAAACCCAGGTGACATGACTACATTATGGAGACGCTGAGCCCTAGTATTCATTGGTTTAATATTTGTTGTGTTCAGACTTAATTTTTCATCCTTGATGCAGCAGCTTATGAAGCTTTTGGGTCTGCATAAAAAGGTCTTCACCTGAATTCAGCTTTTATTTTTTAAGATTCGCCTTTCCTCTACCCCTGACTTTCCAAATGGCAGTCATTTGAATTTCTGCATGAGTCTCTTCACTTACTTTTACAGCGCACGTAGGTATACACATGTTGTTTCTTGATTAGGTCACTCAATCTGATTCTATTTATAATGTTTTTGGATTCCATCTGTCTGTGTGTGTGAGTGTGTGAGTGTGTGTGTGTGTGTGTGTGTATGCGTGTGTATTCATATAGAGAGCAAGAATAGACACAGGGAAATTGTATTAAGATGAAGGACAATAAGGTAAACATGAGATTTTAAGTACCTTTTACATGGCATGTGCACAATAAAATAAATAAAAATTAATAAAAACAGTTTGTAATAACATAAAGATACATAGGCAGAAAGATAAGATATATGATAGATAAATACATGCAAGATAGATAGATAGATAGATAACTGCAAATTGGTATAAGGAATTTTTGTAGGGTGGTAGAAATGCAATAAAATTGATTTTTGTGATATTTGCACAGCTCTGTAAATTGACAAAAAGGCTTAGTATATACTTAAAACAGGGGGCTTTTATGATACACACATTAGCCTTCAATAAATCTGTTTTAAAAAGATCACTCGATGGGCATCTGGGTGGCTCAGTTGGTTAAACGTCTGACTCGATTTCAGCTCAGGCAATGATCTCACAGTTCCTGAGATACAGCCCCACGTCAGGGCTCTGCGCTGACAGCACAGAGCCTGCTTGGGATTCTCTCTCTCCCTCTTTCTCTGTCCCTTCTCTCTCTCCCTCTCTCTCTTTGTCCCTTCCCTGCTCACCCAAATTTTTTTTTATTGTTTTCTGTTTTTTTTAATTTTAATTTTAGAGAGAAAGAGAGAGCATGAGTGGGGGAGAGGAGCCGACAAAGAGAAAGAGAATCTTAAGCAGGCTCTACACACAGCACAGAGCCTGACATGGGGCTGAATCCCATGACCCTGGGATCATAACCTGAGCCAAAATCATGCATCAGATACTCAACCAAGTAAGCCACCCTGGCGGCCCCAACACTTCTTATTGATCTAAACTATTTCAGTCCAACAAGAATTTATTGATGAGCACGCCCAAGGTATTCTTCATATGTGAGCAATTTGCTTTTTCATCTGGTACTTTCATTTATCTCTTTCCCTCTCTTTGGTGCAATTTTCCACATCTTTTCTCCTAGCATCTTTAATATATTACTCACAACTCTTCTTAACTCTCTGGCTGATAGTTCCAACATCTGGGTCAGATCTGAGTCAAATCCTCTTGATTATTTTGTGAACTGACAACACATTTTCTTTTCATTTTCCTCCTTGTGTTTGTGTCTTTCTGAAAATTTTCGGTTGAAACACAGAGTGTGTGTGTTTATGTCTGGAAACAAACATGGCTTTTCTTCTATTACACCTTTGAAGGGAGTGGGAATGGGCTTTGGGTCTTGGAAGAGGGACTTTTTCAACAATCTTAACCCTCCTCAAATGGTTGGGTATCTCTAATGGTATATGTTGTTGTTGTTGTTTTTAATGTTTATCTATTTTGGAGAGAGAGAGAGAGAGCACAAGCCAGAGAGAGGCACAGAGAGAGGGAGACACAGAATCTGAAATAGGCTCCAGGCTCTGAGCTGTCAGCACAGAGCCCGAGGTGGGGCTCAAACTCACGAACTGTGAGATCATGACCTGAGCCGAAGTCAGACGCTCAACCAACTGAGCCACTCAGGTGCCTCTAATAGTGTATGTTTAATATGATTTCAGTGTTCTTTTCTTCATCCAAAGGTAGAGGTAGTTCATTGTATGTTTTACTATTCTCTTCTTTAGTTCTAGGAATGATAAGTTTGTTTCTCTTCCCCTGAAAATTAAGACTTTTGATCCATACACAAGAAGAGTGCAAATCAGATGTATTACTTTTCTCACTAAGACATCTGCTCTTTTCTTCTAGACTTTCAACATTTAGGAAAGCTTTCTCCAGTCTTTCTCCAGTATTTTGTTGTGAGCATGTTGTGAAGGTCCATTCAGAAGAGTCAATGAATAGAAGAAAACACTATTTTCTCCTGCAGCTCCCTGAGGGTCTCTGCTTTCATGCTCACTTACACTCAGCATTTTTTTTTTTAAGTAGCTAAATTCTATGTAGTTGCCTAAATAGCAGTCTTCCTCTTGGGTTCATCCCCACGTGAATCAGTGTTGACGCCTCTCCTTAGAGGCAATCATTTTTACTACCAAGATGATTGGTTGCCCTGTTATCTCAGCTTTCTGAGAATACTAACAACAAAACAAATCAAAGATGGTCAGCAGTACAGATGATCTAGCTGAATTTGGAGTCCCTGAAATTAACGGACATGATGTGTCCTATTCTCAGTACTTTTCAGTAATCTGAGTGTAAAAGGAAGAAATTAGACAATAGCATTCCCCAGTAATGTAATTAAAGTCATGCTTTTGCTGGGGTGCACATTTCCCTGCACATTTTGGAATGATAGTCGTACAAAGGAAAAGAAGAGAAAATTAGGTAAGACCACTATAGTATACCATCCAGGGAAAAAGATGTAAGAGATAAATACAGAAAGCAAACTAGTGGTTGCTAGACAAGTGGTAGGTGGGGATAGCGAACTAGGTGAAAAGGATTAAGAGATACAAACTTCCAACTATAAAACAAATAAGTCATGGAGATGAAGAATACAGCATAAGGAATATAATTAATAATATGATAATAATGTTGCATAGTGATAGGTGCTGACTACATTCGTTATGGTGAGCACTGAGTAAGGTATGGAATTGTCACATCACTAAGTTGTACGCTGGGACTTATATAACATCGCATGCCAACTACACTGCAATAATACATTTATTTTTTTGAAGTTTATTTTGAGAGAGAGAGAGAGAGAGAGAGAGAGAACAAGAAGGAGAGGGGAAGAGAGAAGGAGAGACCATCCCAAGCAGGCTCCGTGCCATCAATGCAGAGCCTGATGCAGGCCTTGAGATCACGATCTGAGCCGAGATCAAGAATCTGACATCCAACCAACTGAGCCACACAGGTGTCCCTGCAATAATAAATCTTTAAAAGTAAGAGAAGGAAGAAGTTGCTTAGAGACTGGGAAGAAAATAGAAACATCAAGAGATTAGGCAAAAGACGATGTTAAAAGACAAATGAATTTGCACAGAAGAGCCAAGAAAATCCAATGGACAGAAATTGTGGACATAGAGAGAAGCATGCCAATTGAGATATTTTAAATTAAATGTCTTCTTGTGTGTGTGATTTTTAGGTCTGGAGTGGCATCTTGGGGTAAGTGGTTAGTTAAAGTCAAGTACAGATAAATGTCTTAGGGATTAAGAAGTTCGAGGCATCTATAGCATGAATTAGAAGATAGTATACCTAAACCATGATGTGTCTTAAATAAAAACAAAACTCAGAACGAGGGAAGGACAGGCACCAAAATTCTGAAAGAATAACCATGGAGTGGCTGTGACGGCAATATCTGACGGCAGAGTCAGATAACACGAATCATGAGGTCAGGAGGGTGCTATGAAATTGGGTGTGCTGAGTCAGCAAAATTCCTTTCCTGGCTTTTATGTATGTGATGCATGAGACAGTGAATATTTCTGTCAAGGTGGGATAGGACAAGTGAGGTATGAGGGAAGACTTAGGTTTAGATAGGTTTTCTGCAACCTAGGAAAATTGACCTTTCCCTGCACATATTACTGTGTTACACGAACACGGTAAAGCCCTTTGCATCGTCTGAGAACACAGAGAGATGGGAAAAAATAAATAGAAAGAAACTTAAAAATAACAAACAATGCCAGCAAATTAAATTCTATTTAGTGAAGAATAATGAGGATAAAGAGAGAATTAAAAAAGTGAGGCAGACACAAAATTTCATAAATTAACTGTAATGTGTCACACGTGAGAAAATCATTTCAAAAGATAAGAGAAAACTCATGTGTGTGAAAGAATGCATTTTGCCCATGTAGTCCAATGGAATAGAACAAAATATACAATTTGAAATTGGGAGGATATATATTTTAATTGATTATAAAGAGCAGTGTTCTAAAAGTAAATGGCACAACAATTAAAAGGAATGTCTTAGAATTTCATCACTGTATTAGTGGAGGTTTGGCAAACCCTTGTTACTGTTAACCTATGGAAAGAAAAGCAAGATTTCAATTTGCTGATGTAATTTTGAAACAAAATACGAAAGTGTTGAAGTCCTTATGACTACATTATCAATGAATAGCCTGCTTGTATATCAATGAATGTACCTGAATATATGATGTAAGTGTATTAAAGATAGAGTCTTACCTCCTAAGACAAATCATCCATGAGTAAAACATTTTACTTCTCATTTTGATCTACTGGAAGCACAACGGATTCCCCACTGTGTTTTCTTACTATGAGATTTTAAGATAATCTTTGATCATTGGAACGTCCATCAAAAAGAAAGCAGACAGTAAGTGCTCTCCACTCCAACTCATTAAGTCATCAGTTCTGACTAATCAGATTTTTAAAAAAATATTTTGCTGATGAGCGCTGAACATTATGTTATATTGACGATGATGGAATATTTATGCAATTACAATTTAATCTAACGTTGTCACTCATAATTTTCTGTAGTATATTCTTCTCTTGAATAATGTAACACTTTGAAAACTAAACTATACGATTCAACTAAATGCTATGATTCAGCATGTTATGTACCCTTGAATCTTCTTGGTCTGTGACCAAGAGATGCCGCTCCTGTGCAACTCAGCATGTTCTCTGTGTTATAAATTCAATATTTTCTCGTTAGAATAAAAGTAGTCAATAAAGTTTAGTTTGAACAAATCCCGAAGTTATGCTAGGTAAATTTATTGATAATTTATGTAAGCATGAATATCGTATTCTTGAGTGATATAATCAACATGTCAGATATCCCTTATAAAATGAGTATAGAGGTGCCCGCGTGCCTGTATCGGTTAAGCATCTGACTCTAGATTTCTGCTGAGGTCATCGTATCAAGGTTTCCTGAGATCGAGCCCTTTGTCAGGCTCCGCGCTCTCAAAGGATTCTGGGATTACTTTGAACTCCCTCTCTCCCTCTCTCTCTGCTCCTCCCTGCTCACGCTCTCTGCATCTCTCTCTCAAAATAAATAAATAAACTTAAAAAAACAAAAAAAGTGAAATGGGTATAATGCATATCAAGAACAGAAATCTGGCACATTTGGGTTTAACATATATGTTCATTAAATTTTATCAAAAATTTACTAACATCCAAGGTAATTTTTTCCAAAATTAAGAACACATTCAATCTTGGCTAATTAAGGGTAGAATGATAAATAGTGCATACACCAAATTTAGATCTTTGTTATGTCAATACATAATTGGAAGTTTTTAATGGTTTCTTGTACTAAAAGAGGAGTATCTAAAACGAATACAATCACATTATAGTTGAACATATAAATATCAGTAAAATAATTTCATTCTAAACAATTCACTGCATCCAGCTCCTTTAAGATTTTTTGGTGGGCTGGTAGATTGTTCTTATATTTTAAATTTTTGTGTATGAAAACAACATGAAATTTACTATAAGATTACTGAGATGATTCACAGAATCCAAGTAAGAGCTGAAACACCTGAATGAGGCCAAGGTGCCTTATTTTACTGATCAGAATGCTGTCCGTCCCCTACTGGTCACCTCTCTGGTGTCAACAGGACTCATCTCCCAACTCACAATTCTGTGCGAATCAGCTTGGGACAATAAGCCAAAATTGAGTCAACCGCTCAAGGTCCCACCCCGTGTGGAAAGACAGCAGTTGCAAGATTCAAGGAACTAAGAAACGCGGGGGGCATCTGGGTGGCTCAGGGGGTTAAGCATCGGACTTTGGCTCAGATAGGAATTTGGCCCGTATCATGATCTCACAGTTTGTGAGTTCGAGCCCCACGACTGGCTCTGCACTGACAGCTCAGAGTCTGGAGTCTGCTTCGGATTCGGTGTCTCCCTCTCTCTCCACCCCTCCCCAGCTCTCTCTCTCTCTCTCTCTCAAAATAAATAAATAAATAAATAAATAAACTTTGCAGATGCTCCAATATATACTGAGATGGGGCATTCAGTTTCTTAATGTAAATTATAATATAGACAGAAAAGTGTGCACACATATGGTAAGTAATGTGTGTGTAAATTTATACATACTATTAATTATGATTAAAGTGAATCTTAATGATCCACCACGAAGGTAATCAGTATGAACGTGTAGACTCTTCTTCTACTCTAATAAGAGTGTTAAAGAGAAACCAGAAAAGAGGCCAGAGGCCACGGGTTGAAAATTCCTCTAGGCTAAACCCCCATCCCCACGTAACTGAAACTTGCACTGTCCCGACTCCCCCGAAATGCGGACTCTGATCTGAAACAGAACTTTCTCTTTCTTCGAGTCAGCATGGCGTCACGGTCCCCAAGCCCAACAGTTACAGCCCGGTAAGCCTGCTGCTCAGCGAGGGAGGGGAGCTTCCAGTAAGTGTCACACAACAAGGGGGGGCCTCACTCATGCTTTGTACCCTGACCTGTGACTGCTGACAGCTCAGCTTTGTAACCACTTTCGGTTTTGAAAATTTCCTGTTGGTGAACACTGCTTGCTTCCCTCCCTATAAAATATTCATAGCAAGCAAAGCTGTCTGCAGTTTCGTGTGACAGAGGCGACCCTATCTGAAACTGTTTCCACGAATAGTTGCTTGTATTTTTCAACATTTGTCTCACCAACTTCTTACATAACACTATACATGTATGCAGTGTTCTGTGTTTAGTTCTTTTCTCACAATTATGTTTGTTAGGTTTCTAAGTGTTGCTGTCACTCTTACAGTTCTTTTTCAACCTGGCTTTCCCAGTTTGCACTCCCACCAGAGATATTGTTGCTATTATCCTGACCAACACTTGATATTATCATTTTTTTAAGGTTTATTTACTTTGGAGACAGGTGGGACAGGCTCAGAAAGGGGGACAAGGAGCCAGAGGGGGCTCTGCACTGACAGCAGATGGCCAGATGCGGGGCTCAAACTCATGAACTGTGAGATCATGACCTGAGCCAAAGTTGGATGCTCAACCGATTGAGCCACCTGGGGGCCCCAGGCTTTTCTATTTTCACTTATTTGCCTTCCAATCATAGAAGAGTTACATACTGAACCCAAGGTTAAATGGGGATTAAGTGTTGTCCTCAGGGTTTCATTTCTTAGCTGGGTAGTTTCTTCATAGTTTGGCACTCTTCACTGTTTTGAAGGACCTGATATTTTGAAACACGCTTATCGGGTTTTCTGAACTGTATTCATTTGAAGGTTTATGCAAATCACTTCGTTGCCCTTGTTAGAAATAGAAGGCTGGGCTTTTATTTTTCACAGATATTTTTTTTTTTAAATTTACCACTGGGGGTGGTATAATTGTCAAGTCATAAAAGTGATCGTACACTTTCCTATAATCTTCTATTTCTCGTGTCTGGCAAGGATTTTTTTTTTTTATTCTTCCTACGTTGGTTTTCATAACAGATTTGTTGAGATACAATTCACTTACCACAAAATCCATCCATTTAAGGTATGTAATTCAATGGTCTCAATCCATTCCTTGAATTGCGTAACCATCGCCACTATTTTATTTGGGAATATTTTCACCAAGCCCTCGCCCTAAAAATATCTAAAATTCAATGCCCACCGGCAGTCACACCTCCTTCTCCTCTGTTCCCAGCCCCTGGAGACCTCTAATGTATTTGCTGTCTGTGCAGATTTACCTCTACTGGATATTTAATGCACATGGAATCATATAGCCCGTGGTCTCTTGGGATGAGCTTCTTCCACTTAGCAAAATGTTTTCAAGATTTATCCATGTTGTAGCCTGCGTCAACACCCCTCCCTTCATACAGCTGAGAAACACTCTGCGGTGTGGGTGGAACAGGTCGTAATTTTCCATCCATCAGTTGACGGGCATTGGAATCCCCCCGCTTTTTGGCTGTGGCGAATCATGGTGCTATGAACATTCCCGTACAAATCTCTTAAGGCAGGCTGACATCGGCTTGTAGGCTCTGCTCCAGAAGCTGGCAATTTACTAGGAGATCCTTTTCTTTGCAGTGTGAACCAAATATACCGTTTTCTACTGGTACGTTTTCAAACCCATCATTTTCCTGGCAATCGATGTGGACTTGTTACTGTGTCATAGCGTGCCGTTAGGATGAGCTGCCCTGTCACTTCTCAGGGCTGCCGGGACCTCGGTCTGTGTCTCTTTCACCTTCCTGGGCTCCCAACACACACCCCAGCTCTTGCACGCACGCCTTGCACCGGTGCCACGTGGGAGGTGCTCTCTGTCATTCAGGTGCGTTGTGGAAGTTGCTCACTCATTGCTTAACTCGCCAGGGTGAGTGAATGCACTTATCTCCCCGGAGGAAACCCCGTCATTTGTGAGGATTCCCCTGGGGGGTTGGGAGTTGTCCCTGCTGGGTTTGGTGTTTCTCTGAGTGACAGCAGCTCCAGGGCTTTATATCAGAAGCCCAATCATCGGTCTCCAGGAGGAAGGCTCCTCCTTGTGAACTCTTCGGGCCACGTCCTTCTATAGTCTCCCAGGTCTCTCTCTTTCGGCAAAGGTGTCAAATGCTCATATTTAACTGGCTTCCTTCTATTGCAAGTAGGCAACCTGTTTCGGAATAGTGATAAATAGATTCTTCCAGGGAAAACCCCAAACCAAAACAAGCAACGGCAACACCAAAACCCGCACAGGCCCGTGTCTAACTGTGACACCGTTTTTTGTCCGTTGTTTGGAAAGAGTTACACGACCGACCCAAGTAGCTTGTTCTGAAGAACTCCGATCATTACCTTAATATTGGAACACAGGGTCCTTTTAAAAATCAGTCAGATCAGAAAATGTGTCGTCATGCACCAAAAACTCAGGAAATAGTCACGCACGGACACTGTTTCCAATTCTCCCCATTCTGTGATCCGACCCCAGCGCACCTCACTCTCTATTCTCTTTCTGCGCCGCAGAAAATCCCAACTACGTTTAGCCTTTGATCGCACCATCATCTTTCTGTGCTTAGTCCTGGCATGCGGCCTCTTTCCTTGCCTTGGATTGACCCTTCGTGACTCTGTTAATTTGCCTGCCCTCTAATTATTGCTCAGGGAAGAGCTACTCTGCCACGTTTTTCTGGGGGCCGTCCCCAGCCCCCAATGCCACACAAATGGCACAGATGACCCAGTCCCAGGAGGCCCACTTTGGTTAATGCAGTTGCAAATGCTGGCTGATCGCTCCTCCACTATCATCAGGCTCCCTGAGGATGGGGGGAACCCATCCTTGCCTTCAAGCGCGTCTCTGCACCTACACCGTTGCAAGGTTTGTGATATGTGAGCCATGGCATTCGGGCTGGTTTATAGCTCCTTTTCGTTTCATTTATGCTGAGTAGTTTTCCATAGTGCTATCTTTTTTCCTAAGCCACCTGCACGATCCACACCTCTCCGAAAGGGATTGCCTGGCGATCTTAGTGACAGAAGATAGGCCTTGTCAGTATATGGGATGAAAGGTGATTCGACGCTGTTACCAGAAGAAATCTTTCTACCAATATCCAAGACTTGAACATTTTTGCAATCTTTATCTGAGTGCCCCAGTAAGTGCACAAGAGGTTTTCACTCTTTCTCTTTGTATGAGCTGCACGTTGAGTACAGAATGAGGGTTCCGTACTCATTCATTTATCTGTGTCAGACGGCACCCAAGTTGAAATAAGACGGAAAAAGCCATTTTCTAGCATGCTGTTGGATATATTAGTTTTTAGGGAAGTGGAATTTTTATTATATTAATTCAACCCATTCTAGAATATGAAAGGCATGCCTGTTGGTTCAGACCTTGTTTCATCCCTTCATTAAAAGTTTATACTTTTCTACATATAATTTTATTAATATAAATTTCATTTTAATCCTAAAAATTGTGATATTATATGCATACTACCTCTCTGTTTCTACATATATATGTAAAAATATATACACATATACAGCCACACACATACATATGCAAAACAAAAGATCAAACAAAAAAAGAATGATATTTACACAAATGGGGTGGAATATATATATATATCATACAAGTCATATATTAAATGTCATAAGTATTTTTGTGGTGAGAGTTTAAAATCATTACTGATTAAAAATATGTCATAATAACTTGTAGGAAAATGACCTCCAGCGTGTACTTTAAGAGCATCTTAGTTATTTTTTATTAGCTCTTTTCCAGCTTTATTGAGATTTAACTGGCAGATAACATTTTACAAATTAAAGTGAAGAGCTATACCACTACAGGTTTCTTTCACTAATTTCTGCTTGTATTTTATATTTTCCTTTTGTTTTGTACCAAATTTGCCATTGTACTGTTAACTTCCAGAAAAAATTTTTAGACCACAGATATTCAGAATATTCTTTTTGATACATGCTGTATCAGTGTTTGCATATACTTTATTCTTATTAAATCACTTTCAGTATATATTCTAATGTCAAATACAGTCTCTTCTTGGCCCATGGGTTGCTTAATTTCCAACATAAGGGGTTTACATCCTTTTTTGCTGGTGTTTTCAATTGCTGTATAGCTTAATTAAATGGCAAGTAAATAAATTACTCTGTATACTTCACCGACTTGTGTGTAAAATCAACTTTTATAAACTCTCCACCTGAACTTGCAAAATATTGTGTGTTATCTAGTTCTTGAGTTCAGTGTGCTATAAAGACCAAAGCATTCATGTTTAATTGTGTTGTCCAAAGCAAGTTTACTGCTTTACTGCATATTATTGGTATTGTTTTGTCCACTAATAGAGATCATATCTTAAAATCTCCCATTATGATTGTGGATTTTTTATTCTTTTTGTTAATGTTTTTATTCATTTATTTTTGAGAGAGACAGAGAGAGAGAGAGAGAGAGAGAGAGAGAGAGAGAACAAGCAGGGGAGGGACAGAGAGACAGGGAAACACAGAATCCGAAGCAGGCTCCAGGCTCCGAGCTGTCAGCACAGAGCCCAACACAGGTCTTGAACCCACGAACTGCGAGACCATGATCTGAGCCATGATCTGAGCCAAAGTCAGATGCTCAACAGAGTCAGCCACCCAGGTGGCCCTGTGGATATTTTATTTTTACGTTTAGTCCCTTACTTTTAGCTATATAACTTTTGAGGTTATATTATTAAAAGCATCCACATTAAGAATTCTTACATCTTCCCATTGAATAGACCATTTTATCGTAAAAAACTTCCTCTATATCTCTAGTAATATTCATAGTCTAATGTAGTTAATGTTTATAAAGCTACACAAACTTCCTTTTAATTGGTGTCTTTTTATCTTTTTACTTGGAACATTTTGACCACACTGTTGACTTTTTTCTACGTATACAGTAGAATTTTGACAGTCAGCCAACTTTCGCCTTTTAATTGAAACACTGGGTCATTTGCTTATTATCCCTGATCTATCTGTCTTCACAATTTTATATTACTTTTCTTACTTTTCAGCATTATTTTTTATCCATTTTCAGACCTATTTCCTTATTAAGCATACATTATTTTATTTTCTTTAGTGAGAAACCCTGGTATTACAACTCTACCATCGATGAATTTGTATGTTATGCTTCCAGTGAATTTATGGATCTGTTCTTCTAAAAACACATTTTTACCAGTGCACTTTGCCCTGACTTACTTGTTATTGTGGTTACCTATTTTAATTTTATGTATGTTAAAAAACCTTACAAGATATTATCATTACTATTTTTTTCTTTTTCTTTTTGTTTATTCATTCTGAGATAGAGAGAGAGAAAGCATGCACATGTGAGAGAGCAGGGGAGGGACAGAGAGAGAGAGGGAGAGAGAGAATCCCAAGCAAGATCTACACTGTCAGAACAGCGCCCAAGATGGGGCTCGATTCCATGAACCATGAGATCATGACCTGAGCCGAAATCAAGGGTTGCATGCTTAACTGACTGAGCCACCCAGACGCCCCATTATTACTCTCTTATTAAGGCAATATTAATTCAAGTAACACAGATTGTTTTTTCTCTTTTTTAATGTCTCTTTATTCCTTCCTGCATTTTTTTTAAATGTTTATTTATTTTGAGACAGAGAGCGAGCAAGTGGGGCAGGGGCAGAGAGAGAGGGAGACACAGGGTACGAAGCAGCCTCCGGGCTGCGAGCCATCAGCACAGAGCTCAATGTGGGGCTTGAACCCACAAATCGTGAGATCGTGACCTGAGCTGAAGTCAGATGCTTAACCCATTGAGCCCCCCGGGCGCCCCCCTTCCTGCATTTCTGAGCCAGCACTTAGAATAATTTTCCTTCTTTACCAATAATACCCTTTAGTGTTTGTTATGTTTTGTTTCTTTCTTTATTGCAGTTTTGCTAGTGACACATTCTCTCAGGTCCTTTCTTCTGCAAATGTATTTATTTCACTGAGAGGTATGTGATTTTTAAAAAAAATTTGTTAACATTTATTTATTTTTGAGACAGACAGAGCATGAGTGAGGGAGGGACAGAGAGAAGGAGACACAGAATCCAAAGCAGGCTCCAGGCTCTGAGCTCTCGGCACAGAGCCCGACGTGGGGCTCGAACTCACGAACTGCCAGATCATGACCTGAGCCAAAGTCAGACCCTCAACTGACTGAGCTACCCAGGCGCCCCAAGAGGTATGTGACTTTTTTTATTTATTTATTTATTTATTTATTTATTTATTTATTTGTCCAACACAGATCTTGGGTAGGCTGGAGTCCCAGAAAGGAATTTACTTCTGCAAAATCTCCATGGAAACTGGCTGAGGCCCAGCGTGAGGGCTTCAATCTTTGTCCAGCTCAGTCTTAGACCCAAGCTACTCCAACACGCTGGGTGGTGGGGGGAGGGGGGTGGCTTTAGTAACCATGAATGCTGATGTGAATCTTAGCACTGTTAGGTCACATAGCTGCATCCGCAAACCTTGGCAATGAAAGCTTCTGATGATAGCCGAGGAAGGATTTGTGGTTAGCCCTCCACCCGAAAACCTAGCTGCTAGGAAGGAGCGACGTTCTGCCCTAACACACTGCTGTGGAATTCTGACAAGGAAGGGGCGATGCTTTCCTCCCAGGCAGCACAAAGGCTCAAGCCAAGAGGTGAAATGGCCTTCCTAGATGTTGACATCTGCTCTGTTAGATGCTCTGCGTTTCCCAGGTGTGATAAGGCTACTAGGAATGCACGTTGGCGATTGGGTCCTTCTCGGCACTGTCTCCTGGTGAGCCCTCTCTAGACTTCTCTTCCATCCTAGAGGTGTTGCTTCCATACTTGTCCTTGTTTTCATGACATTCAATCTCCCTGCTGAGAAATGTTTCCTTCTGGCTACAGAATTCTGAGCCCAGAGCAAGTTTCTTTCTGTAGTTTAAAACTCTCATTCCAGGGGCGCCTGGCTGGCTCAGTTGGTTAAACGTCTAACTGCAGCTCAGGTCATGATCTCACAGTCTGTGAGTTCCAGCCCCGTGTGGGGCTCTGTACCGACAGCTCAGAGCCTAGAGCCTGCTTCGGATTCTGTGTCTCCTTCTCTCTGCCCCTCCACTGCTCATGCTGTGTCTCTCTCTGTCTCTCTCTGTCTCAAAAATAAATAAAATATTAAAAGCATTTGGGAAAAAAAAGTGTCATTCTATTATTTCTTGACATCCATTGATGCTCTTGAGATATGTGCCAAAACAAAATGTTGTTGCTCTATTTAAATGAAGTTCTTTTTACCCTCTGCCTGCATTAATGATTTTCTTTTTGTTACTTTCTTTTAAGCAGTTTTCCTGGCATCTACTTAATTGAAATTTTGTTTGCATTTTTTTTCTCTTCTCAGTTTATAGATTTTGTTTTAAATCTATTTATTTAATAACTTTTGGAAAATTCTCAACCATTTATTCTTCACATTACACTGACCTGCCTCTGTTTTAGTTTATTTCAAGTAATCTCTTAACTCGAGGGTTTAACCATTTGGGCCCCTAAATAAAGGTTTGGGTTGTTGGAGTTACCTGGATTGTGGTTAGGTTGTGGCCAGTTACCATGACCTTGGTGGCCCTGACATCCTATTCTCTCTGTCACGTCCCAGGTGCAAAATGTTTCCTTCACTTCCCACCTTCTCAGCTTCCTTTTCCTTTATTTGAAAGTGGACCCAAAAGCTAGCTTCTTCTTGAGCTTCCTTTTTTTTTTTTTTTTTTACAGGTCATGTACCATTTTAATACCACCATACTAATTTAATACCACTATTCTAATTTAATACAGCCATACTAATTTAATACCACCAAACTAAATTTTTTTCAGCCTTTTCGTTGTTTTTAACCAGGTGACTTAGTTCAAATTAATTAGTATCTCAGTATGAGCAGTAAATGCCCTTTTGGCTGTAAGAATCCAGAGTCTATACTTACATTGCCCAGTTCCACCACAATTCATTTAAATTTAATAAACAAGATACTTTATTTTTTATCACGAACACAGTGTTTTTCTTCTCCTCTGAAGCATGATAACTAGTATATATGTCATATTGTGTGATAGAAGTACTTTACTCACAGTGGACCATGATAGTTATTAATCTAGCTTTGTTCCTTGAATGTTATACCCAAGACCAGTGTAACATAGAACATGACGGCCATAGCTAAGTTTGGTCTGTGACATATATGAAAGTGGTCTGAGAGTAAATCTTAAGACTTCTCAGTATGAGGAGAAGTTTTCTTCCCTTTTTTTTTCTTTTCCTCCTCCTCCTCCTCCTTCTTCTTTTTTTTTTTTTTTTGGTATCTATACGAGAAAATGGATGTCAGCTGAACCTATTGTAATCATTTCACAACGTATGTAAATCAAACCATCATGCTGCACGTCTCAACTTTACGTGGCGTATGTCAATGATTTTCTAATAAAAATGCAAAAAAACCCTAGTGTGTGTATTTCCCCTGTTTTTAGTTTTGTGTTTTATTTTTTCTCAGATATTGAAAATTTTATAAGAATAAGTGAGAGCATAACATTTCTCATTAGTCTCTCCCTGAGTACAATCTACAGATCGAGGTATTTTTTCAGCGAAGGAAAATACTCTATGACTTATTTACTTTGTTTAATTATTAACAGTCTCCAATCTGTTCTTTTTTCTCCCCCCTGAAATTCCGATTATTTTCATGTTAAGTCTTCTAGACATATTTGAAGGCAAGTCCCTTATCTTTTCCCTGATGGTTTCCTTCTGACAAATTTCTTCCATTTTTTTCTTCCAAGTCACTTAATCCAGTCTCCTCTTTGAACTTATGCCCCGAGTACTTAGTAAATTATTTATTTAGAAAACCATGTTTCATTTTGGTTCAGAAAACAATTTTGTGCTAATCTCAAATCTCCTTAATTTTGGTTAAATTTTTATTCATTGATCTCCTTTGAGATTATTTTTAACTGATCCATGATTTTCCTTTCTTTGGGTGCTGACCACTTATATTTTTCTTCTTTTTTTTTTTCATTGGTTTATAGGTCCAATTTAAAAAAAAAAAACACTTTATAATGTTTATTTATTTCTGAGAGACAGAGCATGAGCAGAGGAGGGGCAGAGAGAGAGGGAGACACAGAATCTGAAGCAGGCTCCAGGCTCCGAGCTGTCAGCACAGAGCCTGACGCAGGGCTCGAACCCACAAACCATGAGATCATGACCTGAGCCGAGGTCAGATGTGTAACTGACTGAGACCCCCAGGCACCCCTCTTTTGTTTTTTTATGAGGTTCTGTGGTGTGTGTGTACGTCTGTGAGTAATAGAAGTCACACATATGATGGGTGATGAAGATAGTAATTAAGACAGTGAAGTATTGACAGTAAATCAACACACAAATAAATCAATGGAACAGAATAGAGAACTCTGAAATAGACCCCCTTATACATTGTTAACTGATCTTTCAAGAAGAGGCACAGAGAACCCAAGAGAGCGAAAGTAGCCTTTCAACAAGTGGGGTTGGAACAACTGCATTTCCACATGAAAAAAAAAAAAAAATCTAAACATGAACTTCATGGCCTCCACGGAAATTAGCTCAACATGGATTACAAACCTAAACGTAAACTGCAAAACTATAAAGCTCCCAGAAGATAAAAGAGGAGAAAATCTGGATGACCTTGGATTTGCTGATGACTTTTTAAATACGGTACCTAAAGCCTGATCCAGGAAAGAAAAACATTCATAAACTGGACTTCATAAAAACTAAACATTTCTGCTTTATGAAAGACACTCCCAAGAGAATACGAAAACAACCATAGACTAGCATCAAATATTTGCAAAAATGATATCTGATAAAAGACTGTTACCCAAAATAAGCAAAGGACTCTTAGACTTCAACAATAAGAAAACAAACAATCCAATTTAAAAAATAGGCCAACGATCTTAACACTTCACCAGTAAAGATAAACCAATGACATGGAGGCATATGAGAAGACACTCATATTTCACGTCATCAGGAAATGCAAATTAAAAAAAAAAAACAATGAGAATCTACTGGACATTTATTAAAATGGCTAAAATCCAAAACACTGACAACACCAAATGCTGGTGAGGATGAGGAGTAACAGAAACTCCCATTCACTGCTGCTGGGAATGATAGCAAGACACTTCGGAAGACATTGTGGCCGTTTCTCACAAAATTAAATACTTTTACCTCATGACCCTGCAGTCGCATTCCTTGGTATTTATCCAAATGAGTTGGAAACGTGTTCACACAAGAATCTGCACACGGATGTTTATTATGATTGTCAAAACTGGAAAGCAACCAAGAGATCTTCCAGCAGGTGAGTGGATAAATAAACTGTGGTCCAGCCAGACAATGAAATACTATTCAGTGACAAAAAGAAATGAGTGGGGCGCTTGGGTGGCTCAGTCGGTTAAGCATCTGACTCTTGTTTTCGGCTCAGGTCATGATCTCACGGTTCATGGGTTCGAACCCTGCATCGGTCTCCGGGCTGAGAGCATGGGGCCTGCGTGGGATTCTCTCTCTCCGCCTCTCTCTCTCTCTCTCAAAATAAATAAATAAACTTAAAAAAAAAAAAAAAAAGAAATGAGGTATCTAGCATAAAGAGGCACAGAAGAATCTTAAATGAATATCAGTAAGTGAAAGAGGCCAATCTGCTACGTACTTTATGATCCCAGATCTGTAATATTATGAAAAACAGAGAAAGTTAAAATGATCGGTGGTTGCCATGGTTAGGGGAGAGGATGGGCTGAATAAATAGGTGAAGTAGAGAGGATTTTTAGGGCAGTGAAAATACTCTGTATAATACTTAACAATAAATATACGTTATTATACATCTGTCCAAACGCATAAAATGCACAACACCAAGAGTGTACTCAGAAACTATGGATTCTGATGTTAATGATTTGCCAGCTTAAGTTCATCTATTATAATAAATTCATGTATTTATTTATAATAAACACATTTATTATATAAATACATAAATAAATGAATAAATAAATAAAATGCATTTATTATAATAAGTTATAACAAACGTATAATAAATGTACTCTGTGGGGGACGTCAGTGGTGGGGAAGGCTATGCATATGTGAGGTCAGGAAGGTTATGAAATAATGCCTGTTATCTTCTTCTTAACTTTGCTGTGAAACAAAAGCTGCCCTAAAGAATACATTCTTAAAAACATAGACATTAAAATGGTGTACAATTATTATAATTAAAGGGCTCCTGGATCAATCACCAAAATTAAGAAATCATACATAAAGCCCCGGAAACCCCCGAGATACCTTGTCAGGTGGTCTGTCCGTGACCGCTCTCCGGAAATACGTGGTAATCATTCTTTGTTGTTTTGTTTTGTTTTGTTTTCCCTCCAGAATTTGAACACATCGTTCCCTAATTTCACGGTTTGAATCTGTCCAGGTGTGAATTTCTTTTATTTATCCTCTTTGCGATTCACTGCTGCTTTGGAATGCATGGACTGGCAGCTTTTGTCACGTCCGGCAAATCCTCAGCCCTCCTCCCCTCAAATTTTGCCTCTGCAGTTTCGCTTTCTCTACTGTACTGATCACATGATATTAGACCTCCTCACTGAGTCGTTTCAGTTGCCACACTCACCTAGACGTCTTCTATCACTGTGGTTCTAGCTCAAGCCATCTGAAACATTCCTTCTCGCTTCTTTCAATGGTTAACTAATTAACGCTTTAGCTGTCTTAGTTACTGAAAGCCCTAAATTCCCCTAATTGAATTCTTGAGTCTATTCGTTTTAGTTGCAGTTGTAAAAAGGTTTTTAGCTTTCCCCAAATCGACTGATGCCAGCTCGTCTGAATTTCTGCTAAGATTTTAAGTTTTACTGTCTGACCTGAAACATAGTTGATTGCAACAGGTGTCAGATAATTCCAACATCAACGCAAAACGGGCGTGGTCCCTGATGTGCATTTTTACTCCTTTCTCCACATGAATGAAGCTGGCTACACACTAGCTCAGTCTCATAGTTGTTGTTGTTGTTGTTCTTCTTCTTCTTCTTCTTCTTCATCTTCTTCTTCTTGTTCCTCTCCTTCTGCTTCTGCTTCTGCTTCATCTTCAGTAAGTGTTCTCAGGGTAACTTGGGTTTAATTCCAGGTTTCCAATTTTGGGGTCCTTGCCTTCTCTTAGATTTTGTCCTGATAATTATTTTCTTTTTTTCTTTAATTTGTTTAATGTTTATTCATTTTTGAGGGAGAGAGAGAGAGAGACAGAGTGCAAGCTGGGGAGGGGCAGAGAGAGACACAGAATCAGAAGCAGGCTCCAGGCTCTGAGCTGTCAACACAGAGCCAGACACGGGACTCAAACCCACGAACCGTGGGATCATGACCTGAGCCTAAGTCAGACGCTTACCGACTGAGCCACCCAGGCGTCCCCTGGTAATTGTTTTCTATTTTATTAGTTCTAAAGACATTTTATCTTGCTCAGTAGTAGGATTGATACTCATCGCCAGACCATATTACTGGAAGTAAATTGTCACCTTGCTTTATGTGCTTCTTTTCCCTGACTCTGTTTTATTAGGCTATATCTCTAGACGTAATTATAGTAGATTGATTGTAAAGCCACTACTTTGATGCATTGATATTTTGATCACATGTAGACTGTAAAACAGATATTAAATATATACCAGTGCAAAGAATCTTAATTCTATTAAACTATGCTAAAACATGAATGGTAGCCTGAAATGTTAAATTTTGAGGTGGTTATAATATTATTGAATTTGGAATTGATGTAGAAGAGAGAAGCAGCATTATAAAACGTATTAGGACATCCAGGTGTTGAAAATGTCCGTCACATAATCAAGATTTCAATTGGGTCATTTTTTTTTAATGTTACCAAGATTCCAAAATTAGATGGCCTAATAAGAGTATGGTATAACTGAGTTTCATTTCCTTTATGTTTCCAAATAATAATGATTGACACAACTGAGTATAAGAATAGCAGTTATATATAGAATAAAACCTCATTTCATGAAGTCAATATTAAAATATTTCTATATTCCAAATTGGGATTTTTCAATGAGTTTTATTAATTTCTTCAGGTGAAACTTAAAGTAGACCATAATAAGTTCCCTTAATTTTAATTATGGCACATGGAATAGATTTTTCCAGGGATTGTTAAAATGCTCATGGATGAAAACATGACCACTAAAGTTTATCTTCTTTCTTAAGTCATTGTGAATAGAATGCATATGTAAATTTCATATACAATCTCACATTTAAAGGTAATTCCAACAGAAACTGCAATTTGAAAAAAAAAGTGAAAGAAATGTTTGATCTTCAGAAAACTGCCAAGCCCGAATCTACCTCATTATAATGTATAGTCAGTAATCTTTTCACAATATATATAAGCACTTAAAATCTAGACAGGTCGTTGACCTGATAAACTCTATAGATTTCAACTAAATTATTTGTTAGCAAATGGAAGTCTGTTCTTCAGGAAGATAAACTTGTGTAGAATTAGTTTGTGAATACATTTTTTTTTTTATTTCTCATAGTTGAATAGCAGTTGCACTTTATTTCAAAAGTAGAAGCTTTACTTAGGAAACCAATGATCCCCTGTTTCTAGTAAAGATAATATACAACAATATCTTTCAGGTTCTAGGAATAGTGGAATCAGAAAGGTTGGAGAAATTTTGAGAAATAATTTGTGTTTTGTAATCATAATTTTATAATATATTTTTAATTTCTCATTCATTTTGAGAGAGAGGCGGAGGGGAGGGTCAGAGAGAGAGAATCCCAAGAAGGCTTTGCGCCATCAGTGCAGAGCCCAATGTGGGTCTCCAACTCATGAACCCTGAGATCATGACCTGAGCCGGAGTTGGATGCTTAACCAACTGAGCCTCAGTCGCCCCATAATTTTATCATATTTGCAGTTTATATAGTGCTGGTCACACCAACACTATTTGCGAGCATGGGAAAATGGAGCGCATGTTGCTAAACACTTAACTTCAGAAAAGCAGCAGGTTGGAAAGACATGGATGCCAATTAATACTTCCAGCGTTCAATAATTTCTGTCATTTTTTTTCCTTTGATCTCAACCCTAAATCCAAATCTGACTCAAAACTTATGTGGTGCGCCTGACCAACGTGGAGTTTCTCCAAAGTTTTGTTGCAAGTCCAGTGAATTCTTTTGACTGCAGGGATTCTTAACCTCACAGACATGAGGGGATGGGGTACGTACAGCTGGGTATTGCACAAATGGAAGTTAAGCAATAATGGCAAGCACATACAAGGTATGCCCAGTGTATCAGGCACAATTGTAAGTCTACACATATGAACACATGTCAGAATCATTACTCTATACATTCTGATAGTATCAAAGGTTCGGTAACCTATTTGCCATCATCTAGATAAGAAATGCTTCCTTATTCATAAATACAAGAAACCTTCCATGACTATAAAATCATGAGCATTACTAAGCATTCATTATTTGCAAAAATTGCATATATGTTTTTTTAAGTTTATTTATTCTGAAAGAGAGAAGGAGAGAGAGAGCAGGGTAGAGGCAGAGAGAGAGGGAGAGAAAATCCCAAGTAGGCTCGAAGCCATCAGCGCACAGCCCAACGCGGGGCTTGATCTCATGAAGTGATGTAATGACCTGAGCTGAAAGCAAGTCAGTTGCTTAACGGACTGAGCCACTCAGGTGCCCCGCATATATAAATTTAAATATACAAAATAATTTCTCTGGACGAACTTTGATTCTAGTTGTAACGAGTTAAGAAAAAAAAATCTTTATTAGAATACAGTATAATTCAGTGAATACAAAATCCCAGGCTATTGTTTGAGGTGATATTTTGGATAGTCCAAGGCTCAAACATCCATACGTCCTTTTCCCTGGAGAGTCATCAGTCCATTCAATGACACGATTACTCCGGAAACACGTGCATAATTCAAAATAATACAATTCGGTTTAAAGCGTTGAGTATCTAATATTTAACATGAACTATTTGCACTGAGTAGATCCATCATGTGCCTTATGATCTGGATTTAAAGGTAAATTAATATGGAAAAATAATAGAGAACAATATAATTAAAACCTGGGAATTTGGAGTAAGAAGAGATTGCTGGGCTTTGGAGCAGGACAATGAGAATGACTGTGGAGAAAATGAACACCACTCAAAAAATGGAGAAAATATCTGGGGCTCCTGGGTGGCTTGGTCGGTTGAGCTTCGGACTTGGGCTCGGGTCATGATCTCGTGGTTGACGAATTTGAGTCCCACACTGAGAGCTCTGGGCTGACAGCTCAGAGCCTGGAGCCTGCTTCAGACTCTGTGTCTCCCTCTGTCTCTGCCCCTCTCCCTCTTGTGCTCTGTCTCTTTCTGTCTCAAAAATAAATATAAACATTAAAAAAAATTAAAGGAGAAAATATGAAAAACAACTACCTGGGATTGCAGAGCAGGCTGATGAATGTCAAAGGGAACACCTGATCTGACATGTGGCAGTCCGTGAGGATGACAGACAGATGTGTATTTTTGCTAGCTATGTGTCCCATGAGGAGAGAAAGAAAACAAGCCTTTTAACAAGTGAAATACTTTTGTTTTTTTTCAATATATTAAGTTTATTGTCAAATTGGTTTCCATACAACACCGAGTGCTCATCCCAAAAGGTGCCCTCCTCAATACCCATCACCCACCCTCCCGTCCCTCCCACCTCCCATCAACCCTCAGTTTGTTCTCAGTTTTTCACAGTCTCTTATGCTTTGGCTCTCTCCCACTCTAACCTCTTTTTTTTTTTTCCTTCCCCTCCCCCATGGGTTTCTGTTAAGCTTCTCAGGATCCACATAAGAGTGAAACCATATGGTATCTGTCTTTCTCTGTATGGCTTATTTCAACAAGTGAAATACTTTTAAAAACACAACACATGATTTTTATCTTTTCTGCTCTGATAATTTTTTTTAGACTGTAATTGGTGCCTGGTTGATCTACATATTTCATTAAGTAATGAAAATAAATTCTTCCTGTTACATTTATAGCTCTCTGAATCGTAAAACAGAAAAATTATCTTTCTTGTTACCTCAGCTCAGTGTCACCCAGTCTACCAAAATTGAGGATGAAGAAAGCTTCTCAGTCACTTTATCCCATTTAATTTTCATTGGAGATTATCAAAACTCCTTAAAAGTTCATGAGTTTGTTCCTTTAAATAAGTGGACTTCCCTTTATAAATGCTAAATCATGAGCAAAAATCCCTTGGCTTTCAGGTTGTGGGATTATAGAAGATTATGTACTTAAAAGCCTCCCTGAAACTTTCTTTCCTCCTCCACTTTTACTACCACAGAAAACATAAGCGACATACTTTCATATTACAATGGAGCTCATAAAAATAAGAGGAATTCCAAGGACCAAAACAATAAAGAGGGAATGAAACCTAAAGTATTAAAACTTTTCTCATGTATGAAAATAATGTGTAATCTTGGGAATGTCGGAGCTGTATGGCCAATGCACATCTAGAGATAGGGTATGAGGCTTAAGGGGAAACACTAGACTGATTTGGAAATGAAACCCATTAAAGCCAAATTCTTGAAGAATATATCATTGAAATGGCAAACTAGGGGTGCCTGGGTGGCTCAGTCGGTTGAGCATCCGACTTCGGCTCAGGTCATGATCTCACAACCCGTGGGTTTGAGCCCCGTGTTGGGCTCTGTGCTGACAGCTCAGAGCCTGGAGCCTGTTTTGGATTCTGTGTCTCCCTCTTTCTCTGCCCCCTCCCCTGCTCATGCTCTGTCTCTCTCTGTCTCAAAACTAAATAATAAAAAAAAAAAAAACATTAAATTTTTTTTAAAAAAAGAAAGAAATGGCAAGCTAAAATAAAATGGATAACCAATATGTGGTTGTTATGAGCTGATTTATATCTCCCTCCAAATTAAGATGGTGAGGTCTTAATATCTCATTTGAGCCACAGTTTGTGGTACTTCATCATGGTCACCCTGGCAAACTAATACATCTTTGGGTAGGGAAAACCTTGTGGTCTTGGAATCCCTTGCCTTAAATATTAGCATAAAGTATAGGTACAATATTGTGATGCTACTTCGGTGAGAGGGTTATAACCAACTCACTAGATTTGGTGCTGTTCCACAGATAAAGCCTTAACAAAGATGAACTCACAACTTCAAATTACAAACCCTAGGGGCACGCGGTTGGCTCAGCTGGTTAAGCATCCAACTCTTGATTTTGGCTCAGGTCGTGATCTCAGGGTTCCTGAGATGGAGCCTCCCGTGAGGCTCTGCACTGCCAGGAGACTCTCTTGAAATTCTCCCTCTCTCCCTCTCTCTCTCTGCCCTTCCCCCGCTGGTGCACCTGTGTGTGGTCCATCTCTCTCTCTCTCTCTCTCTCTCTCTCTCAAAATAAATAAATAAACTTACAAAAACTATAAACCCTGGAAGGAAATAATCTACCACAAGCAAGAGACACATGATACCACATCCTGAAAAAAGTAAATCGTCAAGGAATTATTGTCTTTAATAATTTAAAAATAAATTATGTGTAAAGCTGCAGAATACATTAATATGAGAAAAAGTAGAGTTACCTTAAAGTGTATACATTGGAATTTGTCCTAATGCAATTAAAGATTAAAAGATGACAGTATGACTCCTTTGGCCACATCTACTGTGAGAATGAAGACCATTCTCAGCAATCAGACTGTCCACATTCCAGAAAATGTCAATGTCACCCTGAAGGGATGCAGTGTTAATGGGAAGGATCCCAGAAGAACCCTGTGAAGGGACTTCAATCACATCAATGTAGAACTCAGTCCCATTGGAAAGCAAAAGAAAAGGCTCCAAGTTGATAAACGGTGGGGAAATCAGAAAGAACTGGCTACTGTTTGCTCTATCGGTAGTCATGTCTAGAACAGGGTCAAGGGCATTACTCTGGGCTTCCGTTACAAGATGAGGTCCGTGTATGCTCACTTCCCCATCAACGTTGTTATTCAGGAGAATGCTTCTCTTGCTGGAATCCAAAATTCCTTGGGTGAAAAGACACCCACAGGGTTTGGATAAAGCCAGGTGTTGCTTGTTCACTATCTCAAGTCCAGAAAGATGAATTAATTCTTGAAGGATTGCTTCAGTGGCACCTGTATCATATTGAACTTGGTATCAGCAAGACACAACAGTTAAAAACAAGGATATCAGAAAATTTGTAGATGGTATCTATGCTTCTGAAAAAGGAACAGGTCAACAGATAAATAAGATCTATGTTGTCCAGCTACAGAAACAGCAAGATGCCGGATGATTTTTCAGACTTATTTGTGATATTTAAAATTTTTATTAAATTTTTTTATTGTTTGTTTATTTTTGAGAGAGAGAGAGAGAGAGAGAGAAACAGAGTGTGAGCAGTGCAGAGGCAGAAAGGGAGGGAGACACAGAACTGGAGGCTGGTTCCAGGCTCTGAGCTGTCAGGATAGAGCCTGACACGGGGCTCCAACTCATGAACTGTGAGATCATGACTGGAGCCAAAGTCAGAGCGTAACCGACTGAGTCACCCAGACCCCCTTATGTGTGATATTTTAAAGATGCAATAAATATTGATTTTGGGGAAAAATGACATTATGAAAGACAACTTAAAAGACAGCATAAAAAAGATGAGGAATCCCAACATATTTCCACCAGAAATCCCAGAGAGGAGGAGAGATTGGGAAAAGTAATATTTAAAAAAAAAATATAGTATGTGAGAATTTTCCAGAATTCATATGAAGCTTTAGCTTTAGTAAGCACACAATCTAACGTGAGAAATTTAAAAATATAGAGAGAATAGGGAGCTTTCAGAACACCAAAGACAAAGAGTATGTCATAAAAGCAACCCTAAACATAGAGATTATATACAAATAAATAGCAATTAAATACTTTAACAGAAACAAAAAGCCAAGATATGCTGTTACAACACCTTACCATGAAAATCAAAGACACTTTCAGATAGAAACCACTGCTAAAATACCCGTGTGGAAAAACCACTGAGTTAGATAGCTCTCAACATAAGAGCTATCAGAAAGAACACATATAAAGTGCATGGAAAATGATAGCAAAGACATTGTTAAACGTTTGAATATATCTAAAAGGCATTGATTGCATCATGCCAGAAAATTAATTATAATGTCTAATTTGAAGGGCTATCAAGTGGAACTAAATACCAGGGGAAGGCAGCATGCAAGCTGAAATGGCAGATGGAAGGAAATGAATTCGATTTAAAACATTTTCACACGGGGCACCTGGGTGGTTCAGTCCGTCAGGCATCCAACTTCAGTTTAGGTCATGTTCTCAGAGTTTGTGATTTCGAGCCCCGCCTCGGGTTCTCTGTTACCAGCACAGAGCCAGCTTCGGATCCTCTGTCTCTCTGCCTCTCCCCTGCTTACGTGCATGCCCTCTCTCTCTCTCTCTCTCAAAAATAAATTAAAAGATTTTTTCTTAAACGAAAAATAATTTTTTTCAGGTATTTTTGTTGTTTTATTGTTGCTGTTTAGGAAGATATTAATTAATATTCAATGTGTCAAGTCAAATATTATTTTTTATCATTTTATTAACATTTAATAAAGTGATATGTATCCTTTTAATGAATACATCTATTTTCCCAAATTGATTACACCTGTGCAACCAGCCCCCAAATCAAGAAATAGAATATTACCAGCACCACAAAGTCCTCTCCTTTGTGCTTTCTTTTTTTAAATTTTTTAAAAATATTTTTATTTATTTTTGAGAGAGAGAGACAGAGACAGAGCATGAGTGGGGGGAGGAACCGAGAGAGAGGGAGACACAGAATCCAAATCAGGCTTCAGGCTCTGAGCTGTCAGCACAGAACCTGACGCGGGGCTCGAACTCACGAACCATGAGATCATGACCTGAGCCGAAGTTGGACGTTTAACCAACTGAGCCACCCAGGCGCCCCTCCATGATTTCTTATAGTCATTCCTTCCCCATGGAAAAACAACTAGATTTTGGATCACTTAAATTAGATTGTCCTATTTTGTCCTATATTTGAATAGAATTACCCTGTAAGGCTTTTTGGCTTACCTTGTTCAAAATAATATCTTGTGATATGCACTCGTATTGTGCACAGCATTGTAAATGATTTACATCATTGCTGTACCTTCCTTTTGCATCAATGCATTGCCATTTATCTATTCCTCTCCTGATGGACATTTGTGTCTAGTTTGGGGCCCCCGGGGAAAACTGGGCCATTTGCATAATGCTACTATGAATATGTTTTTTCACCAATGTACGGACACATTTCTTTTGGATTTATATCTAGGAGTGACATTGCTTGGTAACAGGGTAAGTGTATTTTTAACTTTAGTTGATGCTGACAAGCAGTTTTTAAAAATGCCAATTTCCACTCCCACCAGCAGTTTATGAGAATGTGGTTGCTGAGCACATCGTCCCTGATCCTTGATATTTTCTCATGTTTTTATTTTAGTAAATCTGATAAATGTGTACAAACATTACGTTGTGTTTTTAGCGTGCAGTTCTCTGATAGCCAGTGAAGCTAACGACTTTTTAACATAGTTATTAGACATGTGGAAGTTCTTTGTGAGATGTTGTTCAAGTCTGTGACTATTTTTCTTTGGGCTGTCTTTTTTTATTTTTTTATTACTTTTTTTAAGAAGTTCTTTATATATCCTGGACCCACACATATTGGTGGATATGTGTGTTGCAACTATTTTCTTCTCTGTTGATGATGTCGTCTGTTTTTTTCATGGTGTCTAAATTTGTTATCTTTTTTTAGTTTATTTATTTATTTTGAGAGAGAGAGCGTGCACCAGTGGGGGGAGTAACAGAGAGAAAGGGAGAGAGAATCCCAAGCAGGTTCTCTGAAGTCCACACAGAGCCGGACACTGGGCTCAAACCCACAAACCGTGAGATCAGAACCCGAGCAGAAATCAAGAGTTGGATGCTTAACACACTGAGTCACCCAGGCACCCCTAAATTTCATATCTTCTCATGTCTAACAAATGACACCCAAACTTGCAGTTTAAAAACTAAATCATCAGTGTAGCCTCTCATCAATCTTTGGCTGGGCTCCACTGGATCGTCAGCCTGGCCTGAGGCAAACTCGAGTGATCTTGGTTGGCCTTACACACGTGTCAGTGGCAATCTTGGGGCTCACTGACCACTGGTGTGTTGCCTCAGTTCTTTGGGTGTCCCTTCTTTCTCCAGCAGATGAGCTTCAGCCCATGCACTTGGTGGCCACAGGGTTTCAAGTACAGGACAGAAAGGTAAGGCTTGATGTGCAAGAATGGATGCTCATTTCTCTCTTGCTTTTCTATTCTATTTTTTTTCAAAGATTTTTTGAAGTTTATTTATTTTGAGAGAGAAAGAGAGAGAGACTGTGAGCATGAGCAGGGAAGGGGCAGAGAGAGAGGGGGAGAGAGAGAATCCCAAGCAGGCTTTGCACTGTCATCACAGAGCCTGACACAGGACTCGGACTCCATACTGCGAGCTCATGACCTAAGCTGAGAACAAGAGTTGGACACGGAAGCCACTAAGCCGCCAAGGAGCCCCTCTTACTTTGTGTATTCCAGCATCCGGTTTGGCCAAACAGAGGTATGTGGTCAACCTGGCTTCCAGTGGAGGCAAAACAGATTCTACATATTGATGACAGAATCTGCAAGGTCACACTGAATGGATGAGACTGCAGGGAGAGGAAGAATGTGTACCATTTTTACAAGCTCCCCTTTTCTGATCTCTGGCCACAAATATTACATCCTAGCCTCGTGCAAAATACACTCACCCTCATCTGTGGTCCCCAAATCCTCCTCAAATTGTGGCATAAGGCTTGATGTCCAAAATTTTACAATCTGTGTTACATGTGACTGTAATGCTTCAGATATGCTGCTCTCCATCTGTGGAGTCCAAACTATAACACTCGTTACTTACCAACATCACAAGCCACTATGCAGTGGTGATGAAGCATCAAGATGAATGTAACAGACACTCCCGTTCCCAGACAGGAAGAACAGGAAGTACACAGCGATCTGTAGTCCACAGGTGTTCTGGATTTCCACAAGGTAAAAGTTAACAAGACACTGATCTCTGGGGACGAGAAACATCCCTTGAGTAAACCCTGATTCTGGGTCTTGGAAATGCGAGCCGGATACAATAGCAAAACTAAGAATGAAAGCCAATGAAATCCAAGTCATTTCAATGGAGAAAATAAGCAGGCACATATGTACAGCTGCGTGGCTGTTTTCTCTTGCCTTCAGACTCCACAGATTTGGGGGCTTGGAGGTCTTTTTGAATGGCGATCAACCTTGGTCACTTTTGTTCCAAGCTGGCAGTCCTTTTGCTCTACAAGTCTTTTAAAATTATAGATCAGAACTTGTGCTTTGGGGAAGATGGACTAGAGAGAATTTTTTTTCTCCCTCTAAGTACAACTAAAAACCCTGGATATTACGTATAAAACAACATGAGACCCTGAAAGGTAGAGAGAAAGAAAACTAACGAGGGATGTTGGGACTTCAAAATGATGGGGGATGGTGTGTCTGGAATTTCTTCAGCCTCATAGGATCTGAACGTGGAGCTACAGAAGTAGCAACCGTGCTATGTCAGAAGATTCAGACTCAAAAAGATCCCAAATGCATTCTCTCTCTAGCCAAAGAAACAGGAAGGAGGCAGCCTAGCAAGACAGTAAATGTTAAGAAAATCACCACTCTAGTTAAGTAATCCTCTAAAGACAGAGCTGTGGCCCCAAAGAATCACTGGACTTCTACCCTGTCTAGACAATAACAGGCTATGGGGAAAACCCAAGCTAACGTGTTGTCAGAAAAGGATAAATAGGCAACCAGTCGCTTATGGCCAGCTCTGTGTGGTTATTATTCAAACTATATCTTCCAACATTCACCTTTTAATAAAGAAATCGTGTTCATTAACATTTAGTATGAATCTCATTATGCTAAAACTTTCTTGTCACCTTCTTATCAGTTTTATTAGGAACGTGTTTTCATGTTTTTAACTTTTTAAATGTATCTTTCTTCCATTTTGTGGAATTGTTTTACTAATGCTATTTATTTGTATCTTGAAGATTACATTTAACAAATTGTTTTTTATTGACCTGTAGGTGTTTACCAATAATAATTAAACGTTTTTTCTCTAAACTTTAAGGATCACATGGAATTTTATTTATGCATACATATGTGCGTGCCAAAACACAACCACAGACAAATGCAGAGTGTGCATGTGTTTGTGTATCTTTGTGTGTAAATGGCATACATAAGAGTTGGAAGTAAGAATGAAATGTCATTAAGATCAGGACACAGAAATTGATATTGGTTATCCTGGTTGATTATAAATGTTTCTTTAATGGGATGGAGAAGGCATCAATTTATAGCACCATGAACACCAATAACAATATATCCTGATAAATATGTATAAGACATGCATGATTGATATCAATGGTTCACAAATACACAAGATTATCTATATGTAGATTTTGTAGATAATGTGAAACCCTGATACATTTTACCTTCCCCAAATTTTGATAAACATCTTGAATTCATAAATGCATTTTGCCGTGTGTTATTTTTAAAGAGTATATATAACTTAACCCTCTTTTTTTAATGTTTATTTATTTATTTTTGAGAGAGAGAGAAGGAGAGAAAAAGAGAGAGAAAGCAAGCAGGGGAGGGGCAGAGAGAGAGGGGGACAGAGGATCCCAAGTAGGCTTTCCAATGTTAGCACAGAGCCTGACATGGGGCTGGAACTCAGGAACTATGAGATCATGACCTGAGCCAAATTCAAGAGTCCGATGCTTAAAGCAACTAAGCCACCCAGGTGCTCCCCCTCAATCCTCTTTTAATTGTAGTTCAATTTAAACTTCTTAAGTGTAATTAGCAAGGGTTATAACTCTTATAAATAAATTCTAGTATTTTAAATAAAATGAAGAAAATATTATCTTAGAAAATACAAATATGTCTGCAATTAAATAACTTGCAGTAATAATATACTCAGAAAATAGTGTTCGAAATCGATTGTAGAAAGCATATGCTTTATTATGCATTAAAATTATGGACATTTAAGCACACTTAAGAATATCTCCCCAAAAATGCAACCTTGAATAAAACATAGCACAAAAATTTTCTAAAGAATATAAGCAATAACAATTTATTGGTTTCTTCTTGCCATTTCTAACTGTTTTAAAAGGTCATTTTTTCAGGGTCTCCACGAGATTTCATGGAATTTGGTGTTTCACAGATTTGATAGTACTTTTTCTCATTGAGTATGGACCTATGAAATCTAAGTTGTCCTAAGATATTTTGTTTTTCAATGAAGTTATTGCAAGTACTTTTTTTTGTTGACATCTCTCTGCCTCACAGAAAAATCCACCATACAGAATAGAAATAAACATCTCTTCAAGAAAAATAATTATTTGCCGTGGTTTAAATATTAAGGTTTAAGTTTAAAAAAAGAAGCAAATCTGAAAGTGACCTTTAAAATAAGGTTCACCGTATTCCATTATAACTAAAATACAGAAAAACAGAGTTATTTTCTCACTAATTTAAATAAATTTTAATGCATTGACATTTTTATGTAATAAAAGGAGATAATTTAGTTAATAAAAGCAGACTTCTCACTTACTAAAAAGATATAATAAAAAGAGATAGAGGTCTTGAGAGGCTGTAAGAAAGTTCCCGATGACTGAGTTTCAGGGTTTTGTGTTAGATCTCTAAGGGAAAGTGTGAAGTAAACTCACAGAGAAGAGCTGTGCAATTTACATTTGTTCCTGATATGCATCTCATAAAATAAAAACCTCTTTCAAATGTGTCCCAAGTCCTTTGGGTGTTGAATAAATTATATATTGATTTTAGAGTGAAAATGTTAGTCACAGGCAATGCAAAACTTTAAGTTTAATGATCATATAATAAATTTGGATAATTTACATAAGTAATAAAATTAAACCAATTAAGCAAAAAAAAAAAAAAAGCTTAAAAATCACGCTACTTAGCTTCTTACCATGCTCCCTCAGAGGATGTTCAAATATGACTTTCAGCAAAGTCACATTTAGATTCATATGAGATCTCCTTGCGTTAGGAGTTAAGTCAGTCTCTTGAAAATGACAGAAAAGATGTGTGCAACATTTTTCTATTGTCTTCTTCAGCGACTCTGTCCTTCATGCTGAGGAGGGCTACGTGAAAGCAATCTCTCTCTTTTTAGCAGACCATTTGCCCCAATTTTGTGGCTTAGAGCAGGAGTCCAGCTATTATATTACTTGAATGTGGTTTACTTCCTGTCATATCGTCTTTACTTCCCCTTGAAATCAGAGCGGCAGAAACTGCAGGCTGAGCCCTGGGGAGAAGGGGATAGTGTATATGGCAAAGGGCAACTTATTAAAAAAAAAAAATAGATGTCCTTTTGTCCTTCAGAAAGATATGCTTTAAAGTACTGTGGGAAAAGTTATGAAATATATTCTAACTTCTTTGCAACAGAGGACATAGGAAAGTGATCAGCATCTTTCTTTCCTTTGTTACTGGGTTTTCTAGCACCAGTAGAGAGAGTGTTTCTGGGTCATTGTCCCCACTCTCTAACATACCACCCCCAGCCTCATGGATGACTGGACATGTGATGGGGACTACAGAACTGTCCAGTGCAGCTGTGAGCTTCGTCGCTGCCCCCATGATTCCAAGGTGTCCTACAGAAAGATTCTATGGTTAATTACAATGTCTTTCATACAACAGCTCACACAGCTTTCATTATCCTTAACAACAAAATCTACCTGTTGGAGGGGGGTAGGGAAATACTATTCATGGCACGGGGATTAAAAAATGAATATTCAGGGGCGCCTGGGCGGCTTGGTCGGTTAAGCGTCCGACTTCGGCTCAGGTCATGATCTCACGGTCCGTGAGTTCGAGCCCCGCGTCGGGCTCTGTGCTGACCGCTCAGGGCCTGGAGCCTGTTTCAGATTCTGTGTCTCCCTCTCTCTCTGCCCCCCCCCCCC
>NW_026057586.1:9715214-9722736 GCF_023721935.1 Panthera uncia | reverse complement strand
TTTTTTTTTTTTTTTTTTTTTTTTTTTTTTTTTTTTTTTTTTTTTTGCTGGGTGGGATTCCTCTTGCCAATTTCTAACTATAAAATTACTTTTTTTCAAGTTTATTTATTTTGAGAGAGAGAGACAGTGGGAGTGGGGGAGGGGCAGAGAGAAGGAGAGAGAGAATCCCAAGAAGGCTCTGGACTGCAAGTGCAGAGCCCGATGCAGGGTTCGAACTCATGAAACCATGAGATCATGACCTGAGCCGAAACTGAGAGTCAGATACTTAACCGACTGAGCCACCCAGGTGCCCCTAAAATTACTTTAAAACTTTATACTTAGTGATATATTTTTCCTCAATTATCTCCTCTCTCAAAGAACACCCAAACTATAATTTTTACATTTTTCAGCTCTTTAAAATTGAATATCCAAAATACTGATCTAATGCTTAATTCTAAGATGATTTTTCGCCGTGTCTGTCTAAATGGCATCTCCATCTGGAAGAGGTTATGTTTTAATTGATGTAGTGGCTCGACAAAGAATGTGGTAGAAAACAAAATGTTAGAATCACCTGTGGGATTTCTGAAATCAAATTTGAAACTAGTAAAAGTGAGTTGCAAGCATTTTGATGAGACTCAGCATGAGCCTATCACCTCAGGTTATCTCAAATACTCAGAAACAAATAGCTTTATTAGAAGAACAGAGAGATTTAAGGGTTCCTGCAACGAATCCCATTAAATGCATTCAAACACCACCTGCTAAAAGTAGTCTTTCTCTATTGAGCACAGTCCTCAAAATAAAACTCTTCCGTTAGTTTCTCCTTGTCTTTAAAAACCCCACTTCCTATAGACTTTCAGAATAGAATCCATGTTCCTAATCAAGAGTACGACCCATCTAAATTATTCACACATTTCTATAGATGTCTCATGTTATTACCTATCTAACCAACCATTTATTTTTACTGAATGAAGATTTCCCGTTACCACAGCCATTTGACTTCACCCTGATTGAACTCAAGAATGTCTCCTCACATGTCAGAGCCTTGGAGATGATGCCTACATATAAAATTGTCTGTCTGTCTGTTTGTTTACTTTTGCCCTTTGCTTTTCAAATCTGACTAAAATCCAATATCTTGTAGCATATACCCTACATGGAAGCTGTCTCCTTTGCCCGTTTTATGTTTTAAGAATTTTTCATTCTTATTTTTGTAATTACGTGATTTAAAATCCCCCAACACCAGAGCTCCAGAAAGCTCTGGAATGATTCACTTGAAGAAGTGAAATCATTTTCCATCTCCTTAGGTGAATATAAATCAAGTCGTGTCCTGGTTTTAAGGCTCTTTTGACTTTTTTCTTTCTTCCTTTTACACTGCTTGCCTTTCTTTCCCTTGTGAGAGGTCACCTTCTGAAGTCAGATGTTGTATATTTTGGAAATGCATTCCTTATTACTCAGATACTGACAGTTTTACTCTTTTAATCTTTCTGTCTGAATTCTTCCTTATCGAGTATTTTTTTCTAAGTCGCATTGCGATTCTTTACAGTAGCTTTCAAAGCTGAATTTATACCAGAACCCTCCAGGAATCTTAAGAAAATATAGATTCCTGGATGATACCGTAGGAGTGGCTTGAGACATAGCAGTCTATGTTTTTAGAAAGCTCTGCAAATGACAACAAAGGAGCCAATCTGTCTCAGTTCCAGGAGCATGAATTTAGGAATGAAAGTCAGAAAAGAAAGTTGGTTTTCAGCGTGTGGCTTTTTGGAAACAAACAAACACAAAACACACTAGCGTTTTGGGGACAATACCCTTTCTCACTCTCCCAGTCTTTGCTTCTGCAACAACTACTGCTGGGCCAGTAATCGACGTCCCTATACTCTCAGCTCCGGCGCTGGGGACAAGGTCCATCCAGGTCTGAGGCCAAAGACCAACATCTCAGGGAACTGCTTTAGACTGTCTCTGCCCTTGATTTGGAGGGCTCCTCAGGTACTAAGTAATCCTCTCAGTTGAATTGCTGCTAGATTCTGCATTCCAGTGCATACGTTGAGATTTTGCACCAGTTCCCCAATGTTCGGTTCCTTCTCCTGAAAACTTACATTCCGATAATGGACACTCCACTGTCTGAATTTGATTTTCAAAGCCTTGTTTCAAATCCATGTGCTTTGGTTTGAATTTTTCTGTTTCAATTGATCTGCATTCTGAGTTTCTGGGTTAATATATATGTAACTCCCAGTACCTCTTTAAAGGCTGAATCTTTGACTTGCTCATGGAGCTTAGTATTCTCAGGCCTAATTTCTAATGATAGGCTGACTCCATTCCTAGTCACGCCATTTTTGTCTTGTAAATGGCCTGTCTGCCTGGTCTTAGAAAATATTCCTTAATTTGAGTTCCTATCATCATTTTCAAAGTATGTTGGAGACATTGAGTGTTTTATATTGGACCCCACAGTCAACACTCCTTAAACTGCCAATAGTTTAGGTAAACTTTCAGGTATTATACCTTGACCACTTAGACAACTCTGTTGTGAGCTAGTTAGCCTTGGTCAGACAATCCCGCCTTTGGCCACAAGGAGAGGTTAACACTGCTCACTAACTTTTCCTGAGAGTAAACAACGATGCCTCATTGAAAATGATGAACATATTAGGACAAGTTTAATGCAGTGTATATCATTTGCCCTGCACATTGTCAAGGCCTTCTCAAAATCATGTCCCCATGTACTCCAAGTTAAATAGTTCTTAATCTGGATTATGAAATCAATTAGGGAATGCAAATTTAGTGATCAGAAGAATGGTAATACAGAAGAATCAGTTATTCCCAAAACACATATCCAGAAGACAGAAAAGTACAATCCAAAGGCAGTTTTGTGACACATGTAAATGGCAACAATTCATTGCCTCATGAAACTATTAATAAGCCTCTTGCATAGTTACCATGTGCACATCCTTATTTTCAACAGGCGATGTTTGCAATAGATACATACTATGATAATATACGGTTTAAGCTGTGCATAGTCTTTTAAGAGGTTGTATGACTGCACAGCTAATGACTTCAATATCTTGATTGCAGTGTACCCTACATGCATATATTCACTTTTTATCTGGAATTTAAAAGGACCCCGATTTAAGCAATTACATCCCTCATAAAGAAATTTAAAATGCGTTTTTTGGTAAATTCACTAAGGCAAATTAGCTTGCTGCTCGGCGACAAAGATTTAACACTTAATGAAATAACAGATGGCAGGCAATCATTTCAAAGGGGAAGGTCATGACTAATAGCATAAAGATAATTAATTGCATGGATCTGAACGTTTGATACTGTCATGGCAAACACCACTCACCCCAGAGTTTTTATAAAATATATTTTCTATTCAAGTTCCATGTTGTGTAATAAAGCTGATAGAGACTGAACAAGTAAGCAGAACTTACATGGGATAAGACACCATTAAATCCATGGCTCAGAGATACAATAAAATGTAGAGCAACAATATATGTAATATCAACCAAGCAAGGTTTTCTTATATGAATATGGGTAGACCTATGAGTGATGACGTCACTATTCTCAAACCACGTTATATTTATACCAAATAATGGCAAAAGGACAGTGGTGTGCTATTGACTATGTCCACCTCTTTCCAAATCTCCATTGTGTTAATAGTTTGAAATTACTTACTGCACAGATTATGCCATGGAAACAGACAGCTGCTACACATTAGGGACTCTAGGGGGGAGATGATCGATTATTACACACCTACCATGACATTCACTACAAGGTGAGTAAGGTAAGGTGCACAGGGTAAGAATATCCTGATCCCAACGCGACAGTTATAGTCCTTGTTATAAGAAAAAGAGGACTACGTGCAAAGGAAAGTATTTTTGTTCACTGTCTCCCAAGAATCTATTCTACGTGCTCACTAAGTTGCCCCCGTGAAGAGCTGAAAGTAAGGATTGTGAGGATTGTGAGGATTGTGAAATGCGTTGGTCATTTCTTGCTGCCTTCAAAATGGTACCACAAGGGAGCTAGATTCCAGCCCCAGCCAGCACACTTGAACATGTAAAAGATACATACAGCAGGTATATAACTTTGCTAGAGGAAGTCCTTTCTTTGGGGATCTAGGTAACCAGAAAAAAAAAAAAAAAAAAAGCAGAGCAGGTAATCGTGTATCCCGCTGAACCGCAAAAGCTAAATCATACCCTAAAAGCAGTGCACTGATTCGCAAAATGTAGGCTCCTGGATATTAGAATCAGAGATTAAAGTACAGAACACTAGAGGTTGAAGAGAAATCTGAGAATCCTAACCCAACCTCCAAAACAATACTAGTTGCATGCTTCCTCTAAGGAGGTGCTAAGTAGACATTTACTATAATAAAAGTATTATAATAAAAATAAATTATTCCGAAGATGGAAGAGGAATGGCACTTTAAGCACCCCGGCTGATTTTACCAATTCTTTCCCTGAGGTTATGGAATGAAAAGCTGGTGTAATTCTGATTTAAGAGCTAAGCTGGATACAATTTCTTGCACTACTAAATATCGAAAATGTTCTTCAAAATGAAATCGGCGTCCAGCCAACTCAGTTTGAAGAGGCACGTTATCACCAAGGAAGTTCAAAACCAGAGACATACAAAACAAGATGTTTTAACAATGAAAGCCTTCTTTGAGCCCACGCATTTGGGCTATTACAAAGGAGGATTCAGAAAAAGTGAAGGACTAAATCTAAATATTGCCATTCAAGTCTCTCTTGAAGACGTTAATTGGAAATGTTTGATTGAAATAAGGTCTTCAAGGTTATTCAACTCATGCGATACTTAGGACTTACTCTTGGTGTTAGTATTTTCAGATGTTCGTATCCAAGTGTTCCTTTCAATATGTCTACTTTTCCTCTATTGCTCTATACCTATTGTTATGCTTCAGTGTGGGTTCTCTGTTCTTTCCATCAAGTAGCTTGATACTAAGGAATTTCTTATAAAGACTTAGACAAAAAAACAACAACAAAACATTCTGTGACAATTACAATTGTTTTAAATCTTAAAGAAGAATCTTTCATTTCAGTAATAGTGACTAAAACTGAGACAAGTCTGCCTACCTGGCATTATTCAAATGGTTTCCATTTTGTCAATTCATCCTATTTTGTGTTTAATTCATAGGGCGGTTTGCTCAACTTTGATGCTAACATTTTAATTATTTCTTCACAAGTAATTAAGAAAGTAAGTAAATGTCAAAGCGGTTTTTGTAATCAATGAATGAACCCCCAAATAGTGAGACTAATGGCAAAGACATTCAGGAACCAGTCTCTTTACGATTTGATTGGGTCTGTGCATTCCAGTGTTAATAACTCCGAGGGTCAATTTGGATCTTCTCAAGGTCCATTGCTTTCGGAAGTCGATGATTCCTTTTCTAAATCTAATTCCGAGTGATGAGTTGATGGATATTGCGTGTAGCCTTCCAGCATCGTGTTGGCTCTCTTTATTCAAGATACACTTTTTAATGAGGGATCAATATTTCCAGGATACATTTGTTTTTGCTTCCTACAGACAGGAGTCTGGGTGGCTACACAGTCACTAATAACATCACTAGCACAATCTCTATCATCACTCAACCAACAAGACTCTTCTGACAGCCTGCTTCATGCTCACACTGTGAAAACTGCTTTAGAAGACAAACTAATAAAAAAAAACAGGGGAAAATGGCATTATATTCTTCAGAAGAGACTCATCAACACAGCAAAGAACATTACAACATTGCATAACTGGAGTTGTGGAGTTTGGGAATTTTCAAATTTCTGATCTGCTTCCAACAAGCCGGTTACTCAAACTCCCCCAATTAATAAAGTCAGACTTGCTCCTCAGCACTAAGGGATTGGATTATATAATGCCTTTAGTATGTAGAGAGGTGCCTGATACAATGTATGTACACCCTATGGTCAGACAATAATCACGACCGGTGTAAATAAATAATGTAAAGACCCCTGAATGGGGAGAGAAAACCTGGCTCCTATATCCAAACTTACCATGTAGAAGTTTACTTCTTGTAATCATGAGGCCCGTCATTTAACTTCTTTGATTCCCACCATCCTTATCTCTAAAGTCAAAAGTCTGATTAATTCATGGACCATTAATGTTTCTTCCAGATCTATCAGTCTATGATTCTATGTGTATTCCATGGCTGTTAAATAATAACTTACAGGCATCAAAGACCTTTAGATGGTTCTGTGGGTGTGTGTTGTAATCTCCTTTAAGTTTGTCTTCTAAAGCAGTTTTGGTTCTATCCTCAGCTGTAGATTTCTCTCGAGCGTAAAGCTCATATGAATGCCTGCACACATACTGCATTTCACTTCAGAGAGTCCGTCAGTCCAAGATAGACTGCGGTCCATCTACAGCACAGCCTCTGTGGTTTACATGTCCAGAGATGAAGGAAATTACTTACAGCTGTCTGGGGAATCTGTATATGCCTTTTCAAATTAAGTGTCATGGCAGCTTCCCTGTCTAAGGGAAGTTCTGGCTTCAAATGCTTTTCTCTCTTTTTTTTTTTTTTCCTGAATATGCCCATGAGGACACAACATGCTCTATTTTTTTTCACCTTAATATTGCTAAGGTGAAGGCTAGTGCATCCCTCCACCCCTGTATCTCCAGACTGAAATTGAACAAAAATAGTCCCTCTGGTTCTCCTCCCTCTTGATACCTACAAAGCCTTAATTTCTGATACAATTAATAACGGTAATTAAGAAAGCAGAAGACAAAGCTGACTACAGAGTGAAATTATAAAGCTGAAGTTGTTGAACATCTGGGCATTAGTTACAATGGCTTCCAACAAGAGGGTCATTGGAAGTCTTTGGATGTAGTTTGTTTCTACTAACAGCGAAGATCACCAAACCTTTAATGTTCTTTCCCCTCCTTGACTTTCTCTAGTTCTGCCAATTCCTTCCCTCGTTTAGTCACACAGGACTGAAAGGAAGATCTTCGATGAGAAAGATTTAGTTTGTAAACCGTTGCGTTTTTTAGAATTCATCACTACTCCTTTTTGGCAATGGGAAAATGGCTTTCGTTAACATTCTCTTTTCAAAATGTCTCTGGGATATATATTAGAAGCTCATACAACGTTAACATTCTTTTTATTTCTTGTTTAATTCCTTGCTTATTTCCTCCTGCTAAAACAGTTAATAATGAGCATCTATAATGCAAAGCTCTCCGGTAAGCATTTTAACTTGTGCTCCCTCATTTAAGGTTTACGACTTCCCTGTAGGTCATGTACTGCTATTATCTCTCTTTGTGGTCTTGTTCAATGAGATAGGGAATGATCAGACAGTCTGAAAGACCAGAGTAGCAAGAGATAGATGTGGTAGTCGACTCCTCTCTGCCTCCACAAACGCGCTGCCCTTCATCAACACACAGCGGTCACGTGCAACCAGGAGCTGGACAGAGCGGGCAGGCAGTTGTTTGCCTACAGCTCGACTCCAGGTGTCTGTATTTATTTCTTTGAGCTGTAAATTAACTTCCTTCAGAAAATAGTTAAACAGACAGTTTAACTTCTTCCCCAAATTTTGAGGTATTATGA
>NW_026057586.1:9641430-9715114 GCF_023721935.1 Panthera uncia | reverse complement strand
TTTTTTTTTTGATAGTGAAAATATTTTCTCTTGAAAAAATATAAAAAAAAACATGTTATTCCTTCCCCCCCCCCTTCAATCCTCTCTTACCACCACCCCCCCCCCCCCCCCCCCCCCCCGCTATGTGGGATAAAAATCAAATTCCTTTCGGGAAAAAACAAAAGAAAGCATTGATCATCAGGAAATGGACACTAAAATAACACAAGTTGGGTGAAAATAAACAGCCAGTGTATATTTGAATAGCAAATATTCAATATATCTAGTCTTCATCTGTGTTTATTTTCACAATGTTTCCTTTGGTTTATTCGCAAGGCTAGGTTTCTTTGTTTTTATGATCAAATTTGAAGTCAAGGATTTTGCTTACAATGAGCAGGTATTGAATGTAGAAATGTTTGCAGATCAAACAGTTATCCGTAGGCTATAGGCTCTATAGTAAAAAATAAGAAATGCTCTATGGAAGTTAATTTGAGGCAATGTTTCTGGTGATTTTTTCCAACAGCTCATCTAAGATTAAGTGTACCAGGTAAGCAGAAAGATTTCTTATAAACAAATGTATATATACTGAAGGGATTCAAAAGAGAAAATATCATAAATCTACCTCAAATAAATCGATGCAGTGAATGAATAAGCATATCATCAGCAATAGTTCTCAGAGTCTTTAACATGCTTCTTTCCTTTAGAATGCTGTCTTTATTAAGGAATTAATATGAAAACATCAGGCAAATATCGCTGCTAACAACAATATAGCCAGCATGGCTTTCAGTTTAACATCCGTGATTTGCCTCATTAAGCAAATTTCACTGTACCATCAGGTTTTTAAAATATAGCCTTGAGCACATCTTATAATTTTTGAAAGATATTACAAACTAATTTGCTTCACAGAAAGCATAATTTCCACGCATATTAAGAAGGATGATGCATTTTTAATGACTTTGGGTGTATTGCTCAAGAACTGCCTACCGGTGGGGTTCTTCCTGCTCCCGTTCAGTTTGATATGATGCAAGAATGCTGATTTCAAGCAACTTAGGGACAGTCACTTCAAATTAAAAGTATTTTTTTTTAGTTTATTTATTTATTTTTAGAGAGAGAGAGAGAGAGAGAGAGCATGTGTGGGAGAGCATGAGCCAGGAAGGGGCAAAGAGAGAGAGAGGGATAGAGAGAGAATCCCAAGTAGGCTCTACGCGGCCTCAGAGGAACCCGATGCAGGGTTCGAACTCACAACCCACAAGATCACCACCTGAGCCAACATCAAGAGTCAGGCGCTTAACCCACTGAGTCACCTGGGTACCCCAAATGAAAAGTATCTTTCAGTATATTAGCAACAATATATTAGCAACCTTTGGATGCTTTTTTAAAACACCTGTTGCACTTTTGACAAAAGCATTTCTCCCTCAATGTACCTATTACGAAAATGCTAAAAATATGATAATAAAAATGCTAAAAAAAAGTCCTTTAAATGTTAAAAAAGAAAACAATCATAAGAGTTCTTGAAAACTGAGAGAGAAAACATTTTCCAGGTGTCCTGTGAGCGGTGCTATTATTTATATACAATCACACTGTTCAGATAAGATTTACTGAGCAAATTTGCATGTTCACGGACGCATGTCTACCTAAAAATGAGAACACATATTTTTAATTGAATATTTTAGTTTCATATCCAGATCCATTTCACCCACAGTCCCTACAATTACATAAATGCGCAAGAAGGAGGAGCAGAAAGGCTAAAGATGTGCTCAGGTCAGGAAATGTTCGGGAGCCTGTCAAAAGCGCTGCTAAACTACCTCTTCCCCGTCGCACTGCACCGGGTAGTTTCAGAGCCACCACGGTGCACAGCTTCTAAATCCACAGGAGGTTAGGGAAAAATAATACAAACCGAAACCACTCGAGTCTTTGGAGTCATGAGAGTTTTTTGCAAAACTGAATATAGCCAATTTTAATTGTAATCTAAGCAATTCCAAATGTATCCCCTTCTCCCTCAACTGGTCTCATTGTTTGTTTACCCAGTTTGTTGGGACGACCATCTATCTCCTGGTTGGTAATACCGAGTACACTGCCAAGTTCATGGCCTCGGAGCCATGATTCATGTGAGAAAAAGCAAGCTGAGGAAAGAATAAGATTATACTACTTCAGCTTCAGGACCACGGTGAGTAAATAGATTTAGATATTTTTATTTATCAAGCATCTACCTTTCACAAAAAAAATATGTCTCTGAGCTTTGCAATAAAATATAAGTAAATGATCCATGCTTGTACCATTTCAAGCTAAAACAAACAGGCAAACAAGGAAACAAAACAGAAACCACTCTGAAATGCAGAAAGCGTTCTCAGACCATTTTCAGGACAAGATAGAGAATCTTTTGCTAGTTTAGTCTATGGAATGAGTGCTGTTTAGCAAACCATTTCTTCAGGGTGACTGGGTGGCTCAGTCGGTTAAATGTCCTTTTGGTTTCAGCTCAAGGCATGATCTTAATGGTTTGTGAGTTTGAGCCCCAGATCGGGCTTTGCACTGACAGTGTGGAGCTTGGTAGGGGTTCTCTCTCTCGCTCTCTCTCTGCCCCTTCCCCGTTTGTGCTCTTGCTCCCAAAATAAATAAATAAACTTTAAACAGTTAGAAAAATAAAAAATATATATATTTCTTCATTTGAACGGGCCAGTTTTTAGTTTTGTTTTATTTTGTTTTGTTTTTAAGTGAGAGAGAATGAAAGCACAAGTGGGGAGAGTGGCAGAATTGCGGGGTTCCATCCCACGACCCTGGGACGGTGACCTGAGTCCTAATCAAGAGTCAGATGCCCAACTGACTGAACTACCCAGGTGTCCCAAATGGGCCAGTTTTTAATTCAATGCTTTTTTTTTTTCATTTTGACAAAGGTAATTGCCATAAAACAAACTCTTAAAAACAACCCAACATTATAACTAGATACGTGTCTCTTTTGCCGAAAATGTTAACTTTAGTTTCACTAGTTACAAAGAAGTTTGTATGTTTAATTTTTCTCATTTAAATATAGTTTAAAAAGTGGGGGGAAGCAAGAACAGTGGCATGATAGAAGCTTGGAAAGAAATGAATGGTGATTTTAATTTTAACTTTAACAACAAATCCCCAATATATCAATATTCAGATATTGTTGTATTGACCTGAATAATATTTATTATATTTCGCTTTCCTATTATTATGCACGCAAGTTTTGAAAGTACTTTTCTATGTTGGGAATATTTAAGAACTGTCATTTCTCAGTACTTATCCACGAATTTTCTTTTTTTTTAAGTTTATTTATTTATTTTATTTTTATTTTTGAGAAAGAATGTGTCGAGTGGAGGAGAAGCAGAGAGAGAGGCAAAGAGACAATCCCAAGGAGGCTCCACATTTTAGCAAAGAGCCTGACATGGGGCCTGATCTCAGGAAGCATGAGGTCATGACCTCAGCCAAAACCAAGAGTCAGTTGTTTAAACAACTGACAGATTTTATTTCTAGATTCTCCTCAACACTATTATGATAAGCTCTGAGTTAATTTGGTAAGAACATGGAGGGGAACTAGCAAGTAAAAATCTTAAAATTTTTATGGCAATGTCAGTTCTTGGACTTTCAACGCTCACGTTTTCCTGTGAAGCAACCACGAAGAGTGACATGAATGTGACTTTCCTGTCATTGGACTTAGTGCTCATGAAGAAGATGAATTTATATTGTCTGGGTGGTTCTTCCTTAATTTTGCCACAACAAGCCCTCGAAAAGTGGGATGGATATTTTCTTACACCATCCAACCAAGTTTGAATGAATGCCTCCCTTTCGTACATTTAGTGCAGAAAGTAGACACCCAACATGCAGAGTGCTTTCAGAACTTCTCCCTGCCCTATGGGTCCTCCCACTATCCAAAAATTGAGCATTCCTGTGCAACCTTTCCTAAACTGAAATGGAGTAGAGAGAGGAAGTGATTATCATTTCATAAAAGTGAAAATCCTCTTTAGATTGCTTCTGGTCATCAAATTCAGGTACTAACATAGGTGTCTGAGAAGTGTGAAGGGGGGGAACCTGGGGGGCTCAGTCAATAAGCATCTGACTCTTGATTTCAAGTTAGGTCACGGTCCCAGGGTCATGGGATCAAGCCCCGTATGAGACTCCCTCTGACCCTCACCTGCTCACGATCTCTCCCTCTCTGCCTGTCTCTCTCTCTCTCTCTCTCTCAAAATAAATAAACAAACTTAAAAAAATAAAAAAGAAAGAAAGAAAGAAAGAAAGAAAGAAAGAAAGAAAAAGAAAGAAAGAAAGAAGGAAGGAAGGTAGGTGAAGTAGCCTAACCCAACCTTCCAGACAGCCAGGGAAACCTGGATTCTGAGTATGGACGGGAGTTGGGCTCTAGTCACAGCTCTGTTATCAACCGGCTGTGTGACAGTGAACAAAATGGTCGCCATGTGCTTTCGTTTCACATTAGCAAAATGAGCAGAAAGGACAATATCTCTATGTCACTTCCCGTTCGAAAACATTTCAAGATTTTTAACTGGAAATGTTTGAATATCAGAAACTCCTTTTTCCAATTCTTCCAAGATTTATCCTATTCACAACTTTGTGTTGAATTCGTAGGATAAAGACAACTATACAGGCTTATGTCAAAGAGGAAGAAGACGGCCATCCCCTTTGCTTTGATGCTGTTGGTGGCAATAACAGAAGGAATAAATACCATCTCAGGGTGTTTAACCATCAACTGATGAAAATTATTTCCTTGAGTCCCCTCTTATTGTTATTGTGAGTCCATGCCTCAGTTAGAGTTGGAGGCAAAAACTAGTCTCCATGTAACCTCCAGAGGTGCTTACGAATGGTTGAATATATAAGAGCTTTGAGCCCCAACAGATGAATATGTATACAGTGTGTTATATTTCCTTTATAAATTCAATATGATTTTGTTGGAAGACATGGAAAAAAAAATTAGACCTGGGACCAAATTCTATGTCATTTAAAAAATTTTTTCTTAATGTTTATTTATTTTTGAGAGAAACAGAGACAGAATGCAAGTGGGTTAGGGTCAGAGAGAGAAGGAGACACAGAATCCGAAGCAGGCTCCAGGCGCTGAGCTGTCAGCACAGAGCCTGACGTGGGGCTCAAACTGACAAGCCGTGAGATCATGACCTGAGCCAAAGTCTGACGCTCAACCGACTGAGCCACCCAGGCGCCCCACCAAATTCTATGTCATTTTATAATAAACCCCCACATTTAAGATGAACCCTTTACGTAATTTGTGATCAAACTAAACAAATTTCTTTGTCATTTCCAATTCTCATTCTGCAAAAGCCTAAACTCTACCTGTGCATATTTACATACCTGAATGTTAAAGTAAGGGACAGAGAAAATGTAAGATGCTTTTACTTTCAGACAAGAGTAGCAGCTGGAAAGTCAAAGGTGGCTGTAATGGCAGGGGAATAAATTCTGGCGTTGTAAGAGCGCAAAAGCCAGAAGGAGGCAAAAAGGCAGGAAAGAAAAGAGGGTGAAAAGTAATACATCTTAGTAAATTACAAAAATTGCTAAAGGCAAAGTAAATTATCTGTGAGCTACGAGCCATTCGTAAGAATTTATTATTACTCTTATTTCCTTCTACTCTGAAGTGAATTTTCCTGCAGCGTCAATTTATTATGTATTTTATCTTCTCAGTTTTTAACCTAATCTTCTGGTAATCCTAATTACAATGATGCTTTGGGCCCCACCCCTCCTCCCCAATATTCAGAGAAAACCAGTGTTTTACTCTTCGCCAAATGCTGTGCGGTCGCTTCCTTGATGAATCGAAGTTCAAATTTAGAAAATATATTATGTTGGCCCATTTTACAATTTACCCAAATGAAAATGTGTAGTTGCATCGGTAAATGTTAGGGAGATTGGATGCATAAAAAAAAAAAAATCGGCATGACTGTCAGCAAATAGAGCAAAATTAATAGTAAGAATCTTCAGATCTACCGTGCACATTTTTCTGGGACTTTGCGTAAACATCTTATTAAGGGATGATGAAATTAAATACCTGCTTCTGTCACCTGTCCATGACTCACTTGTGGAACTCAAGGGCTGACAAACAGCTCCCTGGCTAGATCTATCCTACCATCCATGTTTATATTAAAGTTTGATTGGAATACAGGAATCCTTATTTCTTTACTTGTGGTCTGTGGGTCTTTTCGCACTAATACAGCCGGTGAGATGACTTTTGTGGCCTGCAGCACATAAAGGGCTTACTATCTGGTCCTTTAAAGGAAGAGTTTTCAGGTCCTTTACAGGAAAAATTTGCTGATGTCCAACAGATACTAAGGGACAGGACCGAATGCCACTCTAACCAGTCACGTGTTTTAAGTTGTTCCAGGCCAGGAGAAATGTCAAGGGGTTTGGCGATGGCGTGTTAGTATGTGACAATAACTACCATTTATTGATAGCTTCCTGTGGACCAACATCTTCTGAGCAGTCTACATAAACAGTCACCTTTAATCCTTACAATAAAGAGGTAAATATTATTACTGTTGCCATTTTATAGAGGAGGCGCCTGGAGAGATTTTGTAGTTCGCCCCTGTTTACCTACATCTGTGGAAACCAGGGATGGACCCTGAGTAATCTGATGCCGAATTCATTTAAAAAAAATAAAAAATTAATGTTTCTTTATTTTTGAGACAAAGAGAGACAGAGCATGAACGGGGAAGCTTCAGAGAGAGAGGGAGACGCAGAATTCAGGCTCCAGGCTCTGAGCTGTCAGCACAGAGCCCGACGCGGGGCTCGAACTCACAGACCGGGAGATCATGACCTGAGCCCAAGTCGGACACTCAACCGACTGAGCCACCTGGGCACCCCCCGAATTCATTTTAAATCTGAACAGAAAGGTATGTGGCGGGGGAGAGGGAGGGGTGGGGGGGCAGTTATTTTGAATTTTCCTGTTTTCTTTATCTTGCTATCTTATAACACTTGCAGCTGGTTCGACACAGCACAGAAGACCCAGGCAGAGGGGTCCTTGTGCAAGAGGATTATATGCGGTGAAGATGAGAATGCTGTGATCAAGATTACCCGGAGCAAAGCGGCTTACGAAACATGGAATCCCATCACCTTGCATCTTCCACACTCCCAGGGTAAGTGGTACAAGTTTATGGGTAACGCTTTTCCACTCCGCCCTTCAGAGAACCCAAATCACTTCCATCCACAGCTTTGCTCTGGCCTCGGGGGCTGGTCTTGTCTCCATGACAGGAGTTGAGTCACAGACTTGCCCCTTTCCAGGCTGCAGACCAGGAAAAGAGCGTCCAGGAGCACACATCCCATGTCTCGGGGCTCATATCCACGGGGAAGCGGCAGCCTTGACCTCCACTCACACCCAGCAGGGGAATGGAGTCATGTGCTATCAATCTACCTGCAAGGAAGGCTGAGATCTTTGAGCCCCAGCTGAACAGGCCACCTCCCCAGCCACAGCCCTATTTCTATGGGAGGAGGGAGGGATTTGGGGTTGGCAAATAGTAATTTTCACAAAAGCAAAGGAGCAAAAATGTGATCCTTTTACAGTTCTCTGTGGGATACCTGGGGCACACGACTTTATGGTTCAGCTGTTCTCCAGCGGGCAGATCTGTATGAGAGCGAGTGAGGGAGAGAAGACACGAGGAGACAGAGTTTGAACTGAGAGAGAATCGGAGCATACAGACCTCCCTGTTGGGTCACCTCCATTAGAACATCTTTGGATTGCCCATCCACTATTCTCCACAATTAATATTTGATTTTCAAATCTGCAGTGTATCAAGTCTTTGTATTTTACATCAGATATAATCTCAGTTTTTCAAAAATAATTGATAGTGTTAGACTATAGTAACATAAAATATGTTTATATGCCTATGTATATAGAAGTATATACATAAATATATATATATATATATAAGTGTATATAATTATATTTTATAGCAGGCTTACATAGACATACTTCTAGCTTATTCACTAAAATTATATTAAATGGTATTTATTGTTTATTTTTCTTATGTAAATCTGCTAAGACAATACATGGTGACTTTCCTTCATTGGGGGTATCTACTTCCGATTGCTATCAACTATACTTTAATATTTTAATTCTTACCGTGCATTAGCAGAACAGAAAACCAGAGGTCTGAGTATTTGGGGATGGAAAAGTTCGGAAAAGGTTAGTAGAGATCAAAACAGAAATCAGTTGAGACTTGAAGGGAAAATAAAAATAGCAACTACATAGATTTGAAATACACATAAACACACATACACACATTCCCTAAAGGAAATTAAGAAGCTGAGCTAATGAATATTACGGAGCGTAAGTGACTTCGTCCCTCTGATTAACAATGACATTTTCCTTTGCCTAAATAACTTAAGCTTAAATTGCCTACTCCAAATCAACTGTAGGGTCTCTTTTATAAGAGCATTAATCCTATTCACGAGGGCTCCAGAGTCATGAATGAAGCACTTCCCAAAGGTCCCACCTGCTAAATACCATCACACAAGGCATTAGGATCTCAACGTATAAATTTGAAGGCGACACATTCAGAACATAGCAAAGTCCTTACTCTGCTGTTTTAAGTATGAAACCTTAGTTAAACTAACATAATAAAAATATATAAATCAGTTCTTTCCTAAATGCTTACACTTTATAGGTTTTGACATCTTTTACCTCCATATTTGTACTTTTGTCTCATTTAATGTGTGCAATTAGTAACTCAACGACCCTACTTTGCTTTGTATTCTTTCACAGAAAACAGCAAAGAACGATCTAAATGGAAATAAACTAACAGTACACTGCTCCTGAAAGTCAAAGGGTGAGGGACACGTGGGTGTCTCAATCATGATCTCCCAGTTCATGAGTTCGAGCCCCAAGTCAGGCTCTTCACCAAAAGCACAGATAGTGTTTGGGATTATCTGTCTCCCTCTCTCTCTCTGCCTCCACCCCTCTCAAAAATAAATAAGTAAACATTTTTTTTTAAGCAAAAAGGAGAAAAAGTTCAGCTATGTATGCCTTAAGAATAAATGGAACTTTCTAAAAAATATATTTATTTCTTTTATTTGGGGCTAGAGGAAGCAGTCATGATATTAGCAAATCAATATAGCTTATGATAAAACACATTAACAGGAACCAGAATTCCTTGTAAGATTGAAACCCCAGCTCCGACATTTAACATACTCATTTTGGCCTTTGTTTCTACCCTAAAAACTAATGTAATATCACTCCCCTTACAGATTATTTTGCAAATTAAACAAATTAATATAAATAGCATCTGGCACGGAATGATCATGTAACACCATTATATATTATCTATCATACTAAAAGTAAAATCGAATTTGAAATTTGATAGCAATATTTGGGCATTTCTGGAAAAGCGAAAACCAACTGTGATCTCAGATCCACATTTGCGTTGAGAAAACTATAATAAGAATATCATTGGAGCTATTATACCTTAACACTTAACAGTGATTTTGTGTCTCTCATTAACTGCCAGGGCAGGAAAACTCCAGCTGAGCACTTCCCTTCTGTTTTTAAATAAATATAGTCAATGAAGTTAAAGCACGAAAAAGTGAACAACAAAATTCCAACTTAGTTTGGACTTACTAAACTTATTTATCTAGAACACAAACAAACAAAAAAACCACAAAGAAACGTCTACAAGTAATAACTTTCGATTTCTCTAACATTGGGACTTTCTGCTCTCGTCAAAATACAGTCATGTTAAGGAAGTAAAACTTATTTGCTTCAGTCTAGACAACATTTTGATAGTATATTTTTTATCTCTGGACCACATACGTGCACTATCCAAGTCTCCAGAATGAAAAACAGAAATACGTACTGTAAGCAGAAATATTGCCATAAAAGGTCAAATTGATAGGCTGTATTCATTCAGTACCAAAAACACAGGGGTTACGGCAGCCTCCAGTCGTGGGAGCATAGAGCTAATGAAAATGCAGTGGAATTGGAGAAAATAAGGGTATGCATGAGGGCACAGGGCAAGCGCGGACAGTTACCATTAGCAGGTGACAATGGTGGGAATCCAAGAAGCTGCTTCCAATTCTGTCAGTTTGGTTTCGTTTTCTTCCATAATGTATTTGTTGAGGATAAATAGATGATTTCTGGGGCACCGTGAAGAACAAATGAATATAAATAAGTACATTGTGTTCATTGCAAAAAAACACTTTACAGTTCCGCAAAGCAATTGTTTGTTCTTTGAGAAGGTACTGAGTCTACATACTAAACTATTAATCAAAATCATTTTTGTACAGCTTAAGTTTATAATATTCTATCTAGAAAAGACCAGACTGGGAATGAAAGATTTAAGCACTAAATCACATCATCTGAACGCGACTCCAACTTATTACTGCATAGTGTGAAAAAAAACCTGACGGCACAATGCTAAAATATAGTTACTCAAGTGAAATAAAAGAAAAAGTGTATTTTAGATGTGTGTATGAAAAGCAATATTTCCTTAATGAAATCCTGAAATGGAATACATGCAAAAACAGGAGGATTGGTCATTAAAGAAGGAAAGATTTGACTGCAGAAAGCATACTGAATATAGAAATATTCAGCATATATATGGATTTTCTTGATACATTGGCATATATAACTATATGCCTATGGGTGTGGGTATGTGAATTATACCACTGATTTACAGTGTTTGACAATGACTAGGGGAGAAAAATCTCATTTCCCCGCATTTCCTAAATCTCTCTTTTTTTTTTTAATGTTTATTTTTGAGGGGGAGGGAGGGGCAGAGAGAGAGAGGCAGGGAGACAAAGAGGATCCTTAGCGGGCTCTGCACTGACAGCAGAAAGCCCGATGCTAGGCTCCAACTCACAAACCATGAGATCACGACCTGAGCCCAAGTCTGAGCTACCCAGTCACCCCTCCTAAATTCTTCATATCCTTTCTATTCCATCTTTTCCATGTCTTAGAAAATACAAGCCATATTCCATTGTTCTCACTGAGAGAAATCAAAACGGACTAATGCAAACTTCAGTCTCGGCAAATAGCGCATTCGGCGAAAGGAATCTCTGCTTTGCATGAAGCATTTACAATAATTACCCACTAATTTAAATCTAAGCGAATTGAGTAGCTTTTTTTCAGAACAGAGCAACATTGCACAGCATCACATATACATTCCATTTTCTTCTAAATTGCCCTCCACAAATTCTTTAAAATAAATAATGCAATGTCATTTTCAAGGTAGATAATGGACACAAACATCATTTGTTAAAGCAAGTATATAAGGCAATCGAAAATACCGGCCTCTAACAGATTGCAGTATTACCCGGGTGAGGTGGGTAAGGGGGGCAGAGGTGCTTAAAGCTTGGGGTGGGGGGTGTGTGGACAAGAATGAGCTACAACAGGCAGGAAGAGAGAGTAAAGGCTTGCAGCTCTTCCTTGTCTGAGCACAGAAAGACACGAGGTTTGGTCTGGTTTTGGCATCAGAGACTCAGGCAGCAGGTGGCTATGAATCTTCATCCGAAGCCAGACGCAAAGCCCCAGAAAAACAAAAGAACGTCAAAATAACTATTGCCATGAATTCATTTTGCTTGCTGTTATGCAACTTTTCAAAACATGTGACTACTCTTTTCTTAAACTCTGTATCTTACAATTCTTTTTTGGCCCAAACTTTTATCATGAATATTTCAAACAGACAGAAAAACAGAGAGAATAATAAAATGAATATTCTTGTATCTGCTACTTCTATTTGATAGCTGTTAGCATTTTGCCAGGTTTGCTTCATCCTTTCTTGTGTGGTTGATTTTGCCTAGAATCATTTTCTAGCATTTTCCCTTCTCTGTGTGCTTATTTAATCCGTGATGATTGTTCACTTATCACACAATTGTTGCCTGATATCTTTATCAGAGAGGTTTTATGATGCAAAAGCCATGAATATCTGTACATATTATCTGAAAAGTTTTGGAATTTTTATGATAATTTTCAACAAAAATGTTAGCATAGCATAACTTTCCAATATCCATCTAAAATAGTATTTGGTCATCTTTGAACACTTCATGGCCTGGAACTTTATTTTCTTTTTCTGAAAATTATTATTCATAGAAAAAAATGTAGCATGTTTTTCACAATTACATCTTTCGTGCAACTATGAAATACACTATCACTTGTTCCTTTGTTTCAATGATATGCACTTACCTGGGCCTGTTAGACACCATTTGGTCACCGACTTCTCCATTTTCTTAGAGAGAAATAATTCAGCGAGACCCCTTTTGATAGGCATGTGTGTTGTTTCCATTATTTGTCTTCTTTTTTTAATGTTTTTTTTTTTTTTTTGAGAAAAAGTGCGAGCTAGGGAGGGACAGAGTGGGGGGGTGGGGGGACAGAGGATCCAAAGCAGGCTCTGTGCTGACAACAGTGAGCCTGAGTGGGGCTCGGACCCAGGAACTGTGAGATCATGACCTAACCTGAAGTCAAATGTTCAACTGACTGAGCCACCCAGGTGCCCCTATTATTTTTGTATTACAAATAGGGCTCCAATTATTAATCATGCTCATATGTGATTTCATGCTCATGCAAGGATATATTTAAGAGCGATTTCCAAAAGTCAACACTGGGCCCAAAGTGCAAGATACCTAAAATTGGTAAGATATTCACAAATTTCCCTCCCTGGCTCCCCTCCATTTGCCAACAGAAAGAGAAATATTATCTAAAATTAATGTTCGTTTTAGTTTGCATTTTTATTTCCATTTATCTTTTCAAGGGGTGAAACAAACATTTTTTTTTTCATATGTTAAAAGGACATTTGATGGGCACCTGGGTGGCTCAATCAGTTAAGCGCCTGACTTTGGCTCAGGTCATGATCTCAGGTCCTGAGTTCAAGCCCCGTGGAGGGCTCTGTGCTGACTGCTCAGACCCTGGAACCAAGTTCAGATTCTGTATCTCCCTCTTCCCTCTGCCCCTCTCCTGATTGTGTTCTGTCTCTGTCTCTCTCTCTCAAAATAAATAAATAAAGACATAAATAAATAAATAAATACACATTTAAAAAAAAAAAAAGACATTTGAGCTTCATTTTCCATGAGTTGTCTTCTGAATTTTTTTTACCTGATCTTTCCCTGGACTTTTTTTTTTTTTATATATATATATTAGGATAAAATAGCCCTTTTTCTGTACTTGGTTGCTTGTCTTTTGATTTTATTTATTTATATTTTCTTTTTCAAAATTTTTAATTTTTTTTTTTTTAATTTTAGAGACAGGGTGTGCAAGCATGGGAGAGGGGTAGATGGAAAGAGAGAGAGAGAGAGAGAGAGAAAGAGAGAGAATCTTAAGCAGGCTCCACTGTCAGCAGCATGAAGTCTGGTGCAGGGCTCAAGCCCAAAACCCTGGGATCATGACCTGAGCCGAAATTAAGAGTTGGACGCTAACCAAATGAGCAACCCAGGCACCCCAATTTCTATTTTCTATGATGACTTTAAAAGAATCCACCAATGATTTTCACTGTATCTATTATTACTGTGTTATGGATTGAGGAATGTTCCGTGTTTTTTCTAACATTTTTATGTTTATAATTTTCTATTCGACTTTGCCTTTATTTATTTTTATGCCATCATTAGCACATCTCTGAATGCTTTGTTGCCAAAGATTTCTTGCTTCTTGTTCTACAGTTTGTCATGCATAAAAAAAGTTAAGGTTTTCATGCTTACGTCGTTTACCTTTTCATGTATGTGAATTCACTATCCTTTGCCTCAACTTTTATTTCCAATATAAACAGTGTTCTAGGCTTGTCAGACTTACTTATTTTCTTTACAAGTTTTTACCTTTTGTAGATGATATTTTCAATGAGTAACGTGGAAAGATGATGGTTGTTATGCAAAAACATTTTTAAACAATGTAATCCAATTCAGAGTACATGGCACTATCCAGAGTATGATACATTTTTAGTAATGTATGACTGGTATGAAGTCATTATAACAAATATTAGTTTCATGCAAAGTCAGAGTGTAAAGAATACCTTTATTATCTTATTAACATTGACTAATTTTTATCATGTTAAATTATTTACATTTTTAACATTTTGTTTGATTTTAAAATTGTCTAGAATGTATTGGTTACGTGACAAATCACTGCACAATTTAGCACCTTAAAACAACCACTTTATTTTACCCATGATTTTGTGTCCCAGGTAATAGAAAAGTCCTAAGCTGGGCAGCTGTGCTTGGAGCGGCTCATACAGCTATAATGACATGTCGTCCTCGACAGCAATGATCGCAGATTGTTCAAGAAGGCCCATCCAAATGCTGGCAATTGATGCTGGCCGTCCGCCGGGAGCTCAGCTGGGCTGTTGACCAGATCACCTCCCATGGCCTTTCCAAGGTGACAGTCCTCTTGTAGTTAATTGCTTGCGTCTTGGCTGTTTTGCCAGAGCTAACACTGAAGGACAGCACACAGAGCTGCCTGGCCCTATCTGAGCTGATCACAGTGCTGGTGTAGTGTCACTTGTTCCATACCCCACTGGTGGGATCAATCCACTGGATTCAAGAAGACAGGATGGAGACCGCAGTTCTGAGTGGGTTGCGTAACAAGTTCTCACTATTGACAAGCATGTGTCAAGGGAGAGACTGTTCCACGCATCTTTGGAAATGGCAATCTGACACATTATGCTCCTACTGGTGTGTATTTAGTATATTATCATTAAGCCATTTTACAACTGAAAGACAGAGACTAATGGATTTTCCTCTATACAACTTGATGTGCACATTCCTTGAGGAAGATGGGTCTACTGCCTTGCTGTATCTCTTCATTGCTACAGCGATTAATTTGTTCACTTTTAACATGACTATGATTGATTTTTCCCACATATTTGAGGACTTGGGCTGCTATTGTATTTTCTAACCTTTCCTGAAGCTTGGCCCTAAAGATAGGTAAATACATGTAACTATCAATATAAAGTACACGACTAGTTTTCCTATAAAATAATGGCTTACTTATCAATATTGCAAAGGACAGAGAGGATTTATATTTAACTCAGATAAATGATTGCCTCTACAGCAGTTTTTTGGGGATGAGAACAGACAGGGGGAAAATATGATCCAATCGATTCTGTCATGTATTTTGTTTTTATTTTAAAAGAAGAGAAAAGTAAATACGGCAAAATCTCAACCATTACGAATTCTGAGTTATGAGAATACAATGTTACTTTCGGAAATTTTAGTTACTCTCTCTGCTTGTAACTGTGTTCAAAAATTCTCCGTATAATATGGAATGTTTGAAACAGCTATAACCACAAATGATCAATTTTCTTTAACGTGTATAATTTTGCTTTTTATTTATAAGGTATAATTTAAAAGGAACTGCCTTATTATTTTCATTTTTTGCCTTTTAAATAAATATGTTCTGTATTTTATTTTATGTTAATCATGCATTTTCATGCATTAGGAATATGATTATCAAAAATTTAAAGGAATAGGAGCTATGTCTTAAATGCAACTCTGTAATAATATTCATATACCTTGCCGACTGTTTCTATCAAAATAACTGAAAATAGAGTAATAATATTTTCCTTTTATCGTTTCATCCTGAGCAGCCATGGCTCCCTGTGTTTGCATACCGTTCCTCCCTCTAATCTGTAAGACTTCCAGAATAAGAAGAGAGCCAGACCAATGACAATGACGAGAGTCGTTGTGTCTGGAAAGCCCTGATAATGCTCCACGTGCGTTAATGACATCTGTGTAACAGAACACCGTGAGACTTTAAATGGATCTTGGATCCAGAAAACTGTAGCAAGCAATTTCCTGTTTTTCTGCAGTGTGGAATGGTGCTTCTTTGCTGTTTACCTTCTATTAGCTTCAAAATCAATATGCATGGAAAAGCAGATCATTTTTAATGGGGTCACTTTATTAGCTTAAGAGCTAAAATGTTATCCTAACTGAATACTGATGTGTTCTCAAATATATAAATATAAACAGCTTCCTCTAGAGGGGTCATTTTGATCAATACTGAATCTGCCATAGGCCTTTCTGTAGAGATAATGGAATAATAGTGAAAAGTGTTATGAGCCAAGAATTTTAACTGAGTTAATGGTATCTAGTTCTCCAGAACCTAGAGAAAAATAGACAATGACCCAGAGAAGGCAGGGCAAAGTAAAGTTTAATTCCACAAACTCTCACAATTTATCAAGCATTCTGTAGCCTTGCTTAGAATACACCTCCAAATATATTTTAGTTTCTAATAATAAAGTTCAACTGTTTTATTTTGCAATTTTTGTATGGCTTTCCAAATGAGTTATTTTGGTAATATAATCTTCTCATCTATAACTCGCTGCATATTTTAGAACAAGTATTAAGGGGGATTCGTTAAATTAAAGAAAAGGGCTGATGTTTGACGTTGTACTGCCCAGGTCGTCCACCATTAAATAGTAATGGACACTGACAGAGTTTTTATTATGTGGCCCACATTTGACCCGGAGTGCAACGCACGGCATACACACTCTGCTCCCCCTACCCCCACCGTCATTGTTCAAAACAGATTAGGCAGTTGTAACATTTTAAATATTGCTTCACATCATTAAGCAATCTGGCTTCTTCAATAATTCCTAAATTTCAGCACTGTGTTTCCCACAAGCAGGTATGTTTCCCGCTGCCCTTCTCTTTCCACTCTTGTTTCCGAAAGAGTCTCTCCAGACCATGATCTTCCAATTTCACCCAAACCCTTTGACGCCGTTCTCTTCAATTCCAATCTAGATCTGCTCTTAGACTTATGTGTCCAAATCGCATCATCACTTGGATAACTGGCCATTATCTCAAAGTGAACATGCTTCAGATTTAAAACATCTCTTCCTTTGCAGTTCCGATTTTTTCTCTGATATTTTTATCTTTATCAAAGCCACAAGCGTTCAAAAATCTCTATATTCCTTCAAGTTGGTTAAGGTAGAAACAGATATGGTGTATGATTACTGGGTTAATTGCCCGAGTCTCGCTGTGAGTGAGTTCATGGCATGTGCCAGGCAAAGTTCCTGCTTTCATGGGGTTTAATTATACCTTAGGTGGAGAAATAAATTCTAAACATGTAAATACACAAATACCTGCATACTTCAAACTTCAAACAACTGCTATGAAAATTTCGCATTGCCGTTAAATGGCATAATAAGGAGACTTTACTAAGGAAAAGATAGGAAGAAGGTTTAGTATGTGCAGGGGTATCATATAACACATCTCAAGACATTGACGTCTCAACAGAGATTTGAGTGATGACTATGGGTCAATGGATTCAGCGGGGGACAACACGTATGTGCATACGAGTGCATGTGTGTGCATGCATGTGAGTGAGAGTGTGTGTGTGTGTGTGTGTGGCCTGTATAGTGGGGGACAGGTGTGTGTGCATATGTGTGTACGCGTGTGTGTGTAGGTGATTGTGAGTGTGTCTTTAGTGAGATGAGGTAGAAAGACATCTGAAGAATGATTCCCTGGCACTTTCCTTTCCCACTGAATTTTGGGGTTAGTGGTTCCTCTTGCCAAGCACCGGAAAAGATGAGGAAATACAGACAAGAATCCTGTCTTTCTTGAAATGACGCTTTTCACAAATATTTCTACCTTTAAAATTCTTATCCAGGTTCTCAATTTCATGCCTCATCTCATGGGTGCATGATTAAATGGACACAGCCAACTCACTTTTCGTTTTAATTTTTCCTCGTCTGCCCCTTCACTCCCCTACGTGTGGTGTGGCCTGCGAAACGTATCATGGATTCTTATTACTTTAGAGGAATATCTGTTTGCCTCCAGGGTCCTTGATCAACTGAGAAATATCCTGCATGAACTGTGTCCTCAGTAACTTAGGTCTTTCTTCTCCCCATGATGAGGCTGCAATTACAATATTCTTCACTTCGTAATATATACTAAGTTTATCCCCAGGCCCCAGGGACTGACTAGGCTTTTAACATTCTTCCCCACAGACCCCACGTGCCTCATTTTTCCTCAGCAAAGGCCTGTTATCTTTACAGTTTCAGCTCAGCTGGAGATATTTTGTTTCATTCTGCCCCATCTAAATTATGCTCCCTCGTGATACCTTAAATTTTTGTTGGTGGTAATCGTTGGTATAAATTATAATTATGCATTTATTTGCATATTTGTATATTTCAAGTATGTTTTTCGCAACTAAAGTATAACTGAGTACTGTGATTAAAACAAAGCTTCTGGGGGCGCCTGGGTGGCTCAGTCAGTTGAGCGTCCGACTTCGGCTCAGGTCACGATCTCACGGTTCGTGAGTTCGAGCCCCGCATCGGGCTCTGGGCTGATGGCTCAGAGCCTGGAGCCTGCTTCCGAGTCTGTGTCTCCCTCTCTCTCTGCCCCTCCCCCATTCATGCTCTGTCTCTCTCTGTCTCAAAAATAAATAAACATTAAAAAAAAAATAAAAAAAAAAATAAAAAAAAAAAAACAAAGCTTCTGTCCACCTGTTGTATTACCAGGGTCCAGTCCATATCAGTCACTCAGTAAAAGATGAGGAAGCTTGAGAAAGGCATATTTCATGGTCACTTCAGGCATAACAAGTGTGTATTCATATTTACGCAAGCTTGAATATATGAACCTTTCTGTCAGAAATAGTCCCTCTTGTCCCTCTACCCATTCTATATTCTCCAATTTTTAAAACTTATACCATGTTTAGATGCTTCATAATAACAAATGCTGTGCAGCGAGGAGCCTGCTTAAGATTCTCTCTCTCCCTCTCTGTCTTCCCATCCCCCACTCTCTAAATAAATAAGTAAATACGTAAATCAATAAATGAATGCATGAAAAGAAAGAACTAATGCTGATGGAAAACTATCAAAGTTGCTCCAGGCAAAAAAAAAAAAAAAAGTGCCTTGTGGGAAGGCAGTAAGACAGAAATAAGCTTGTTTGAACACATTTATGCCTGAAGAGAATAATGATTAACAATATTTGTAAATAACCGTACACATAATCCTTTACTGAAGTTTGCACATGCTCTCTTATATTGTGCACAATAATTCTTCTAAAGTGCCTTGCCTAAACAATCAGCTTTGCTACATGGCTAATAAAACATGTATACTAAACGTATATGTTGAGTTTATTGCTTCAATCAAATAAAACTCAAAGCGAATTTAATTGGATGTATCTCTAATCACATGCATAATTGTTTTTGTGCTACGTGCTAATAACGTAGATGGAAGAGAAATGCCATTTCCAAATAATACTAATTATAGTCATATAGGTGGAAAACCAAATCACGTATTTAATTCTCTGATACCTCTGAAAGACATTTTCTCCACGAGAGTTTCACTCTCTTCAATATCCTTGTGAGGCAAAGCAGACGCTGACATCCATGGAGGGATTTACCATCTTTGGGGATAGATTTATTTAACAGATTACTCTGAGTGTCTCTGTGTTCATTTCATATTAGTGGTTGCCTTCTGCATCTGTCACATCTCTAAGGGATCATTACGTTGTCCCGCCCTCTTTCAGGGTAAAGAGTAAAGCCATGATGGATAAAGGATACAGATTTAGGAAAAAGCAATGCATGGGGAGGAGATCATTTCTTGCAGCTTTTTCTCTTAAAACCCATCTCTCCTTTGTCTCCGAGCCCTGAGAGTTCAGTCAGTCATCCTTAGATCCTTAGGCACAGGATAATCACAAGATCCTCTCTTAAAAAGTGTCTGTAGTAAATGTGTGGCTTGAAATGTCAAATGACATATTAAGTCATTCCCTAATTAGAGATAAAATCCACAGTATGCAAATCTCTGAAAAAGTTAACAAATTATAAGATAGGAATTTGATTTACTATGTAATTGACAGAATCAGATGCCTTCCTGCCTTAGGAAGCAGTAAATCACTGTTGCTTGAAGGGTAGGAGATTTGGCCTTTGAGAAATAAAAGGAACAAGAGGAGACATAAATAAAAATCACTGATCTACAATGGGTCCCTAAATAGTGTCTGTCGGTCCTTATCAGATCTAGATGCCTAGTTACGTATACACAAAATCATTTTTAATATTTCTTATCCATATAAAATTGTAAACACTGTTTGAGATATTCTTTATCAGTTCCAAATCTTTGACATTCTGTCTCTATTGTGCCCAGTTGATTTCATTAACAAGTAAATGCTATGGGTTTTACCAGATATCTCTTGTATGTGATCCCCGATTTTGCTCTTGACTGCACTTCAATATTTCAGTTTTCTAGATAATCATGACTGGTCATTCTATTTTAGTATTTAGTATTTAAGCAAACCTGTTAAGAAAATATGGTTGGCTGCTGAGCCACATAGTACACTGTGTTTGCTTGAAAAAACTTTGTTATTGTCCCTGGAATTAATAACTATCTCATTTTTTCTTGTCACTTCCTGTGCTCCTTTCAATATGCTATTTCCCCAAATCGCTGGAAGAGTTATAGCAATCTAATTTGTTGGAGCAGAGCACATTCTCCATCACTTCCATTTCTAAAATTACTCTCCTCCTCTTGTTTCAACCAAGGCTCTTTGCACCATTGCCGCACTGGTGTTTCCTTTCTCTACCAAATATGGATGCCCTTCTTAGGTGATATCCCTTGTGTCCTGAACACCAAGTCTTGCTTTTTCTTAGATAACAATCTTTTAAATCAAAACATCCTCCTTTGTCAGGAGGAGAAAGTCAACATGCGAAGTAATTATTTGTTGAACTTATATTGGAAGCTGCCATTATTCTACCCTTCTTTCAACATATGAAAATATATCTCATTTTACAAATAGGTTACAGACTATACAGTGTTAAGAAAAATTCCCCTGTATGTCCAACTGCTCCCCAAGCTTCCAAGAAGCATGTCAATATGTTTATTGTGATATAAACACATGTGTAAATTATTGAGACTAAAAGTCCCAAATAATTTATATATATCATATGCAGTTAGGTTGTGTTATGAATGTAAGTTGATTAATCATGGTGGAAAGTTCTTTGGAATATCAGTTCCAAACTCATAACCCAACTCTTTACCTTTGAAAAAAAGAAGTATTATACTGCTTTGAGCAAAAGACAAAATATATACATTGATATAGAATGTAGTCTAATAGTCAATATTTAATAAACACTCTTAGAATGGAAACTTCTTTAAGACATTAACAAGTAAGATACACATTTTTAGCTAACCTGCCCTGAATTGTACTTAGTTTTTAAGGAATAATTGTCATAGGAGTTAGGCGCTTTTTAAAAAATAAAAGTACCAAACTCAAGTATAATTTTAAACTTGCTGGAACTGACATCTCCTAATTCTATCAAGCTCTTCAGATTTCCAAATTCTTAAGGAAATTAAGCATATGCTATTGTTTCTTAAGAACACAAGTGGAAAAGGCCATTTTAATGGATCTTTATTCATTAATGTGATAGACATAAAATCTATTCAAAATTCAAGTTTGAGATGTTCATCCTTAGCCAGCTTTTTCTCTTTCTGATATAAGTCAATAGTTTCTCCTTGGTGTTTCTATCTTGCTTTCAGTATATCCCATACAATTTGTGTATGTATTCATAAATATCTTACATATCCATGTAGGAGAGAAGAGATAACTAGTTATTCCTGCATGAGACACTGGTGTCTTAACACAAACCTAAGCCAGAGTAGTTACTTAGGATAATTTGACTGAGGACTGTGTCTTAGAGAGTCAATGCTTCAGGAGCACAACCAACAGAGTTATCAGCTCTTTGCAATTTCTCTTACTTAACCTCTAAAAAGATTTGTCTGATGGCTCATGCTTAGATGCACTCATCATCAGTATTTCTCCGTGTTTTCTTAGACATTGCCTGCTTCTCTAACTATGAGGGTTTTTTTTTTTTTTTTTTTTTTTTTTAATATTTGGTCACAGTTGGGAACTTGGGGAATACCGTCACCTTAAATGTAAATCTTTGACCTTGGAGAGGTATAGAAGACCACGTTTAAATGAGGCTACGGTTTCCTCGAGACTGATATATTTTGTGACTATATTGGAGGTTCACAAACAGAGCTGAATTAGGTACTTGTTGAGCTTGAGAGGGTATGGGAAGTTTTTCTTGGATATCTCTGTTCTGAAATTTGCCAGTGCTTTCGCCCTTCTGCTGTGTTGAATCCTTTGCCTGTATTAGAGCCGGTGTGAGTACAGAGGAATAATTGTTGCAACTAGTGTAGCTGGCAGGATTATTGAAACAACGCCGGACTTAATTTAAACATGGCTAAGGCTTGGTTTGGGAGGAAGAAAGGAAAGAAAGGGAGGGTAAATCACGTCTAATGTCAGGTTGGCCCTTGAGCTATCCCTGATTTGAAGTTGCCCAAGCATTATGATCAATTAAGGAAAATGGAATATAGAAGAGATAAATCCAGTGTTGGAGGAAATAGTAAAATGGATAAAGAACAAGATGTAAACCAAGGACAAACTGACAAAAAATTTGGTTCCTTGGCTGCTTTGGACTCTATTAGTGAAAGTCAAAATGGAGCCAGTTCCCCAAAGTGCTTGAATCTGCCTTGTGGAGGATAAATTATAACTCTAGTTAGGAGGTAAAATATTATACTAATGGGAATTTGTAAACCTATCGGGTCATAATAGATGTGATTCATTCCACCCCTCATTATTCAAAATCTTATCAAGGTAAGAGATCTGAACAGATAACTCCTGAGACTAGGGGTTATTCTGTCAAAGAACTGGCTCATTTCATGGACAGATATAAACAGCTCCCAGGGGACTTTTGCTACAATAAGTTTTACATATTTTTGACTGCAACAAATTTTCCTGGCTCTGCTCACAATTGAAAGGAGAGGGGATTTGAGTTAACACAAGGTTCTCAGTAGGCAACCACATTGATCACTGTGTGCGGGCTAGATGATCCCTAAATTTTACCCTTAATTTATTAATCTATGTTAAAGGAGTTAGAATAAAGTATAAGGAGAAAGAAAAGTTCTTAATTCTTCTAAAACATGTAAATATGCTGAGAATATAAGCCCATTTCGGATTGGTTATATCAATGATTCTTTGTTCCCCAGGGACATATAGCAAAATTTGGAGACTGATGTAAGCATTTTTTGAGTGGCTAAAAAAAAAAATCTTTCAAGTTAAAAAATGAGGAAATGCATCAAAGAGATTAAACCCTGAAGAAATCTTTAGAAGGTTGATTAAAAATTGAATGGAAAAGGAGGGCATCAATGATGTGACTACTGATGTGCTGATGTCAAGCATCAGAGATTAGGTGTCCAAACAGCAAACGTCCTCTATCAATTCTTCAGACTCCACAAGAACCTCAATTGATCTGTTCTCTATATACCAGCTTTCATAAGGCTCAAGAATCTCAGAAAAATGCTTCCATATTTCTGGATACTTTGAGGCAAAGTCAGTGAAGATATTATGGGATGATAAAGAGGGCCACCATTTTGAACAATGGGGTGGTCAAGATTTCTTGGTACAACACCCAGATATGGCCCCAAAGCCTTTCACATTAGTGTGGGAAATAGCAGGTATAAAAGCTGACGTTCCTGGACGTGACGCACATTCCCTAAATTTGTAGTGGAGTTTAAAGGATATTGTGATGAAATTTAAAGGTTGTAGTGATTTGACTATGAAAGGTTTAAAGGGAGAGAATGGCTCAGAGTAGGAATTTGTGAAAGAAAGTTGTGCATGATTGTTTCGACACCTCTCCCTGAACTCCTCATTGAAAGCTTTTGATACTTGACTGTCTCTTCCCTTATCCAAGTCATTGGGAAAAGTGTTGCCTTTATATCTGCTGCTTATATCCTTTTATTGGATATTTCTGATGAGAACCTTTAGAATGACCAAGGGCCACTCAATTAGATAATTTGAAACAATAAAGTTTCCCTCAGAGGGTTGGGGAGATTTAGGGGTCTTCGCCTCTTACCCAGGATATGTTCTAGTAGGTACTTGAATAGTTTACTCACTAGTCCGGTATAGGCTATAAAAAAAGTTGGCAGATCCTGGGATGTTTCCAAAGATGTCAATTGCACGAGAAATGATGTTAAATCAAAATATGTCACAAACTGAAGAGCACTAATGTTCTGTTGAGATCCATTTGGCTAATACTGGCTTTCAACTCCTACGACAGAAGAAAGTCAAAGCAAATTTGCACTCATGTCATGTGGTCAAGAATACATTTTTACTGTGCTCCCACAAAGGTATTTATAGTCTCTTGCTTATTGTTATAACCTGGTAAAAGGAACGTACCGGAACTATTTGGTGGCATGAGCCACCAAGGAGATATACCTCAAAGAAAAATAAATTATTTCTGCCAGCACCAAAATATTAAAAAGAGGTACAGACACTGACTGGGTTTCCTTATTTTTGAAGAATTATATACCAAATTAAGGTTTCTACTGCCCCCATTTAATTGTTGAGGGATCCTTAAAAGGCATTACACTTAACTTACGGTAGTTTAGAGGTAGCTGAACGACACTTGTTCTAGAATGCTACTGCATTGTGTCCAGGTGACCATTGAAAAAAGAAAAGATAAATTTCCTTAACAGGTAGAATTATTAGTGATGTTCTTCTAGTATTAGAGGAAATAAATTATTATGATAATAATACCACCACCGTAGTGACTTAATAGTAATTACTTTTCAATAGGAATTGGACTGGCCACATGGTTTAAAACTGGTTCTTGAATGGTTAAAAGATAAAGGGTGCATTTGATGAGGATGCAATGGTCTTTAAACTGTTATGGACCTAAAGGAAAAACAAGTGGGACATAGAAGTAGACAATTCTCCTTCTGAATGTAGCAGGATCTGGTAGCAACAAGGAGTGTCATCATTTGCTCTTTGAAAGTAGCATTATAGGTACATAAAATGAGCACTCATGGAGGAATTTAAGCACTGTACATGAGCAGAAAAAGGTAATTTCCTATCATGCCCCTCAACAGCAAGAAAATTAACTAAAATTGTTATGCTTCTCAATAGGAAAAAGAAAGAAAGAAAGAAAGAAAGAAAGAGCGAGCAGGCACTAAATCTGTCCTGGGTCATACCGCCAAGATCTGACCAAGTCCAGTGTGGACAGGTGGGTTTTATCAGTGTTTTCTCCAAAGCTTTACTTGGATACCTATGGGTCTTCATTGGATTAGAGACTCTTTCTGGATTCGGATTTGCATCGTCTGCAACGGAAGCAGATGTCTCTAACACTACGACATGATGAACACAGAAAATACGATTCTAATCTGTCATCCCTGCCTCAGTGTCATCAGACAAAGGAACCCATTTTACTGCAGGTGCAAGGGGGAAATAGTCTAAAAAGCCTCCCATGTAAGCTATCATGCAACTTATCATGTACAAAGTGGCGGGTTGTTTGGAAATGAGAAAGAGTTACTAAAACCCATGCTTACAAAATTTAGGGATAATAAGCATCTAAAGCGAAGACTTAATGCATGCCTGTGTGCTGAAACTTAATAAGCATAGAAGTAAAAGAATATTATCGCTACCTCTACACTCGAGAAAAATAGAGAAGAGAGGGTGAGGTGGTTTGGATGGAACTTCTTTCTGACTTCTCCAATATTTCATTTTCTCTGACTGATCCTACAGTGGCTCTGGCACCTGCTTGCATGTATGAGCTCCAGAAAACGGGTTGACTTCTAATATGACACAATAACAATACCTTTAAAAATAGCTGCTCAAATTCCTAATAGAAGTCTGAAGTGGTTGTTTTTAACTCCTCAACGCTATATTGATGTAACAGATGCAGCCTCTTTCCTACCCAGTGGAGGACAGCATGCTATAAACTTGCGATCATCTAAATTTACTCCATACAACTGGGAAGGAACAAAGCGGGAAGCATTGGCAAGAATCATATTGATGACAGTTACATGGGTTCAGCCCCTTGGCTGAACCAGAGGTTTCAGGTAAAAATTAATGATAAATGGGAAAATACCAAGTGATTGCAGATAAGGAGAGGGCTAAGACATAGTTGATGCAAAAAGGAAACATCAACATTACTCTGGCATCTCCTGAGGGATTGAGAGCTAAATCTCCAGCCACTGATAGAGTGAAACTGTTTACCTACTGAAATCTCCTATATTGGAAGCAGAGGGTCCAGGATGGATTCCAGTGAAATTAAGACTTGTTCAGACTGAATTTATCTGCGGGATGCACTTTATTGATACTAATGACACCTTGTGGATAAAAGTAGCAATAATTAAAAAGGTATTTACACAATTGCTTCTCTTATCAGAGGTTAGATTTATTACAGATAATCCCTTTGCAGGGGTAACGTGCAAAAATTGTTGCCTACAGAATGAATAAAACACACTTTCGTCAACAGCAGAACCACTAACAAATGCATACCTATTAATCTAATTAATAATTTGTAAGGAATATATCAGGAGGACCAAAAAAAGTGGCTCCTGATTTAGTATATTGACTTGAGTTATTGAATCAACCAATAACAACAAAGAACATGGACCAGTGTGTGTTGAAAATGTTTACTGGATAAATAGCAACATCACTTAAAAATACTATATCCAATCCTCCCAACAATCTGGGAAAATAATATTTAATCCCATCTTAGAAGGAAGAAACTCAACATGACTATAGATTTAATAGCTTGTCAAAAATCACACAGTTCACTAGTTAAGGAAACAGAATCAAAACCTTGATTCTTCTAAACAAAATGTGTGTGTGTGTGTGTGTGTGTGTTTGTGTGTGTGTGTGTGTGCACATACATTATATGTTAGCGTTGTGTCATTCAAATTTTTAAATAGTTAAGATAACCTTGGAACAAATAATACTTTTACTTGACTTATTGATTATATTTATTATTTTCATCTCTTTTTAACATTTATCTGTTGGGATTAGTACAGTTTCTTAACCTCTGGCTTGCTGAATAGCCATCTTTTAGCAAAACATTAGATTAAACATTAAAGTTGATTTTCTTATTTTTTTCTTCTCCAATGGCCATAGTTTTACTTCAGAATTTCCAAATTTTCTGGAGGCATAGGAACATCAGTATGATTAGGAGTTAGTTTCAGTATTTTTTTAATGTTTATTTATTTTTGAAGGAGAGAGAGACAGATCACGAGTGGGGAAGGGGCAGAGAGAGAGAGAGAGGGAGACATAGAATTTGAGGCAGGCTCCAGGCTCTGAGCTGTCAGCACAGAGCCTGATGTGGGGCTCGAACTCACGAGTCGTGAGATCATTCATGACCTGAGCCGAAGTCAGGCACTTAACCGACTGAGCCACCCAGGCACCCCATCTTCAGTATTTTTGTAGAAAGCATTTAATTAGGGTATTTATAGGCAAATATTGATCCCAACCATGTGGACCAAGATAGAAGGCAAACAGAAACTCTGTTCCCCAAAACAGTGGTAGTGTGGCTCAGAAAGCTACAACTATTCATTCAAATTTGCAGAAAATATTTATCATGCGCCTAACAGCAATAGGAAATAGAATAATGTGACCTGGTTGTTTGTATCTGTGAATGTATACAGTTTATATAGTGGTACAGCTTAAGATAATTTTACGATGGAGGCTTTATGTTTGAAAACTCAACCTTTAAAAAAATAATAGCTTGAGGTACAAAAAGATTCAACAACAACAAACGAAATCCCTGATCATCATCAATAATACGTTCTACTGAGAATGGAAAAAAAAAATTGTAGGCAACAAAGTTAAGTTATATTTTGTGTCAATCTGACTCTGATGATTGTAAGAGTCCAGGGAAGAAGAATGAGCCCCTTTCCATCAAGCATTCCATCACGAATAAATGGAATGGCTCTGAAAGCCTTTAGAAGAGATAGAGGTGTATCTTGATCTTGAACTTGAAGTAGGATACACAAAAGAGTGAAGAGGAAAAAGAAAGGAAAAGGGATTTTGCATTAATCTTATATCCTTTGCCCAGCATTCTTGTTTCAGAAGTGTGCAGCCTCATCATTTCTTTCTGAACCCAGGGGATTGGCCTATTTTATAACAATTTCCTGGAGTTCCTTGAAGTTAAATACATTCCCTAATATCACCTAACTTTTAAGCCAATGTCTCAGGGTGGGGAAGGTGTACCCAGTGAAATTTGGAAAATCTCAGTGGAAAAATGTGCATGCTCACATACACACTGTGACTACTGTTTCAGAGGATTCATGAATTGCCTAAAAATGAATGCTAGTACTCAGATTAGGAAGTTATGTTTTGTGCAAAGGGGATAACAGATTCATCTGACTCCAGAGCTCAAGCTTTTCAAACCTACTACAGGCAAGTGGGGAACAGTCTTGCTCTGTAAATTTAATGTTGCTATTCTCTGCTACCACCGCTTAATTCATTAAGGTGAATTTGCTCTCTGGCTATTCTATTGAGAGAATCTAGAGAGTAAGAACATTGCCTATTTGTATCTACTTTTAACCATTAAGAATAACGTGCTCTGGTTGTTTGCATATGTGAATGCATACCGTTTACTTAGCGTGCATCCCTGAAGACAACTTTATGGATGAGATTTTATCTTCAAAACCTCAATCTTTAAAAAAAAGTAGCTCAAAAAGTTTTTAATTGTTCTCTGCTATTCACTCCAATTCATAAAAGATCACCCTTTTAGATTATGAGTCAACCGAGATCAAACTTTTAGCCTTAGAGGATTGCAGGTTGTGGGGGAAGGTGTCGGTTGCCGCCATATTTTTTGTCACTAAGCAGTTACAGCCATGTGGTGATTCATGCTCAACAACATTTTTAAAATGATACGGCTTTCTGAGACCAAACCATTGTGTTATAAATCACTGGGACAGAAGGCATTATGCTATAGAGTTCTGAGTACAAAGGTCGTTGATGCATGGGCATTATCTTGTCCGTGGATGAGAAAGAGAACTCATGTTCTATCTCTGTTGAGAGTTTGAGAAGAAATGCAGAACAAGTGTCCCCAGAGAAACAAAGGGGGCACATCTGCTGGGACAGACATTGCTGGTCATCAAGGTATCTGCTCTGCTCTTCATTTCTACGAACAGATTCCAATTTTATGGAGAAAGAATAAACCAGCTAAACACAGAATTAAATACCACTCAGAAACTTCCCTCCCGGACATATACCCATAAGAACTGAGAACCTGTATTCAAACATATGCGTGTGAATAGCAGCACTGTTTGCAGTAGTCAAAGGTAGTAGCAACCTAAATATCCATCATCAGATGAATGGATGAACAAAACGTGGTACATACAATTGAACACGAGTGAATCACTGATACATACACGAATCTTGAAAACATTCTGTTACGTGTGACAAGCCACAAGTAAAAGCTGGCGTACTCTGTGATTCCATTCGTATGAGACAGCCAGAACAGGGAAATCTATAGAGACAGAAAGCAGATTAGTGACTGACAGGGGCTGCTGGGACAGGAGGGTGAGGAGGAAAGGAGCTGCTAGGTACAGTGATGCAAATATTCCTGAACTACGTAGAGGTGGTGGGGGCCCAGCATGGTGAATGTACTAAATGCTACTGAATTGTACACTCTTAGAACTTTATTTTACGCATTGGGGACTTCACCTCAATGAAACGTGCGCACACACACACTTGAAAATAAAGGTTGTCCTAAGAATCTGGGTTAAAAAAAAAAAAGATTCAACTAAACTGCCACGTTTCTTGCAACTATCTGTGCCACATAGTTAAGTTCTAGATGTTAAGATGTCAGTAGAAATGTGATGAAGGATTTCAGGGAAGACATTTGATGAGGCATAACTCTGTAGTTGGATGTCCTTTTTTGTTGTTGTTTCTCATATAGTTTTTTTTTTCTCCTGGTCTGCAAAATGGTTACAATGGCTGGAGCAGCAGTAGCCACCTTGGAACATGAGGTAACTTTGAGATTAGAAAGCTGTACGGGTGCCTGTGTTCCATACGACCCAGACCATGAGAGAGAAATAAGTCTGTATTCTGTGTAAGCCTATCTTTATCTTAAAATTTTCCTGTTATATGCATCATGTCATAATAGTAATGAAATATCTGCTTCCCGTGACTTGAAAGTTTTACCTTCTGATGGGATGCTCAGAATAACTTCCTTTTATAAAGGGATCTGCTCAATCTGAGTTCCCCTTTAAGGGTATATTCATGCAGCTGTGTGTGAAGGGAATGAGCCATGTGACAAAAAGAAATGTTGATGCTTTTTGATCCTACTTTCCCACTGAGATCTACTAAGAACTGTGAAATGTAATAATCAGAGATGCCGTGGGTTTTAGTATGTATTTTTGGAAGCATAGGACCTCATAGAATGCTTTGTCTGGAACTGTACTATAAATTTTTCAGATATGTTGAAATTAAATGGGAACAAGCATATTCATTTTTTAATGTCATATGGTGAGAAGGTTTAATTTTGAATAGAAGTGTTTAAAACAATGTATTATTGAAATCCCAAGGAAAAAGTGACAATAGCTAGAACAGTAGGTCATTTTTTTTTTTTTGTGGTGAGAAAATGGAGTTCAATTTGAACATTTTATGTATATTAAATGTTATCCTTTGGTAAGGAGTGGATATTCCATATAGTTTGATATGGGATGATTATAATCCTGGATGGTATTGTTTCTTTTCTTATAGTATTAATCTATATTCATAAAATAGTATGAGCAAAACGGGAAACAAAAAATATAGACTAGACTTCAAATTGGCTCTTTCTAAAAAAGGGATAAATGAACGATTTTTTGAAAAGCACTTGCTAACATTTGATTTATTATGGGTATAGAGGAAGACTTTAAAAAGTTAAATATTTACTATATCATTCAGTGTGATATATTTGATGTATCAGGATTTTTTCAAGGCTTCCACATTTACTATTTTTGTGTTTCATTGTAAATGTAAAGTTAAAAGTTGTTGACGTTAGAAAAGTAACTCACAAATTGAGATTACCTCAGAGATATTTTAGAATGGAAGATACAGAGGGAATTACAGCAAATGGTAATGGCTGACACTTACAAGGTACTTACTATCCACGAGGCATTATTCTGAGGCTGAGTGATTGCTTCTCTAACCGTGAAATCCTGACACATTGCCTCTGTTTGCCAGTTGAGGACATTGAAGCATGGAGAATTTAAGTCAATAAAAATGATATGTGTCATGCATGGGTTGTCGAACATTATACAGAAAACATGGATATTCGAAGTTAATACAAATAATGAGCATACTAAATAAACATACATGTACATTTGCTCTGATATAAGATAGGTTCCAAATAAAAGGCAATATCCTAGTTTCCACTGAGATCTACAAAGGTCTTGGTCTCCCATAATATGCTATATTTGAGAGCTATACCCAACGTACTACTAGATATCTACTTGAGATACTTGGTTACATGTGCATTGTTCAAGTACCGTAGTATATAAAATTATATATACTTTGAAAATGTATTTTCCCTCTTTTGGATTATGTATAAAAATGTGTTTAAACCCTTCAGATGTGTCTGCAAGATCAGTCGAAAGGTTGCCGTTGCCAGATGCACTTTTTATGTCCTCTGACACATCTGCTCAGGATCCAGCATGTTCCCTTTGTCTAAATTATTTGAAATCATGACCGTTTTGGATCTGTACGTCATACTGTCATCAGACATTTGGTTAACCTCCCAGCACCCAATCAGAAAATACGATAACCTCAGGGCGTATAGTAACAATCTCTTTACCGCGGGCTTTTACCACATTGCTGTGTGTGGGTAGATGTGATCTACAATGGACTGCTACAATGATCTGAAGTTCTTGCCAAATGGGAGACTGTTCTTTGGGAGTATATTCTAAATTTCAATCCATTTAAGGGCACCTGGGTTGCTCTGTTGGTTAAACATCCGACTCGTGATTTCGGTTTAGGTCATGATCTCAGGGTTTGTGAATTGGAGCCCCCAGTCAGGCTCCACTCTGGCAGTGCAGAGGCTGCTTGGGATTCTCTCTCTCCCTTTCTCTCTGTCCCTCCCCCACCTGTTCTCCCTCTGTCTCTAAAATAAGTAAATAAACTCATACAATCCCCTGCCTTTTTAAGGCTGCGTAATATTCTGTTGTGTGTACATATCACATGCTGTTTATCCACTTGTGGGTCAGTGGACAGTTGGATTGCTTCCCCCTTTGGGCTGTTGTGAATAATTCTGCTGTGACCTTGGGCATACAAATACTATTCTAATCTCTCCTTTTAATTATTACAGGTATATACCCAGGAATGGAATTGCTGGATTATATGGTAATTTCATGTTTTATTTTTTGAGAAAACTGCCTAATATTTTTAAAATTGTTTTTTAATGTTTATTTATTTTTGAGGAAGAGAGAGACAGAGGGAGAAAGAACACAAGCAGGGGAGGGGCAGAGAGAGAGAGAAGGAGACACAGAATCCAAGGCAGGCTCCCAGCTCTGAGTTGTCAACACAGAGCCTGAAGCGGGCTCAAACTCATGAACCATGAGATTATGGCCTGAGCCAAAGTCAGATGCTTAACCGACTGAGCCACCCAGGCACCCCTAAAAATTGCATAACATCTTAAACTGATTTTGATTAAGATCTCATGACTTCATGTTGAAGAATTATGCCCCAAATCTACTTTGTTATTCAAAATAATGTAGGTGATTGTAAAACCTGTAATTGCTGACTCATAAAGCTTATCGGTGGATCATTTTGATGAAAAGGAAAAATGCATTTTATATATAGTCCTACCCAGTACTCAACCTTATTTGAAGTTGGGGACACAAGGCCCAGCACCTGGAATTGATTTGTGTTTGGTATTTTTTAATGTATTTTATCATCTTCCATATTATATACATTCCTCCCTTTTGTTGTTCTTTGTGGTACCAAGCTTCTATTAAAGCAAGTTCAAAACATGTTTTCAGGAACTGGCAAATAACTAGCCAGCAGAAGCAAAATCATTGTGCCCTTGAATATGTGGATCTCATTAAATAAGTCTGAAATATATTTTATTTTGAGAACACTGAATTGCTTTGCTTATCGAGATATGGCAACACAAATTGGCTTTGCCATTTGATTGCTTTGAAAAAGCTGTTTAGCATCATATAGCTTTATGATAAACAGTGCTTAAGGTGGTATGCAGGCTTCTCTTCATTTATAAAGGACGAAGTTGCTCCTTTAAAGCTGACTTGTTGAACTTTATTTTTCTATGCAAAAAAAAAAAATCATTGACAGTTAAATTAGTTTTATTCTGGAAAGATCAGATGCTGATGCACACAAGAGGTGTAAAAGGTAAAACATAATCATTCTTTGATGGCTGTCAACTCGTTCTGTAATTATTGAATTCACATTTTGAATTCTTCACATTTTGAATTCTTTACCCACAAATTGGTCAATGCTACCTTGCAACAATTTCCAGTTTTACAAAGACTTTCTAAATTATTAGTTTAGACAATTTCTGGCTATTGTGTCCTAAGTCTCTCCATTTTGTTGTTTATCTGCTTTTTCTTCTTTTAAATATTCATATATTTTTATTCTTGGTTAACTGGCATAGTTTTATTCTTGATAACTATTCTTGCTTAACTATAAATTGCTTAACGTATTGTATCTCTGTTGAGCATATTTCCTTCAATCTCTTTGATTTTTTCTAATTTATATTCATTTTCTCTCTTTTTAGAAGTATTCCTACTTTATGTTCATTATTTCCGTATTGTTTTCCATAAAATTGTTTTTATAACTTTTTATAGATTTATGTATCTTTCTTCCACTTAAATGATGAAACTCAGACCCATATGAGGTAGTTTTTATTACTGTTCAGAATATCCATTTTTCCTTCCTAGTGTTGAATATATAATTCTGCCACTTGCCTGTGTGGTTTTCTTTGTCCAGTGAAATGTGAGATGTGACACATGTCACTTCTGAGCAGTTGGCTGATCATGATTACCTCTGCTTTCCCCCCCCCCCCCCCCCCCCCCCTTTGGATACCAGAAATATGCCTGCATCCACCTAATCCCAAAATGGAGATAAATATTATGTGGGGGAAAGTCCCATCAGACAATAACACACACATAGTATGTAGACAAGTAAACCATTGTTGCTTGCCTATTAAACTTTGGTGTTATCTGTTACTGCAAAATAAATTAGTGTATCTTGACTGAATGTCCCTTACATTATTAACAGGCAAAGGGGGGGAAATCATGTTATTTAAAAAGTACATTAATAAAGATAGGAATACTCCATTTAAAACTCATGAGACCCAACCTATCATGATTGTCAACCCAGTGAATCATGAGAAAAACATGGGACAAATTCCAATACAGGGACATCTCACAATACAACTGACCAGTACTCCTCAAAATTGCCAAGGTCACCAAAAGCAAGGGAAGGCTCAGCAAAAGTCACAGACAACAGAAGCATGAGGAGACATAACCACTCAATGTCATATGGTATCCTGGGTGGAATAAACACTAAGGAGTTATGATTAAATTATGAACAAGAGTTAGCAATATCTCTTTTTAGAGAACAAAATATCTCTGGAGTAAAAGCAAAGAAATGTTCAGATGCTGATTCATAACTGTCATGTCCTTTTATCAACTGAGCACATATTTAAATAATTTTCTTTTCTAAGAAGACCTGTGAGTGTTAATTTCTGAGTAGATCCATCCCTGGGAATGCATTTCACTGAACTGGCTGGACATAGACTTCTTGGATCCTAGCCAAGCCTCTCTAAGCGCTCTGAGAGCACTCTCGCCTTATCTCCTTGCTTAGCATTGCAAAGATAAAGTCAGAGGCAAGCCCGATTTTCGTTCCTTTTTCAAAGTAATCTCATGTTTCTACTTAAATCTTGTATGGGTTTCTTGGACTTCCCACTATGTCATATGTTATCAGGACTTTCCACTACCTATATGACTTCTTTATGTTGTTTTTTTCACAACAGAGAGAAGCCCCTTTTATCTCCAGATCAGGGTCGCTTTGATCTGAAACTGCAGATCAGCTTAGGAGGTGTGCCTCATATACTTCTGTTCTGCTGCCTTTTTTTTTTTTTTCTCCTTTGAGGAAACATATAACATCTGAAGATTTGACCTCTTCCCCTGCTTTTTCATTTCTATTGTCCTCTTCCCCATCAATTTTTGTCTCCTGATCCATTTATCTCTATTTTGGGAGTATGTCCTCCAAAAGATTGATCCTGTTTAATCATTGTTTAAAGAGGATAAAACTTTGGATACCTAACGTTGGAAGAAACATGGGAGTGAGGAATATAGCCTCCCTTTCAAATCTTGTCTTGTAGGGGCAAAAGCACATACAATCGCCATCCCCAAATCTAAGAACCAGTGTTTCTCCTTTTGAATGGCTCTCCAAGATCCTGGCTTCTTCTGATGTCTTGGGTCTCTAACTATCCTGGGATAAACCTGCAAGACTGCACGCACCCCTTCACTCCCCAGCCATATCTTAGGTTGTGTCAGGGTCACTGTGTGCCCTTCAGCAAGGATTCCGTGTACCCAGCAGGAACTGCCATGAAGTCTTTCCTGGAAGTAACTATAGATCTCAGGTTTCAATGAGATAGCACTCCTCCCTCTAAACCCATATTCACATTTCTTATGAAGATGTATAGTCTTTTAGGGGTACCTGGGTGGCTCAGTCAGTTAAGCATCCAACTCTTATTGTCAGCTGAGGCCATAAACTCACAGTTTGTGAGATCAAGCCGCCCCCTCAGGCTCTGCACTGACAGTGTGGAGCCTGCTTGAGACTCTCTCTCTCTCTTTCTCTTTCTCTTTCTTCTGCCCCTCCCCTCATTCACATATAGGCATGCTCTCTCCTTCTGTATCTCTCAAAATAAAGAAACATTAAAAAAAAGATTTATAGTCTTTAAATACACATGGGAAAAGAGAAGAGGAATGGAATGGAATGCCTTAAGTGTCATGAGACCACAGTAGGGGGAGAAAAGAACCAAGAACCAAAGCTGCCTGCTGCTTCAGAAAATTCCATGAAAATATGATGAGGCTAAATAATGTTATTCTGCTTACACTGTTATTTTAGTCAGTACATTTCTGCCACTCTGAGCTAGGAGCAAAAATTAGGGCCATTCAAAAATCTTGCTGAGTTTTCCTTGAATATCACCGCCATCAAAATAATGATCTGTGTAATTGCAAATCATGATACTTTATCGAATACCAAAGTTACCACTATGAAAATTTCCATCAAGTACCGGTATATGCTCTTGATAGAATCCTAGTCTCCAGGATCATTGAAAATATGTGCAAAAATGTTTTTTCCACATCCTCAAATGAAAAACTGAGGGAGAGTATATCTAATACACAAGCCATTCTCGTGGCTGTTTGAAATTACCCAGCACTAATTATTTGCCTTTATTTTCACTGGGACCTGGCCCTGGACCCACTGATTATTTTAATTGTCTTTCTTTAAATCTTCTGAAGCACTATCACATCCTTTTGGGGCAGGTTCTATGTGCAAACTATGACAGGCAAAGTTGAACAAAGATGGGCATCTATTTTGTGTTTTGACTCTGCCCTGTGCTGTCATGCTCAGCATAATGATATCTGTCTCTGAACATCACCTCCAAGGTATTGGACTTAAGGAGCTGATTTACCATGACTTCTATATTTTGTGTGTACTGATTTCTCATTTTGGACCATATATAATTTATTTCTGCCCACATTATTTGTCTTTCTGTTGTTCGTGGTTTCTATTACATGGCAGATGTTCTTGAAGGTCTGGTTGAATAAAAGTGACCTAAAAGTAATCAACGAAATCACTTAAGATGTATCCTATACACATTTGATAATAATATCAGACGAATCTAGCACAGAATTACGCAGAAGCCATTATCTCTCTCCCCTTTAAAGGCATCAAAACAAAGTACTAGTGAGCAGAACATTAAAGTTAAAAAACAAAAACAAAAACAAAAAACATGTTCTTGCTTTAAACATACCTTTGCATTTAATTCTCATAACAACCATCTGATGCAGGTATTATTACAATCCTACTTTCTTTAGGCACAGAGACTTAGGCATCGATTGATTAAATTACATAAATGGGATCTATTTCCTTTTTTAAAATTCATCCTTCCTGATTTGCTCTTTTACAAAGTATGATCCTTCCCCCAGGGGACTGTGGGAAAGCCTAGGATGGGGCAATGAGATAAAGACAGACATCAGGTGTGTGTATCATTTCTTGAGTGACCCTGTGGAGGCCATATTGAGGAGAGAGAAGGACATGTTTTAATTCAGAAAGGTTTGCCCCTTCTGAATTTGGAATTCTAGAAAGTGAATTGGAGCCTGTTCCAATATTGGGGGTATGGACTTAAGCTAACTCTGCAGTGACCAGGGTGAACACAAGAGCTTAAATTGGTCCGTTCAGCTGTATCAACCGTCCAAGGGTTCTTGCGTGTGCTTGTGAAGAAATATAGATGCTCCGAGAGATGAGACTTGGCATAGAGATGCTGCAGGGTACAAGGGTTTCAGCATGGCTGCTGGCTTTGTCATGAGGATCTCAGAGGGCATAAACTCTATTTGTGAAGTTACCATTCAAGGATGCATTATACGGAATCCGGATTCCACTACATGACCAAAACCCCACAGCCCTCCTCTATTACAGCAAATAAGCTCCTTGATAGAGAGAAATACCATCTTACAGATGGCGGAGATGAATACGAGATGGGACATTTTCCCAGGAGTAGGATTATCCAAAAGAGGTAATATTGAACAGAAAGACACTGAGATCAAATTATAGATATTTGTAATATTTGTACAGCTTCCTTTTCTCAATCCCAGTACGATGAAGGAGGATAGTTCATGAGGAAGTTTAGATCGATTACGTAAAAAACAAACAACACAACTACAACACTTAGATAAACTCTAACATCTTATAAGTGACAGACCTCCGTCCTCTGACAACAAATTGTATGCGTTTCAAAGTTGTTTCTTGTTATCCGTGAAGGGAAACATCATTCGCAATTAGAATTGGGCTCAGTGATGGCTGTTCTCTTCTACTTTTTTCCCCACTGTTTTTGTTTGTTTGTTTGTTTGCCTTGATTAGCACCAGGCACAAGGCAAGCACTTAGTAGACACTTGCAAAATTAAGGAATAAAACTAAACCAACATTTTAGAAAGGCAACCTTGAGCTTCCCTGCGTTCATACTTTTCCCCTTAAATACGACAAGATTCAACAATGAAATGAGAGTAAAAATGAAAATGATCATTGCAATTTACTCGTTCATGGTCAATTCAACTTAGAGTTTGTTTCAGAGTGATACCTCGACGGATAAACTAGAGCTATTCCTCTCATACTCCCACTCACTGCACACAGTGACCACCCAGCTTGTCCTTGACCCGGATTTCCTGATTTTCTTTTCTTTTTTCACTCCATGCATTTTCAAAGCAACATCTGCGCTTCATGCCAATCCTGACAAGCCACTTATTGAGGATAACGCTTGTGAGGTTTATGTGAAATATAGTTTATAATTTGAGAGTGAGTTATTTTTGAAACACTTGTAAACAATCGGGCTATTGAGAGTTAGATGTGTTTCTATGATATACTGTATTTAAAAATGAAAAAAAAAAAAAACTATAATATCTACACTGTCCTGTAGTGCCCTGAAAATTGACATTGAAAATGCAGGTATAAACATGAAACAAAAATGAGATAAAAATGCAAAATAGCCTAATGTTTAATTCTTTGTGATTCTAATGTATGTAAACAGCAAGGTCAAGTAGAATGACCTTTATCTCCTTTGCAGTCAGGAGACACAATATTGGTACCTTCTGATCTCCACATTCATTTCAACGCAAGGAAACTCTACCTTAGGAAGCCATTGCTGAATCTTCCAGGAAATGGTTTTCCTATTCAGAAATGCTTCCATTGTATATTTTTATGCTGTGACATAATCGTCACATGTAGAAACTTTAGTATCTCTTTAATCTCTTCCCAACTTTCGGATGACAGATGCCGGTCATTAAGTGATATGTATCATACAAAACTACTTTCAATCGCCTTTTAAACAATATTCATGATTGTAAGTAATCGCCACTAAATATTTAAGGTAAATATTGGTCTGTAGATTTTTCAGCTGCACATAGCTACAATTGGGGCTACTATTTGTGTCTTGAAATATAAATGATTTCCTTTCCTCCTTTCTTCCTTCCTTCCTCCCTTCCTTCCCTCCTTCTTTTCCTCTTCCTCTTTTTCCTCTCTCTAGTGTCAGAAAAATATGAAACTAAATTAGCCTTTTATAAATCACAAATAAACCAAGTAATGCTGTGTTAGGAAGCATCTGGCACTCTGGTGTAGAGCTGTGAAGGGTCTTTTGAATATTCACTCAGTAGGGTATCTGCAATTTAAATGCCTTGTTATAGTTAATAAGAGTTGTCAAAGAAGCATATTAACATGCCTTAGGGATTAATTCTGCACTTTACAGATTTCATGTGTGTGAATAAGGCAAGCCTATAACATGAGTCGCACGATCCCCAAATGCTACACTTAACATCTTTTATGCAATTATGGTTTGAACAATCAAATATTAGGTCTCAGATTGCATTTTCCCAAAAATAATTATTCAAATATACGTTATTGAGGATGCTACTTAAAAGCGTATTTTACACTTACATTTATGAATTAATAGCAATGTGTTGATACCTCTACAAAGGATTTTTCTGTTTAGAGGTAAAAACTATTGTAGTATTTAGTGAACAATGAGTTAGGATAACTCACTAATAAGATAATTCACGTTAAAAGTAAGAATTGCTTGATTTAAGCAAGTTTCGCATCACGTTGCTACTTTAGAGAAAACTTTTCGCTGATTTTTTACATCTTAGGAAACTTTCTACATACACGGAAAAATGATTGCTAAATAGGTACATCAGATATCAACCCCCAAAAGAGAGAAGAGTAAGTGGAGAGAGCACACACATTGAACGCTATACATTATCCTCTGTGTTTCCAGTAAATCTGAAAAATGAGACTATCCAACTACCTTGCACGTTAGTTTCTGGATACAGCTATTCCTCACATTTCAACAGTTTGCCTTATGTCACATGATGTTTATGAAAGATCTACATCAGTATACTGTGTACCTGTTTCCGCTATCTAAAAGTAACTCAAGGACTTTTAAAAAAAATTAATGTTTACTTATTTATTTTGAGAGAGAGAGAGAGAAGGGGTCAGAGAGAGAGGGAAAGAGGGACTCCCAAGCAGGCTACTTGGGGCTTGATTTCACAAGCTGCGAGATCATGACCTGAGCAGAAATAAAGAGTCTGATGCTCCACCCGCTGAGCCACCCAGGCGCCCCAAGAAACTCGAGGACTTTTGCTTTTTACCGACAAGAGGTATAAAGCAAAAATATGTTCAGTGTTTGTTTTGCAGCCAGCCAGTTTGGAGGCTGTGCTCCCCCCCCCCCCCCCCCCCCCCGCACAGTGAGAGCTTCTGCGCCTCCTTCTCCAGGAACCACACTCAGCATTTCAACATCAAGTCGCCAGAGCTTTGAACTTCTTGTGAGCATCTGGGCTTTACCTCCTGGATGTATTTTATGCATCCATTCGCATGCATCAGAAAAGCCTAAGAGAGGTTATTTTGGGGAACTGACATGCTAAAAAAAAAAATCCACATAACTTAATGGTAATTCCTTCTTTGCTTTATGCCATTTGGGGTTCACACCAGGTTTCTGAAAAACATACTACTTTCAGATAACGGGGGGAAACCTCTATTTCTTTGCCTGTATTCTTGTCATTGAAAGTGAGATTTCTCCCGTACTTAATTGATATATTTGTTTTGGTGAGTCACAACCATCCCACAGTATGTGTTTAACGTGATTCCTTAAACTATACACACAAATCTCTTGCGTGAATTCTGTTTTATGCCTGCACTTTTGCAGCTGGAAGTACCTGGAGAGAAACGCATAGTCACATTAGTACTATCATTTCAAATTCATAGTAACTATCCCCAAGGGGACAACCACACGCCTATTTTGACCTTGATCTTCAACGTGCCTTGATTTCTATTGCAAACATTCTTTGCCCTACAATTTCCAAAAACATTAGCTATTCTTATTTTCAACCGAATGGTCCTGCTTCAGAGTTTGCAGGCTTCCTAGCTTACACCATTGCGTTCACTCCTGGCGTGTATGTGTGCACGCCCATATGCTCTGTCTTCAGATAAAAAACAACGCTATTAGTATTTTTGTTAAGTTTCATTCAGCTTTTACATTTATTGCAGTGTTTTCTGTTATATACTGCATGCTGCAATATTATTGCATCTAGAATTTACCTCCATCGGGGCAAATGATTTTTGAAGTGTAATTTTCACAGAATACATCATTCTGTTTGCTTGAAAACTTATTAGCACTCCAATATGATTTTTTACACCTTTATTTAGAGCATCATTGATTTCATATGATCTTAATTGTACAAATAACAAAAATTATTGCCTCATTATTCCATTAATAATTTCCCCTGGGTTCCTTAGACATCGTAACGGATGAGTGTAAGTGATTAGGTGTTCTAGTCATAAGGTAGTTTTTCAACTGTGTTTAAAATAAATCTTAATTGCATTAACATTTCTCATCAAAACAGAAGCCCACATTCTTCTGAAAATGACAAAGGACGCACAGAATTATACCTAACATTCTTAGCACACCGTTTATCAATAAACGTTAGCTCGGTGAACGGGCTTTCAATCTCTTCTATATTTTCCACACGTGCATTTTCCGACATTATTTCTGAAAGTGCTAATAAGACGTCATCCGCATGTAACTTTGGTACTCACCCGCACCTGCCTGTAGTGGCTGTGGGCGGCTGGCCAAACCGCTAGCTTGTAAACTTTAACTTAGAGGCAGTCACGCATAGATGGCTGTTGACAGAGGTCAGGGATCATCTACGACCACTGGTCAAGCTATCTAGCTGAGCGAAGACAGTGGCCTGTATGAATTATAACTGTAATTCTCAAAACAGAACATCACTGTGAAAATTGCTACTGCAGTTCTGGGAGGTGTATTGATGTGGAGTTCTATAAACACAAATGGCCATTGTAAAGGGCGCTGGTGGTTTTAAAGATAAGATGTCCTCTCTGCCTAAGGAACAAAACGGATAAATATCATAGCCTCCCTCGCTTCTGTTTCTTAACACGTGTGCTCACGTGTAATTGATAGAGTAGGCAGCTCCTTAGATATGAGCCGGAAACAAGTGCTTTCCAAGGGATAAAAAGTGTAGAAGACACGTTCCCAACAACTAGGAAAGACCTCCGGGGATGTAAACGCGTTCGACACTGGAAGGGCTTCCCTAAGGCTACCTATCTATAGGTTCATTTTGATCCCCTTTAGGTTTTGAAGAGGCGGGAGGGGCAGAGAGAGAGGGAGGCAGAATCCAAAGCAGGCTGCACACACTGTCAGCGCAGAGCCGGATTCGGGGCCCAGCTCGCAAACCCTGAGATCATGACCTGAGCCGAAGTGGGATGCTGAGCTACCCAGGGGCTCGCATCAGAATACTTTGAAACACTGCGGTCTGAACCCCCACTGCTGGGCAAGAATGCCTGGACGGTTCTGACGAGGACCAGGTAGGGCGCAAAACTCCCTCTCCCGACCAGTCGGAGGGGTCCCTGGGAGGATGAGAAGCCACATCCGTCAGAGACCGTCCTCGCCGTGGCCCGTGGCCCACGCAAAGACAAAAGGATACAGGGATCCTGCAGCCACCTGCGGCCTGTCCCCTCGCCCGCCCGGAGGGGGCACTTCCGCTCCGACCACTGTCACTGGCTTGCCTGCTTCGGAGTTTGGCCCAGCTATTTTTCTTGGCGGAACTCAAGAAGCGAGGCCAAGGAACAGGACTCACCACTAACCTAACTGGTTTTGACTTATTGTAACACCTGAAGGATATTTCTAGATAATAAGATTGAAGCACGGTTGTGGCTTGGCATTCTGGACCTCTTACCCTAGTCACAAAAATACTTTCTGTGTCTTTTGGTAATGACTCCTTGCCTTTTCTCGGTCTCTGTATTGTAGGTCGAACCCTAGATACTCAGGCAGAGGGATAATAATGATATACATGTCCCCCCAACCCCCATCCAGTTGCTTAACACATCCATCACCTCACATATTTATCCTCTGTGTGTGCGAGAGAACATTCGTTTCTACTCTCTTAGCATATTTCAATTATCTAATACAGTGTTGTCAACTATAGTCAGCTTGTTTTACCTTAGATTCTCAGACCCTGTTCATCTTATGGCAGAGAGTTTTTTCCCTTTTACCAACCCCCCCCCCCCACTTCTCAGCGTCCAGTCTGTTTCTATGAGGTTGACTTTTTGTTTTTGTTTTGATTTTGTTTAGATTCTGCAAATAAGTGATACCACACAGTATTTGTCTTCTCTGTCTTACTTATTTCGCTTCACGTAATAGCCTAAGTAGATGCGAATACAGATCTCTTTTTGATGTCCTGTTTTCATTTTCCTGAGATATGCTGGATCGTATGGTAGGCCTACTTTTAATAATCGGAGGACCATCCAAACTGTTCTCTCTAGTTACTGCACCCATCTACCAATAATATTTAAAACCTAAAATATCATGTTATCGCATGCTAACCCAATTATTCCATTTATTTCAGTGCTTTACATGTGCTCACATAATCACTCCTAGGCCATTTAGAATCAACTCCAGAAAGTTCACTGGAGTTACACAGAATTGGACTAGCCCTTTATTCTAAGATTCTTAACTATAAAGTAATGTAAGACTAAAGACTAAAATTATGTAAAGACTAAAGTCTAAAATTATGTAAAGACTAAAGTCGCTGATAACCACCCTGAATGAACCCAGTCCAGGAAAATCAGAGACACAGGATGAAAGAGACTGTCTATATGCTCTGCCTTTGAGTTCTAAGATCTTGGCCGGATACCAACGAGGACCATGAACCAATTTTTTTTCCTTACTATTAATTTGATTTAATTTTATATCAGTTAATATCTGAGAAGACTCTTGGTTAAAATTGTTTTGTATTTTTTTCAATTAATCTGCTTAAAATTTGAAAGAGATTTTTGCTAATGTGCCAAAACATGACAGATTGACTGAAGTTTAGTTTATACAAGGCATTGTTGAAAACTGTGGAGAAAACACACTATGCATTTGAAATTAACTTCCATAAAGATAAAATAGTCATTCAAACTTTCCTCTTCTTGCCTTCTTGTTGTTCTTTCTCAGAATCAAAGAGCCTTTATTTATGTCTCCATAGGCATTTTAGGTAATTTACACAGGCATCAAGAAGAAATTGTTAAAGTACAATTTTATCCCATAATAGAAAAACAAAACCCTTCTAATAACTAGTATGAACTGAAACGTAAATTGTATTCACTTGAAAATAGCACATAATAAAATTAGAAGTGACCATTGAAATGTAAGTATTTTTGTTTTGTTAGAATTTTCCATCAGAATCAGATTCAGAGAATAAATTCAGCTAGAGAGTTTTATAAAACCCACCTTAATCTCCATTGAAACGAAGGCACAAAATCATTGGAGAAAGCACAATCATATCCTGGAATAGTATAATACGCAAGTCATGTAAACATCAGTAATCAAATAACCTTTCATTTCTATGAGCGGGAAACAGAGGAACACCAAAAAGAAGCAAGAGAAATATAGAAATGTTAGGAAGTGATGTGTTAGAAATTGTCATCTTAGGGGATAAATTGTCATGCAGTTTACATTGCTTAGATTAATGTAGTTCATTTACAGTAGAGGTAGGAAGACCCACTTTAGTGGAAATAAGATTGTACAGCGAAACCATCTAAATAGTGTTAGAATCAAACATTATGTATTTTAGCTATGCAATGCCAGACATTCATTCCTTATCAGGGAACTGTACAGAGACAGTCTTATGCTTAAAATAGGAAACACCTGTCAGAGTGAGAAGGAAAGTGTTTCAGAAAACTCATCCCCATATATTTAAAAAAAAAAAAAAGAAAGAAAGAAAAGAAAAGAAAGGAAAGAAAACTCATCCTGCCTTTCAGCCTGCCAGTATCTAGTTAACCACATCAGGCTTACGGGTGCAAAACAGCATCTGCAAAATGGCATGACTGCATGTCTGAACTTTGGTTACTTGGCCCTTTGGGTACATGTTTTTATTTCTAATAAAGTTAGTTTGTGTATCAAGATTCACAAAATGGAGGCTGCCCCAGCGGCCTGGCCCGCGTCACACATCTCACGTCTAAATTCAAGTCAGCCTGCACGTATGGGAAATACCTGTCGTGGAAACCTAACCTAATGTTCCCGCTCATATTTAGCTAACGTACTCTCTTCAACAGGACCTGCTGGCCTTACAAGGACATCGTACACTTCCCAGGCAATCATGCCATGCTTCCCCATTGCCTCTTCTAAGACTTCATAAAACTCACTCTTGTCCAAAATCCCTTGGAAGAGTATTCCATTGCTTATGAAACACTGCATTCCCCTGAACCACACATTGTTTCCTGTGGCTAAAAGATATCAAAGTCATTATTAAACTGTTTTAGTTTTGTCATTTGATATTTCCTACTATCTTAAATGTCCTTTATGGTAAGTATCCTCTGCTTCTGGCTCACTGCATTGAACCTAGTAAGCTAATACTTTTCAATGAATATATTCAAATAGCTTAGCATTTTTTTCCACTACAAAACCCCTCATGCATAGATTTAAGTGTTATCTCTTTGCTAAATACCTTATAATTTTCCTGATATTCTTTGGTAATGGATTCTGTCTTTGGACTGGTATGACTGTTCCCTTTGTGGATTTGAGCTAAGTGGTTTTGGATCTTTGGGTTATGACATATTTGCAGAAATGTCACTGGGCACGTGGAACAACAGAAATGACTCGTCTCTTTTTTTTTTCAGCAGAGGATTTGCAAACCCTTTTTTTCCACCAATTAAGCAACAATTAGTAGACGTAATTTAGAGATCTTCTTCCCAATATATTGTTTGTTTCTCTAAAAATCAGTGGTTGGGAAGAGGTTTACAAATCAATTTGTTTGGCTATTTAAAGGAGAACCAGTCAGAAGCGCCTTCTATATCGCACCATCTCAGATCAGCAATGAATTTGTAACCAAAGTTAACTTTCTAAAACACAAGTGCGAGAAAATGGAGTAGATTATACACATTTTAGCATGAGATGAATGGCACTTCACAACTTTAAGTTTTTTCTTTCTTCCTTCCTTTCTTTCTTTCTTTCTTTCTTTCTTTCTTTCTTTTTCTTTCTTTTTCAAGTTATTTATTTGTTTTGAAAGACAGAGAGGTGCAGGAGAGGCAGAGAGAGAGGGAATCCCAACCAGGCTCCGCACAGTCAGGGTCGGTCCCCCCAGGTGGGAGCTTGAACTCAAGAACCTGAAATCATGACCTGAGCTGAAACCAAGAGTTGGATGCTTAACTGACTGAGCCACACAGGCGCCTCTAAATTTACTTTACTACACTCAACCAAAGCCTCAATCCATTTCCAGCTTCAGTCTCAGATATTTCTTGTCTAACTATCAGGGGCATGGCTTTACAGCAAATAACTTCAAGTTCTCTTGACTCTACATTAGCTCATTCTTTTCTGACTGCCCAGCCTCTTTTGTGTTTTTCTTTCTTTTTTTTTTTTTTAAGTGTTTATTTATTTTTGACAGAGAGAGAGAGAGCGCGCAAGCGAGCGAGCATGAGCGGGGGAGGGGCAGAGAGAGAGGGAGACACAGAATCTGAAGCAGGCCCCAGGCTCTGAGCTGTCAGGACAGAGCCGGACGCGGGGCTCGAACTCATGAGCCTTGAGATCATGACCTGAGCCGAAGTCGGACGCTCAACCGACTGAGTCACCCAGGCACCCCTTTCGCCTTTTTCTTTTGCTTCAACTGCAAGACTAAATGCCATTGCTTTCTATTAATTTTTAAGACAAGATAACTGTCTCCTTTAACATGCTAAAGAGGATTTGCAAAGGTGGCCTTTCCCCCAAATGAATCAGAATACCCTATGGGATTATGGGAAGAGTCTTACATTAGTATGTATTCAGTTTTCAATATTCTCCCAAATCTCCCTTCAGAGAACAGCATTGCAAGTTTTAGTCATCTTCATTTATTCAATTCACAGATAGATAACCAAAGTCTCAACAAATTCCATAAGGTTAATATGTTTAATTATGATTTTTTTTTCACTTTGTAGAGGAAGTTTCTATGATGAATAGAAACAAAAGTCTTTCATTTACAGGTCTGTGGTTGCTTCAATCTACTGAATGTCTCTGGTTTCTTCAGTCTGATGGCAGAGCACCTTTTCCATCCCCTTTCAATTCTGCTTTACTTGAAAGATTATGAATAAATTGAAATATATGTGGCATTGAGTTATTTCAACATGAATACATCTTAGTAACTACTCACAAGCCCAAAGACATTCCAAGTCTTTCTTGTATTTGTCCCATTCATTCTCTTTCTCTAACCTTCTAAAGGTGACCGTTATCTGGACTCATAATACAGGGATTAGCTCTTCCTGTTCTGAATCTATATGAGTGCTTTGGCAGGCATTTTTATTTATTTCATTTTTATTTTATTTTTTTAAACTTATGTATCATTTAATTTACATCCAGGTTAGTTAGCATATGGTGCAACAATAATTTCAGGAGTAGATTCCTTAATGCCCCTTACCCATTTAGCTCATTCCCCCTCCCACAACCCCTCCAGCAACCCTCTGTTATCTATATTTAAGAGTCTTTTCTGCTTTGTCCCCCTCCCTGTTTTTATATTATTTTTGTTTCCCTTCCCTTATGTTCATCTGTTTTTTATCTTAAATTCCTCATATAAGTGAAGTCATATGATATTTGTCTTTCTCTGACTGACTAATTTCGCTTAGCATAATACCCTCCAGTTCCATCCACATAGTTGCAAATGGCAAGATTGCATTCTGTTTGATTTGGCAGGCATTTTTAATGGATGATTTCTTTCAATCATCACTATGATTAAGTTTAGTTCTATTTTTGCATCTAGTTGTAGGATTTTCCTGCTGTAGTGCCTTGTTGTATGAATGTACAATGTTTTTGTTTTTGTTGTTGTTGTTGTTTTGTTTTGTTTTGTTTTGTTTTAAGTAGGCTCCCTGACCAGCATGGAGCCCAGTGTGGGGCTTGAACTCACCACCCTGAGATAAAGACCTGAGCTGAGATCAAGAGCCAGAGGATTAACTGACTGAGCCACCCAGGTGCCCCTGAATGTACTTTGCTTTCAACATGCATTTCACTATTGATAAAATTTGAGTTGTGATTCATTTTGAACTCTTGTGAATTAATACTGTCATAAATATTCCTGTATAAAACTTTAGGTGAGTATATTCATTTATTTCTTGTGCGTATTTACAACAGTAGTACAATTGCAGGATCATAGGGTTAAATCCCTTTTGTTTTCCCTAAAACATTTTTTATAAGATTTTTTGAGACTGAAGTACAGTTTATGCAGGGCTAAAATCCTTTCCCTAATTTGTCTTGAGAGTGTGTGTGATTTTAATATTTATCTTAGTACTATGTGAAGCTATGGCAAATGTTGACTTTTACATGTCTGACAATAGAGAGACATCCTTGGAGTCAATCATGTGCAATAGAGAGTTTCATCTGACGCCTTTTAATGCCAATTAGAACTTATTACTTAATTATGAAATGACAACAACCCAGAAGAGGATACAATCACTGCATTTTATCCCTTTCAACCCCTCCCAAAATAATGTCATAATCTCTCCATCTCTGCTATTTTTTAAAATAAACTGCTTAACTTAAAACACTTTTAATTTACAGAAAGATGGCACAGAGGTTTTCCTTGTGTTCCATACCTCTTTCCCCCTATTATTAACAGCTTTGCATTATATAATCCTTTATTACAATTACCAATTAACTGCTATTGATACATTATTATTTGACAACATATTATCACATTTGATTACCTTGATTATGTATGTGTCTAGGTGTGATATTATTATGTGCAGAAATGTAAAATCTCATTACAAGAAGTAACTGAGGATTTGATTCAAAGAAGAGGGGAACTAAAGATAAATATTAAGTGAAGAAAAACTGTAAATGAATACATAGACCATAGGGAAAATAAATAATCAAATTGGAATAGAAATAGATGGAACAGCAGTCACAAGAATTTCCAAAATGTCTCACTTATAGAATTTTTAATATGTTCCACATATTTTGATATTTTAAATGCCTGTTGTAGAATGCCTGGATCAGAACAGTGCAATAGAACATTCTGAGATAAAGGAAATGTTTACCTAAACTCTTGAAATGTGTTTAACACAATTGAGGAAACGCATTTCTATCTACTTTTAATTTTAATTAATTAACTTAAATTTAAATAACCACCTATGGCTGATAGCTACCATACAGGAAGACATACCCCAAGTGCTACTGAGGCCGGGAAGCTGAAGGGACTGTATTGTAGTAAGGCCCCATCTCTGTTAGGCCCCGTTTCCTCATGATCTGTATTTTGCCTCTGAATAAACCAGATGCTCTTTCGAGGGGGAAATAGGAGTCAGTCATTCTCTGAGTTTGGTTCTAGATCCCAAACACCCAATGACACCTAAGAGCCAGATCTCAACCATGTTACAGGACGTGAGCTTCAAGCAAGGCTCAGCTGACGCTGGCATGAGTGCCCTTACCTTCGGTGATTTAGGCAAAAACACGTATTGTTAACCTGACACTCGCCCTTGATTGAAGCTTACCCTGGATTCCTGGAGGAACACTACCCTAGACCCTTCTCTAATATAAACCCCAGCCCCAGGCCACGAAGGGGATTCAGTCTTCTCTCCTTCCTGAGTCTCCCAGACACTTGATCTTCTACTCTCTGTCTGTCACTCACACTATTCGACAAACTCTGTTTCACTTTCTCTGGCTCCCAGTTTGATTTCTATCCTGCATGAAACCAGGGGCCTGCTCGGCTGGTCCTGGGGGACCCTCTCTGGATTCTCGGGTGCAGCCCAGTTACATCGATGTTTCTATTGATTTTTTCTTTGTTGTATGTCATAAGAACACATTGTTACTTACAAATATTAGCCATAGGCCTAAGTATCAGTGTTTTATTGAAATAATGTATCGTACCTCTTTTGCCGCCTTATGAGTGTTAGTCGCGATTTATATAAATATATTGATTTTATTTTTCCTTTACAGACATTTTCAAATTGATTACTGATGAAACATCTCCTCTTTGGTGTCTACGAGACCCTGTTGTCTAGTAAATGTGTAGAATTTATGTCATTCATCTGTAGATGTTACATTTACTCTTGAACTCGTCGTAATCATTTGATTTGTGGCCTTTTCTTATCTTTCACAGCGTATTTATTTTGGTTTGCTCAGTTGTTTGCATAACCCACTGGTATCAGAAGGGACATGGGTTTCGTTCACCGTTACATCCTGAGCACAAGGGAGGTGCCTCCGTAGACAAGTTGCACAGCTAATATTTATTGGCTGAAAGAATTATGGAATAATTAAGCCGCTTTCAAACCTCTTTTAGAATTGAATTAAGTCAATAAATACTGAATAAGAGTCTGTGGAAATATGTGAACACTTTGTCAACGTTGAAAGGCAACAACGAGTAATTTTTTTTATTGAGATTTGTTTTTCTCTTAGTAAATCCTCTGCATGCTGTGGCTTATCTTTTTTGTAGATTATTTAAAATATAAGGACAATTATCTAAAGACTTAAAAGGCAATCACGTTTATGTCTTCTTGTTTGCTAAGTTTCTGCATATGCTAATTGAATGGATACAATTTGAACCAACCTGCTGTAAAATGAATCCATTTAGCAATATTCTCCATATAATAGGAGTAGTCTCATTTACAATTTCTCTTCTGTTAGAGCAATAATAAATGCACTAGTGTTCTAAACAGCTTATTTTCATAGGGCTGGTAAAGGTCAGCTGGTTACAGAGGAAGTAAACAGAGGGTGGTGCTACTGTCTTAGCAAAGGTTTTGCCTCATGACTAAACAGAGCTCAGAATCATAAAGAAGTCAATTTCCAGAGGTGGCCTTTCTAAGAAAATACTCTTGTAACACCCGGTAAGATTTTGTGGAATATATCACGGAATAACAAAACAAAACAAAACTCTGCTAGAATGGAAAAGATAAGCTAAGCTAAGGAATAAACAGAAAGCTAGGTTTTGTTTGCGCTCCTACGTGGTAACGATGTGAGCTTGTATGTTGACATCCTATTGCCTTAAAATAGACAGAAACCCAAAATGACATCCCAAATGATTTGCAAAAAGATCCAATTTGACTTTTGGATTGTGGGTGGGTTAATGTTTCATGCTCCAAATATGTATGCCATTTATCACAAGATAATTTACTAAATATAATGTGTCATTTTCTAAGTTTTCTATAAGTTGTTCTGTTCTTGAATCTCCCTCTCTCTCTCCCTTCTCCTCTCTCTCTCTCTCTCTCTCTCTCTCATTGTAATTCTTGCCATAAAAAAACCCACCATGAAGAGAAATCCAGCTCTCCACACGACATCTGCACTGGTAGCTGAACATGGCTGAAAACAAATAAACAAAACACAACCATACTGACCTATCAGAGTTTGGGGGAGGGGGTAATAAGGAGAGTACAGTCTCTGAGTAAGGATCAAAACCTGGTATATGCATAATTCATGAAAAATTTCCCCAGTAAATTGGGTTTCCCTATCACCAGATATATTGGAATGCCCCAGTCAGAGAAAATAAAAAAATAATGGTTTTTAGACTCTGCAAATGTCATAACATTCTGTTTGTTGAATACTTCAAACCAGGCAAAAATAAACATACTGTTACTAGTACATAACAAAATCCATATTGTGAAACAATTGCTAAAAATCCATTGGGAGGTGCTCACGGGTTCTCTGACCTCACCTTTATAGACTTCCCAAGATTCCTTTTTTTTAAAAAAAGGGCAAGCTACAGGGGCACCTGGGTGGCTCAGTCGGGAAAGCGTCTGACTCTTGGTTTCAGCTAAGGTCATGATCTCACGGTTCATGGGATGGAGCTCCTCATCGGGCTCTGTGCTGACAGTGTGGAACCTGCTCGGGATTCTCTCTCCCCCCCCCTCTGTCCTTCCCCTGCTCACATGTGTGTACTCTCTCTCTCTCTCTCTCAAAATAAATAAAACATAAAAAACTTTTTTTAAAGAAAAAAGCATGCCACAGTGATAACAATGTTAGCTAAGAAAAGTCTCCCAACCACTCAGAACTACAATCAACTTTTGCTAGATGTTGTACCACAGATTTTACAATCACCTATTTAAGATTATCTGGTGCTACCAAGGAGACCATTTGGTTTTACCAGGTTTTATGGACCTCAAGTTTCTGAAAATTGTTTAAGACAAAAATTGTAGCATAGTCTAATAGCGATAAAGTATACAGATGTAGTATGTATGAAAATTATCAGAAGAATGAGTCGATAACCTTTTCTGGTGATAAGGTTTCTACATTTCGCATTAGCTGACACAATGTTAACTGTAAATTATGCAAATTGTAGATTTGCAAATTATGTAAATTGTAGATTATGCAAAATGAAGGGTGTATTTTAATCTGTAGAGGAACCACCAGGATATAATACAAAATGTACAGCTGAAGTCAATACATAAATTAAATAGAATTTTAAACATCTAATTAATCTGAAATGAGGCACAAAAAGAGGAACAGAAAACAGATGAACAAAAGGAACATAAATTGTTAAATGGTAGATAGAAATCTAACGATGTTGATGATGGCATCAAATATCAAACATTCCAATTAAATATTGTCATTATAAATGAACAAACAAGATCAGTTATACACTGAACACAGAAAATAGCAGGCATGAAAGAGTGGTGATAAAGAGATGAAAAGGAATATTATGAAAAATTTTATGCCACCAAATATTAGACAAAATGGATGCTTTAGATTAAATAGACAATTTCTTGGGGAGAGAAAGGAATATTTTTAATCTTTATTTATTTTTGAGCTGTAGGGGGGAAAGGATCAGAGGGAGAGGGAGACAAAGGATCCAAAGCAGGCTCCACCCTGTCAGTAGGGAGCCCAACCCGAGATTCGAACCCATGAACCACAAGATCATGATGTGAGCTCAAGTCAGAAGCTCAACCTACTGAGCCACCCAAGCAACCCTTGAAAAAATTTTTTTTTAATTTGACACAGCATAAAACAGAAAATATGAGTAACCTTATATTGTAAATATATATGTATATGTATATATGTATATGTGTGTGTGTATATATATATATATATATATATATTTTTTTTTTTTTTTTTTCCAAATTCTTCCCAGAAAGAAAACTCTTTCAGGGGATGGAGAAGGGGGAAGAAGTGTCTCATTTGTTTCATGAGACTGTATTAAGCCTCATACCAGAACTTGGCAACATTGTTAAAATGAAAGAAGCAGAAGCAAAAGGGAAGGAGAGGCAGGAGCAGAGCAGGAGCAGGAGGGGGAGGAGGGAGAGGGGGAGGAGAAGCGAGGAGATACAATATGAAGAACTAGAACCAATCCAACCTAATGCACACTTCTGAAATATGTTAATGTCTTTTGAGATTAGCTTCCAAGAAGCCTGCTTTGATGGTCCTAGTTCTTAAGGTTTCCTGGATACAAAGGCATCTCAAGGTTTCATGAGTCTTGGCACTTTAAAATATTGGAAGGAGAAAGAAGGAGGAGTCAAATATTAACTTAACTGTTGAATCCATGGTAATGCAAAAGGATTATGCTTCAGAAAGTGATTGTAGGTTAATATCAAATTTTGGACAAGGGTAATAATTTCTGGTTAATTTCTGCACTTATTCCTTGTGTACCTTACTCTCCAGGCCCTTTGGTTTCTTTGAAACAATGGAAATATTTTTTTTCCCTGTAAATATAAAAGTAATTTTTTAAATACTCACAGAGATTATCATAGTGGGGATTTTTATAAAGATGAAATATAACTCAAATTTAATGGTCAGACCACAGTTGGTCAGTATACTTGGTGTCAAAATTCTATCTTGTTGGGCGCCTGGGTGGCTCGGTCGGTTAAGCATACGACTTCGGCTCAGGTCATGATCTCACGGTCTGTGAGTTCGAGCCCCACGTCAGGCTCTGTGCTGACAGCTCAGAGCCTGGAGCCTGTTTCAGATTCTGTGTCTCCCTCTCTCTCTGACCCTCCCCTGTTCATGCTCCATCTCTCTCTGTCTCAAAAATAAATAAACGTTAAAAAAATTCATAAAAAAAATTCTATCTTGTTAAATTTCCTTTGATTAAATATTGTAGAGTCTTGTCATGGCTATATGTTGTATTTTAAGACAACCATCCATGTTGTTCCAGTCTTTTGTATTTATCCTTCTAAAATCACCCTTGGTTAACCCGTTAAAGTTTTGAAACTTTTCAGCGCATCCTAGAACAGGCTACAAGTTAAGACACAGAGGTCATTAATTATAGTCAACACACATTAAAAGTAAATCTGTATGAACAGGAAACTAGGACAAATTGCTATATTGAATTGCTAAGTACCATCAAAAGAGGATGAACTATTAGTGGAGAAGTCAGAAATACAAAATGGCAGAAGGTGTGCAGGAAGCAGGCAAGTAACTGAAGTATGCACAAAGAACGTTTGAAGTTGTCAAAATGAGTTAGGAAACTATAGAAAAGTTTAGACAAAGTGGCCTTTCAGAGGCATTTATTCATTGAGTTGTTTACTAAATATGTCTCAAGTACATCTGTTGTCCTTGGTACTAAACGGAGTCAGGAACTATTCAAATATCATCCTTGACTTCAGAGATTTTACCATCTGGAGGATTTCTAGGAGCAAGCAATTTGGACGGGTATCACTCTTCAAGATCAGTAGTAAGCTGGACTAAATGTCCTAAGAAGCAGCAGGCTGTAAAAAAGGAAAATAAGATCCATAAAGATGGCTCAGCCATCCAGAACTCCATATAATACTAACTGGGGGCGCCTAGGTGGCTCAGTCGGTTGAGCCTCCGACTTCGGCTCAGGTCATGATCCGGTGGTTGGTGAGTGCGAGCCCCGCGTCGGGGTCTGTGCTGACAGCTCGGAGCCTGGAGCCTGCTTCAGATTCTGTCTCCCTCTCCCTCTGCCCTTCCCCTGCTCACGCTCTGTCTCTCCCTGTCTCTCAATAATAAATAAACGTTAAAAAAATTTGAAAAACCACACTAACTGGACTTTCTAGTTCCAATGTCCATCTACACCCATACATTCTTTTAATGCTTATGACTGATTCCAAGTTTTTCCAAAATAAACTACAAATCTTCACATTTCTGATTATAAAAACAATGCATATACATAGAAAAAAGAAATACCTTAGCACACAAAGAAGAAAACTAAAGTCAGCAGTAATCTCACCAATGTGGGTTGGGGAACGTCCACCTCTCCACATTCAAACCCACCGGAATCCTCAGGATGCCATCTTATTAGGAGATAGGGCCATTGTAGGTAAAATTAAGGCAACGATCTCTAGATAAAATCATCATGGAGTAGGGTGGGGCTTAAATCTGATTGCTGTTGTCCCTGTAAGAGGAGAGGACACAGAGACACAGAAAGGAAGCCATGCAGAGATGCAGACAGAGAAAGGAGTTACACTGCTATAAGCCTACATGGCAGGAGCCACCACAAGGAGAAGAGGCAAGAAAGGATTCTCCCCTAGAACCTTCCTAGGGAATATGGCCCTGCTGCCTCATTGATTTTGAATATCTGGCCTCCAGAACTGTGAAAAAATATATTTCTGTTGTTTTCAGCTGCCCATTTTGTGGTAAAGAGCTTCCTTGACTTACGGTGGGATTGTGTCTGGATAAACCCATCATAAGTTGAAAATAACTAAATCGAAAACTCTTCAGTGCAAATAACCTACCAAAAATCTTAGCTTAGACTCGCCTACCTTAAAAATGCTCAGAATGCTCACAGTAGCCTACAGTTGGGCCAAATCGTCTCACACAAAGCCTATTTGATAATGAAGTGTTGACCATCTCATGTAATTTATCAAATGCTGTACTGACAGTGAAAAGCAATGGCTGTACAGGTGCAGATGGTTGTCAACGTATTGGTTGTTGACCCTCATCGTTGCTAGCTGAGTGGGAGCTGTGGCCTCTGCCCAGCATCACAAAATAGGATTGTACCACCCATCACTAGCCTGAAAAAAGATTCACATTCAGAATTGCAGGTATTCCGCGAGTGCTCGTTACTTCTGTACCATCATAATGCCACAAAATACCCACCATCAACTGTGTGAAATATACCGTTTCACATTTTTTGTAGGAATACATTCACACGGATACGTATTTATGAAAGACAGAGTCAGAGAGAAAGAGAGGCGAACAGAGATAGAAAGAGACAGGGTCAGGAAATGCATATCTAACTTCTAAAAATAATCCAGTCTTCAATTAAATTTACAGTATTTTTAATAATTTAATAGCGCTGACATAAAAAAGGTCTGTGAAATCAAGGTGTATCCTTGGTGCAAACAAACGCTACCCAGAGGAAATATCAAAAAGGAAAAAAGAGATCAGCAGAGAAGAAATATATAATAGCACAGAGGAATTCTAGCCTAAAAAGAAAGCCAGTGGGTTTCAGTCCTTCCCAGGTAGCTAAGGGGAAGGATTCAATTCTAAGGTCGATGTCTCATATAGTCTGCATAATGTTGACGTTCTTGCCAATTAATCCGTTACTTCTAAAATATTGAGATAGCTTGAAAGCTATTCTATAAAGTTTTTTTCCCTTTTCGACCTGCATGTAATCTGTTCTCTTTTCATGAATGGTTTCGGCTCACCTGATGTGTTCTTTCAAAAGCATTCACAGTGGAACTGTTGTTTTGTTTGAAAATGGGAACTGCTTTTGTATAAAAATGTGGAATCGAGAGGCTGTGAATTACGTCTTCCAGCGAAATGTTTTCTAAAGTCTTGGAATAGGCAGCCTACAAATTACCTGGCTTGGAATCATACAGATTTCTCAGGTATGAGTGGAGGGGTAGGGACCTGGGGCAGGGACATACTTTGCATATGGTAATAGGAGGAAGGAGCAAAGAACACCTAACAATATTTAATTTCGTTACGGTTTTGACAGCATTTACTCTTTGAATTAAAGTACACTCCTGTAGAATTTCCCAGCTGTTAAAGAATGAATATATTAGATATAAATCTCCCTAAAATACATCCTGCAAAACTCTGCTGTTCATTTCTTCTAGCATGTGGCATATCTCCCTTGGCCACTTATCCGGATTAGAGTCTCAAACAGACATACGTGTTTCTAAATAGCCCTAATGTTAGAAGCTACCTTGAAAACTCTTTTTGACTCCTACAAAAAGTCAATGGGAATTTTTCAGTTCGATAAAAACGAATTAAAGCTTATTTCTTTAAATGCAATAAATGTAATTTCAAAAGTGAATGCTAATTAAGAAACGTATTTCCAACCGTATTCACTTGAACGTAACTTTTGATAAAGGCTTTATTGGAAACACCGGTGATTAATATTTCATGATAAGTAAAAATGTTTCGTTTTATTTGTGAGACTTTACAAAAAGAAGGAAAAAGTACAGAAAGGAGCCTCTGAGCGATGATAAAAGAACGCCAGAGAAATATAACTCACCTAAAATCCCACAAACCAGTGACTGGGAAATGCTTGCATTACAAAGCTGGATAGGAAAGAATTTAAAATCTGACACATGGTATGAATCAGGGGGCAGCAGCCGCTGCTCAGTGTAATAACCTCTCCTACCCATGTTGATGGCAACACAAAGAAATTCACGAGCTGCACAATTTTAAGAGTCTCTCCTCTTGTCTGGTGGCAATTACATGCACTTCAGCTCTACAGCCTAAGAGATTACAAAGATGTCCCATATCTGTGAAGAAAAAGGACTCTCTTCCCACTTTATATGAGAAGAAGAGGTAGAAATTGTCATCTACAATTTTGGAAAGCTATGAAGTTGATTGTGCTCTTTAAAGAACAAGAATGGAAAATGCATTCATGTAGTTTTAGATTATGTAATACATACTTACATATAATTAAAGTCTTATTAGCATTTGCACATGATACTTTCATTTGGGTTATTATGAATATTTGGTTGAAAATACATTATTGTTTTGGTGTCTGAGTCTTGTAACATCTCAACTATACAAATCTTACAAGACTACTGAAATATGATTATATTGAGATGGACTTTTTAAAAATGTACTTTAGAAATGATGGTTTTACACTGGTGTTAGGTTAAAATTATTTAAAATCCTTACTAGATACTGATAATGACTAGAGAAGATCTGACAAGCAAAACCAAAGTCGGTGTCTTAGTCCATTTGGACTGCCATAACAAAATACCACAGACTGCCTGCTTTATAAACAGCAGAAGCTTGTTACTCACAGTTGTGGAGGCTGGGAAATCCAAGATCAAGGTGCCAGCACGGCTAGGTTTTAGTGAAGTCCCTTTTCTGGGTTGCAGCCTGTTGACTTCAACTCTTTTTTTTTTAAGTTTATTTATTTATTTGAGAGAGAGAGAGAGAAAAAGAGAGAGAGAGAGAAACAAGGGAGGAGCAGAGAGAGAAGGAGAGAGAATCCTAAGTGAGGAGCCAGATGCAGGGGTTGAACTCACTAACCGAACAGTGAGATCATCACCGGAGCTGAAATCAAGAGTCAGATGCTTAACCCACTGCGCCACCCAGGAGCCCCCTGACTTCAACTTCGTGATGTGTCCACAAGGTGGAAAGAGCAAGGGATCTCTCCTGGTGTCTTTTATAGGGGCAGTAATCTCATCGTGAGCGTTCTGCCTTTGGGATCTAATCACCTCCAAAAGGGTTCACCTCTTAATACCATCACTTTGTTTTGGTTTTTGACTGATGAATTCTGGAGGATGCGAACTTTCAGACCATAGCAGATGGTGTCTATATTTTTAATCAGTACTTTACGTTTAAAACCAACAATTCCTGCCCATCTTTTATTTGAGCTGAGAAGAAAGGGTATTTGACTTTGCAGTCAGTGATTTTATGCTTTGCAGTGAAATTTAAACCTATGGTTTATGTAAACTTTGTTAATTAGTTATTAAATCCTTAAGTACATCATTACATAATGATGAACTTCACCCTGTACTTATTCTCAGCCAGTGAAATGTTCTCTTATTTTCTTAAAACCAGTTTGGCAGCTTCTGAAATAGTTCATGTTTAAAACATTCTTACGATAGTGATGCATAACGTATCTTTCTCTGTAAGAAAAGCAAATGTTCATTCATCTTGTTCTCGCTTTTCAATATTCTGTATCATACCTCAGATGTATTAAAATAACCTGAAGAAAGAATATGTGCTGTATATTGATTTCATTGATAAATCTTCTAAAAGTTGTTTATGCTGGTATATGAGACATATAAATGTTTCTAAGATGCAAGTTTATAAAATATCTCAATTTTAAAAGGAAATGTTTTTAAAAACAGCTTTTCCTCCTACGAGTATTAAAGGTGATTTAAATTTTCTTTGTGGGAGGAAACATTAGTTGAACACTTAAAACAGTCATATTTTATTCTGAACCCAAAAGAGAATCATGAATAATAAATAAGCAGCAAGCCTATTAACTTTAAAAATAAGCTTAAACTGAATAGTTTAAATATACTGTTATCAGCGAACTTTGGTTCAGAAAAGCAAATAACCAAAGAAAAACTTGAGAATAAATTTCCATGAATGTGGTATGTATACTACTCAAAGTGTATGTGTGTCTGTGTGTGTGTGCATGTGTCTGTGTGTGTGCACACACACACACTATATTTGGTCCTACCAATAAATAAAAAAACAAGCTAAAACATGAAATATATTTGAATTAATAGCGTGTGGACAATGTATTTATCAGTAAAATATGTGTGAAGAAATGACTGTGAGTGGATTCTATCATTGTGTTTTAAGATTACGATTATTTTGGAATACTTGGAGTGAGTGCACTCATTTAGGTGGAAATATTATGTCAATAGTTTACCAACAGGAGATGCATATTTATTCGGGTAAAATTTTTGTTACAGTAATATTCATTGAAATTTGACATGTCAATTTTTCCCAAATAACATCCTAATATTTCTTTTTTTAATTTTTTTAATGTTTAGTTTTGAGAAAGAGAGAGAGAGAGGGAGAGACAGAAAGAGTGAGTGGGGAAGGGGCAGAGAGAGAAGGACACACTGAATCCACGAAGCAGGCTCCAGGCTCCGAGCTGTCAGCACAGAGCCTGACGTGGGGCTTGAACTCACCAACTTTGAGATCGTGACCTGAGCTGAAGTCAGACGCTTAACCGACTGAGCCACCCGGGCGCCCTTCCTAATACTTTGTGCAGGCATAATCTAAGAAATAAATTGAGGCCAGGATATTTATGATGGAAATTTGGTAGGGAGAGACACTGTTCCTTCCACTCTAAGCTTCTATTTCAGATGCTTCATTAATTTTCTTTAAGGTTCCAAGGTTATGACTTTTCAGTCTTCCTTTTTTTCAGTAATACTAAAACAACACTTTTTTTTCTTTTAAAGAATTCCGGATACCTGGGCTATTAGCAAAGTAACTTCACCTTTCCTGCTTGCTGCGAATGCAGAGTATGCAGGTCAATCAAGGGAAGTGGGGGGATGTAGTTAGTTTTGTATAAAACGCGATCCTATGTGCTAGAAACCATTGGAACTGTGTGAAATGTGAAAGACGAATGGGAATGGCCAAGAAGGATGCAATGTATATCCAATAATAATAGAAGGTACAAAGGTACTATTTTGTGATTCAAATCCAATTAATTGTTTCCTCAAGTGGTTCTAGGAAATGAATAGACCAGTTCTTCTGATACCCAGTCCCCACCTTGCCTTACTTGTGCCCCCAGACACTAACTAGTTATTATCAGGAAAGATGCTTAGATTTTAAATCCAAAGCACCTCTGCTTTGCTCAAACTTGTTCCAGAAATACTCCTCCTGTGTGGGAGTCATTTGTTACAATTTATTTACTCTGCTTCTTACAATGTTGGCGTAATTATAAGGGGGGGGATTTACTGTATTTACTCTTATTCAAATTTGTATTTTCTCAACAGCTGAAAAAAAAAAGAAAAAACAACCTTATTGCATACTCTAGCGTGTACAAGTAGGGAAGAACAAAATATGAAAATACTGATGATTCAATCTAAATAACTTCATCTTCATAAAAAACACCATTTTTTAAATTTTTGTATGTTTTATTTATGCTTCAGAGACAGAGAGAGAGAGCACGAGTGTGGGGGGGGGGGCTGAGAGAGAGGGAGACACAGAATCTGAAGAAGGCTCCAGGCTCTGAGCTGTCAGCACAGAGCCCGATGTGGGGCTTGAACTCACAAACAGCGAGATCGTGACCCGAGCTGAAGTCATACACTCAATCCACTGAGCCACCCAGGCGCCCCCCCAAAACACCATTTTTATCAAGATAATATATTTTTCCAAAAAACAATGCGTTTTTTAAACTTTATTCACATGTTCTGGAAGACTCCCTCTTCCACATTATGAGATAAAATGTTTTTAGATATTCCTGCGGGTCATGTTATTTAAAAAGTTGAGCCAAATAACAACCATAACTTTCAAAATAAGGGACCATCATAAGCACATCTGACTTGCATAACAATAGTGAACTGGTTTGTCCCTCTATAACTTCCTCTTACTCTCTTAGGGGAAAAATCCCTCATTATTTTCCAATTCTTCTGCTTTTCTGCACCTGTACCCATACTTGGCTAGAGGAAAAGAAAACCCAGAAACTTGAATATCAAGCTGGTGTTATTTGCTGAACCGGCACGGCCTTTGGGATTCCTGATTGTATTCGCTTTCTTATTTCCTAAATGGCTGCGTCACAAATTCTCTTCTCTCCTCAGTCCTTCACCCTTCCTTGCACACAGGTGATAACCTTGCTTCTTGTTTCACTGAGGCAATTCCATCGATCACACAAAAAAGACCACAACCTTCCAGACCCACTGCTCCCCTCGTCCCTGCATGAGCGTGCCTGTAATGTCTTGCCTCTTGTTATGGTGAGGAAGTGCCTTCTTCAGAAATGCAAGTACAAGGCATAAGTATCGATATTCTTTAATGTAAAAGACTGCAGCTATTGAACTAATTGAAACACACGTTTGTAAAGGCTCCGGGATCCTTATTTCCTGAGCAGTAAACACATCTTTTCCATTCATTGATATAGACGGAACCTTCTTCTGCAAGAAACATGTGTGCCACGTGTGTGATAAGGTGGTCCCACCTTGTCCCCCTTATGGCATCACGTCACCTGTTCCCTGTCCCCCCCCCCCCCCCCGCCTTGTATCCTCACTTCTCTCCCTTCTGGATCATTTTATCAGCATTTGAATACGCTGTTATCTTTCCATGTAAAAAGGAGCTGCCTCTCCTCAACGCTTTTTTAGGTGCACCTGTTCTCTAGGCTTCCCTTTACTCTCTTTCTATTAAACCACATTATTCAGGCTTTTGCTGCCCTCCCTGCACTGCAACTATTCTTGCAAAGCCCCCTGATGATGGACACAAGACCGAATCTGAGAAGAAACTCTATTCCTCTCACAACCTTATCAAAGCATTATTGAAATGTGGTCATTTCCTTCTCCTTAGGACACTTCCTAGACCATGCTTTCTCGGTTGCCTTCTCATATCTCCCTTGCTCATTCTCCATCGCTGCTTCTTTTGCTTTCTCCTAATTTGCTAACTTTGGGAGATTCCCCAGGCTCCATCTTTGGTGGCTTCCCTTCTGTATCTACGTGTACCGCCTTGAGGAGTCCCTCTAGGAATATGACTTCCAGTATATCCCAAGTTGGCGTCAGTTCCGTAAACTCCAGTCTCCTACGGCTGCTGCCAATGTGACATCTCCACCAGTTCATCCGATGGGCAACCCAGTCTTAGTATATCCAAAGCTAAATTCCTGAGTTTCTTGCTCTGACCTGATGGGGTCCTACGCTTCCCATTCCTCATAAGGAAAAAAGCTAAGTGAGGTCATTCCTAGCTTTTCTCCTTTGCATCCAAATCTATTTGATCAATAAATCCTCTTGGCTTAACCTTCAGCATATTTAGAATCTGACCTCTTTGCAACCAGGGGACCATCAGGCCTACAGAATCTTCTTAAACCAGAAACCAGCATGATTTTATTAAAATGAAAGATGATGATGTCACTCTTTCCCTCTAACCCTTCAACGTCTTCCTGTCCCTTTCAGGGTAAAAGCTGAGTCACCTTCCCACTTTACATTTGTACCACTCTTCCTAATCTCTTGTGTAGGGCACAGCAGACACGCTCTTTTTTCAAGGATTTGCACGTGGTCAGGCTGTCTGCCAAGAAAACTATATCCCCAACTCCAAATAGTTTGCTCACACATTCACTCCAGTCCTTGTTCAAATACCATGTGCCCCGGGAGACGAACTCCTACTGCTTTCTTTAAAACACATTGACATGAGGGACACATGGGTGGTTCAGTCAGTTGAGTGTCTGACTTCAGCTCAGGTCATGATCTTGTGGTTTGTGAGTTCAAGCCCCGCATTGGGCTCTGTGCTGACAACTCAAAGCCTGGAGTCTGCTCCAGATTCTGTGTCTCCCTCCCAAACTCTCTCTCTCTCTCTCTCTCTCTCAATAATAATAAATAAACATTAAAAAATTAAAAAAAAAACAAATAAAAATAAATAAACAAAATACATTGGCATGTTCTCCTCCTGAGATCTTGCCACCTTCTAGGCTAACATAAGATTTCTTTACTATGTTTATTTTCTCTCCCTACATTAGAACATAACCTCCAGGACAGGGAGATTTGTGACTGTTTTGATTCCTGCTAAAGTCCCAGGACCTAGTACAATTTTTGGTACAAGATAGGTGATCAATAAATCCTTCCAGAATTATGAAGTATTTAATGAGTTAAAGCAAATAAAATTTAACCTCATATGATGTTTTATTCCACTGCACAAAGAAATTGTATTCAGCATTTTTTTCAGGAAAAAAATAGTCACCATAAGGGTTTGAGGTCAGAAATATTTTTTTATGAATTAAAGTTTATAACTCCATCAAAAAATAGAATTATTTTTTAAAGTTTATTTATTGATTTTGAGAGACTGAGAGTGAGTGGGGTAGGGGCGGAGAAAGAGAGAGACAGAGGATCCCAAGCAGGCTCCACACTGTCAATGCAGACCCTGATGCAGGGTTTGAACTCATGAATCATGAGATCATGACTTGAGCTGAAGTCAGACGTCTAACCGACTGAGGCCACCCGAACCCCAAAAATAGAATTATTTTTAATTTTGGCAAAATATCACAAAAGCATATATACGCACATATACATGCGTATGTGCTTAGAATGGTTTAATCAGGGTCACACAAATAATATAATTTTACTAGTTATAACTCTGAAGCTTCTATTTTCATGAAACATACATTTATGGCACTGTTTATGGAAAATTATTAATATCTTTGATTTCGAAGGCGATTTCCAATTTGGGTACTGGGTAATTTGTTTTTTACAAGTGTTCAGAAAATATTATATTGTGAAGTCAAATGATTATTATGGCCGTTTTATCAAAGCATGTATTAAAATTCAGTACATAAAGCCGTCCAAAAAATGTTAATTTTTGTGGGCACTTTTTTTTCCCAAAACAGCATGTGAATGTAGTGTTTTCTACTCTTTTTGCTTGGCCAGCGAGGGCAGAAAGGGAGGGAGGAAGAGGAGAAACCGTGGGCAGAGGGGAGAGATGTGCAGAAACTGGGTGGATACATTTCAAAATAAAACATCTGCCTATCTCATTTTTTTTTCTTGGTTTATGGTTTGGCCTTAAGCTATTCCATAATTTTAAATCTAATTTTCAGTAGTTTGAAATATTTATATTTATAGCTCAATTAATGTAATGTAGAAATATGGGCACCAAAATCTCCCAAAGGAATAATAATTAATTTTGCTATAGAGTAATGTTTTAGATTTATCTTTCTATCTGCCTGGAATTTAAATCAAATTGTCCCATGTGAGTACAAAATAGCTTACCTGCAATTCTAGCTCACTTTGAATCAATGATTACAACTGATAACACTGTATTTCATGTTTCAGAGCAAATCTGCTGATAGGTTTATACAATTAAAGTCCTTGGCATAGCTGACTTTATGAGAGAGGTATGTCTTTGTTAGATCTTTTCTATAATTATTGGATTTAAAATTTCAATTTATTTTAAATTAAACTACTAGGAACGAAAACTGATTGTAATTATGCTGGTATACTAACAATACAAGATCATTGAACTGCATCTGAGAGAGAATATATTCTATTCTTTATATGACTTAGATATCATCTATAAAGATACAGTTGAACTACAGGCATTAAAACATTTTATTCTCCAAAAACTCTACTTTTCCTAACAGTTATAGATGGCTATCTGCACAAGATACAATAAAGATATAAGAGAAAAATTATTGAATGTGAATTTCCAATCATAGTTTGGATGCAAAATGGCCTAAAAGTATTGTTTTATTGTTGATTTTTAAAGAAAATGTTCTTACCTGGACTCTAAAGTAGGAAAAGAAACAGAAGCTATAGGTTATATAGAAAAATAAATACTGTTATAAAAATAAATATGATTATCTTTTACATTTTAATGTACAATGTTACAAGTGTTAAACTCTGTTTTGCAGTATTTTCCTGTTTGTTTGTAAAAGCAGAGTTTCCGTAATTAACACTGTAGTGAATCTTACTTCTTCAATGAACTCTGCTAAAACACACACTGGACTTGGGGGATGGACAGAAAACACAAAAATTCCGACGTTTGCTTCCATATTTACTAGAACTGAGTAAGTAATATCAGAACAAGTTGCCAACACGCTCTCAGTTTTCTTAGGGAAAACACTAGCTTTGATATTTTGACAAATAATTACATTCTAGTTCTCTAATTCCCTATAAAAAAGAGTATGAACCACCAGTTAGTGCTATCATATCTTTTAAAGATATTGTTGCTCTAACAAAAGCTTAACTTATTTAAGAATAAAGAAATAACTAATTCAATATTGGAAATGTTGGATATTGCCTAAGACTACAACGTATTGTCTGTTGCAAACTATTCTGACAGTTGGAAGATAGAATATATATAACTATATCTCTTGACCTGTTGATAGCCTTTCCCTCTCTCTCTCTCTCTCTCGCTCTCCCTCTCTCTCTCTCTCTCTCTCTCTCACCTATCCATTTGTCATTGATCCTTTAAGCCAAAGCACATTTCTCCCATGCTGGTAAATTAATGTTATTAAACAACAAAAAAGAAAACCTTCTACACTGTGACAGGTACTTATTGAACTTATTGAAGAAAGAAAACATTAATAAATCTTCAACCCAAGGACATGGAAGAACTTTGTCATTTTATACAAATCAGGGACATTTTCTCCACTTTTAAGAAACGAAAATGTGTCGATATAGGACAGACAGTATAGTATATATTTTACCAACTGCCAACACATAGAATAGGTAAAAGAAGTCCCTGAATAATACCTTTGATGTTTTCCTTCCTTTTGCAATCTTTCAGAAAACAAGTTGTATTTACATAACTTTCCTACTATGATTCTTTGGGGCCATTGTCTGGAAAGTACAGCTTTCAACAGGTTGAGATTATTCTCTTTTGATCTTTGACTTTGTTTTGTCTAGAAGATTGCAGTGACAATTTTTTTTCCAGCGATAACGTAAATGGTTTTTAAAGCGATCACTAAGCCTGGATTAAACATACATTTAAAAAAGTTATTATTTTATTTTTAGCCATTAGTAAATGTTAAAAGAATAAAGGTTCTTCTGTAATTCACTTTTAGATGGTCTTCACAAAAGTGACTGCTTGTTTGTTTAGTTAAAATTACATCAAACAAGGGGCGCCTGGGTGGCTCAGTCGGTTGAGCGTCCGACTTCCGCTCAGGTCATGATCTCACAGTTTGTGAGTTCAAGCCCCGCATTGGGCTCTGTGCCGACAGCTTGGAGCCTGGAGCCTGGAGCCTGCTTCGGATTCTGTGTCTCCCTCTTTCTACCCCTTCACTGCTCATGCTCTGTCTCTCGCTGTCTCTCAAAGATGAATAAACATTAAAAAAAATTACAAAAAAATCTTCCCCTCTTTAAAAAAATTACATCAAACAGTTATTGACGTGAATTAAGTGTTATGATATATAGGACTGTAATTTATTATAAATTGTGAGGATAATTTATTATAAATTGTGAGGTAGCCAAAGTTTATAAATCACTATGACTTTAACATTTAGAAAAAAAAATCTGAAAATCAAGACCAATGCTGGATTCTAATATTTCAAAACACTTTTTCTCATAACTAGTCAGTGAGAGGTACCCCAAATCCATTACCATCCCACATTTCTGAATTGTCCCCTAAGTGCATTCTTCTGTGAACAGTAAATTGATTCTGAATTCATAAGAGAATTCAAGTTGAAGTGTGGATTCTAAATATTTCTTGAATTAAAAGAACCTGTATTATAAGCCCATTCCTGCCCTACCTTTTGAAATAATTCCAAGTGTACTTAAAACTAACAGCACAACCTGAGAGATCAATGCCATTCATTCTTTGTACTCTTACAAATATGCCCACTACCCCAGTAGCCATTGTACTGTCATTCGGATCCAACTTAACTTATAAAGACTGATACAAACCATGTGGTCAAGACTGGAATTTAATCACTCCAGGCTAATTCTTGGCCCTGCACAGGAAAACATGTCAAATCAGAATAAATTCCACATGGGGAATGAAAAATTTTTGTGATGTGCTCATGAAAATATTTTCAGATCCTCATTTGTAAAATAAATGCAAAAGCAGCTCATGGACTAGAAGATTTGTGGATAATGGAGAAATGAGGAGAGGGGAAGAAATCCAATAGTTTCCTACAAACAGAGACCAGGGTCTGATCCACAGTCAGCCTCCCTGTGTACCACTGGCAGAAAAGGACTCATCGGAGCAGTTTTGTGCATCCTGTTCCCGAGCTATCTATCAATCGCAGCCCCCAGACACCAATTAGAGGACACCAGGTGAGAAGAATACACCTGAGTCTCCTTGCAAAACCTAGCTGGGAAACATTTTTAGTGTAAATGGAGAGTACTATGAATGGGTTTTCAAATGACTCATAAAAGGAAACCTAGTGTTCCTTCCGCTTAGGCTCAGAACATCACTGAGCATGCTCCTCCTGGCTGAGCAGAGAATTAGAAACTGGAAATCATTTTCAAACAAACATTCTACCTGCCGGCATATAACTGTTAAATTCATTGGGCCAATACATTTCAAATGAAACGTTTACAGTATAAAAATAAAGTCAAATGGTTTTTACAATTCTTTTCAGGCACTGGTATTGCAATCTGTATGGGGAGATAAAAGGCGAATGGAAAACAGTAAACAAACTATATACTAATGTAAACTGAAATGAAAATGTACTTTCTCACATCTCCCTCCTCACATGTAAATTATTGGTAAGAGACTTAGGAGAGAGTGGATATTTAGAAACAAAAACACAGTTTATAAATGGTTATGTGCAGTGAATAGGGATAGATAATGTTCTTATTCCTTGAAAATAAAATTAACTGGGTTTCGTATAATGTTAAAGTTAGGGTTAGTATTACAGCCAGGGAACATAATTCAGAGCCACAACTCCTCTTGTTAAAGAGTTCAAATATAAAACACAGTTATTTCCATATGCACCTTTCCAGTAGTAAAAGTGAAAACATTTTACTTCAAAGTTGTGATTAAATTTATACTTAATTCTTTTTTGAGTGTCACTTGATGTTCATGCGGAAAGAAAACTGTCGTTTCCTTGTCCTTCTTCAGTTTAAAGACTGAGGTCATGGGCACGGAAATACTCATGGGTATAAACCAGTTCCTTTAATGTAACCAGCCCTCTATGTTTTTCACACTGTCCGTTATAACTCACTATCACCTGAACTTGGCGGAGGGCTCATGCTTCAGCACTTCTCTTCAGACTTTCTTTGATAATTATATTTAGAAACGTTTTCCAGGAGAAAGTGAGGACGTTCTCACTCTGGCTGTGTTGCCTGTGGCTAATGTTGCAGCACCATAGATTGGTGCATTGCTAGACGAACTCACTCTGTGCCACAATTTTCTCTACAAATTGACATCATAGTGACAGTGAACATTACACAAAGCCACACTCCTGAAATGACCTTTCAATGTATGCTTTAAAACTTGTAATCTGTGAAGTAAATTGATTATAAGCACAATATGGTTTCTCATTTTGCTTATTAAGTGTCACCGAATAGATAAGTGTATGAATCAGATTGCCCTTCACTTTGGAATGATAACCCCAAGTTCCTTTGTTTTTATATATTGATCGTGGTTTTCATTAATACACTACATAGGAAACGATGCCTGCTTACTGAGTAAGAGCTAAGATGGAAATATTTATAAGATTAATTCTTGATTTTGTTTCTACTTTTCATGGATTTTGTTCTCTTAATTGAAAAAAATGTATTTAAGGAGTTCTTTGAAATGTTTTCTCATAAATGTATAAGTTCTTTTCGATGTACTACCAGGGCAAGAAAATACTTGAAATATAAAGCTTATTCCCTATAAGTACTACTAACAAGACGTGAAAAATATCTGTTCCTAATATCATTCAGTATTTGCCCTTCTGTAACTGGCTTTATTCCCTTAGCGTAATGTCTTCTAGATTCATCTGTGTTGTCGCAAATGGCAACAGTCCCTTCCTTTTTAGGGCTAAATAACATTGTCGCTATATGCACATTTTCTTTATCTGTTCTTTCACAATTTGGAACTCCCAGCCCCATCCCAACCATGCGGCTGTATTCCCGGCCAGTCCTCTCTGCTAGGCCAGCTTAAAGCGGTATTGAGATTTTGACTCAGAGATATTGACAAGTACACATTTAATGAGTTAGGTTTTATTTTATACTAAAAATGTTAAAATGGGACACTGCATCCCTTGGGATAGGCTGAGTTATGCTGTGGTAACAAATGACAAATTAGGAGGCAGCTTAGAAAGACAGAACTTGATTTCTAGCTCACACCGTGCCCCCTTTACACCTCAGCTGTGGTTACGCTCCGTGTCTCATTCATTCCACAACCAGCCTGAAAAAGCAGCCTCCAGCCGGAAGAAAGAGCAAAACTAAACATGGCAAATCACACACCCATCTTCGGATTAAGGCTCCTGCTCAGAAGTGACACCTGTCACTTTGCTTATGTCGCCTGACATCACCAGGGCAAGGAATGGGACCTCCACCTCCTGGAAGGCCAGCACTTCCTGGTCAACAGGTATACATTATTGACATATATCGGCACAACCCACCTAAATATTGCATGTATGAGGCTGTTATAAAAGGAAATGCAGGGGCGCCTGGGTGGCTTGGTCGGTTAAGCGTCCGACTTCGGCTCAGGTCATGATCTTGCGGTCTGTGAGTTCGAGCCCCGCATCAGGCTCTGTGCTGACAGCTCAGAGCCTGGAGCCTGTTTCAGATTCTGTGTCTCTCTCTCTCTCTCTCTCTCTCTCTGCCCCTCCCCCACTCATGCTCTGTCTCTCTCTCTCTCAAAATAAACACTAAAAAAACAATTAAAAAAAAGGAAAGATCAAACCATAAAACTAAAAACTTAATAAGTTAGACTCCATCAAAATTACAAACCTACAAAAATATTTTGAAAGTCTCTATTTTGAAAATATAAAGGTAACCCCCACCCTGGAAGAAAACATATTTTGCCTAATGTATGTGATGAGTATGAATGCGAAGAATTCTTACAACTCAATAATAAGAAAACAACCAATGAAAAGCTTGGATAAAGGGTTCGTACAGATTCTTCGTCAAAGAAGATGTACAAGTTCCAATTAAGCTCAGGAAATGATGCTTTACATAAAGAATCATTACAAGGATGTAAATAAAACCCACACCAAATACCAGTACATACCCACCAGAATGGCTAAATTGAATACCCTAGCAATACCAAGTGTAGGCAAGAATGTGAAGCAAACGGAAATACCATGGATTGCTCATGGGAATGCAAAGCAGTATAGCCATGGTGGAATATATCCGGCAGTTTCTTATGAAGTTACCATATGCTTCCCATGCATACCAGTAATTGTATTCCTAAGTATTTATTTACTCAAGAGAAATGAAAGCATATGTCCCCCCAAACTTGCACGCAAATGTTCACAGTATCTGTATTCGTCACTGCCGAAACTGGAAATAGTCCAGATGTCTGTTCTATCAGTAGATAAACAAATGATGGCATTTCCATATGATGGAATGCTACCCAGCAATAAAACAGAATGAGTACTGATACATGCAACAACAAGGAAAAGAAGTCAGGCCCAAAAGATGGCATACTGTTTAAATAGAACTATACATATGCGCACACACACACACACACACACACACATATAATTAAATATATAAATATATATTTAGTTCATATATAAATAGAGAGAGAGAGTTCATGTACTATATATTTATTATATATTTCAGGAAAAGCCAATGCTAGAGTGATAGAAATCAGATCAACAGTTATCGTGGGCTGTGGATGGGGGAATGGGTAGTCTACAAAACCAGACATGGGTGAATAAAACTTTATGAAGTAATGGGAATGTTTTATATTTTAAATCTATTGTTATTACATATACATATATAAAGCCAAACTTTAACAAACTGTACACTTAAAATGAATAAGTTAATTATATGTAAACTGTATGCTAATTAAGTTATTTTTAAAGAGTAAATTTGTATCACTTTTATACAAAAATTGCACACTTGAAATCGTATATATCATATTATTTTGGGAAAACAGTGTAGATATTTGTAAAAAAGTATTTTCTGTCAATATCAGTAACTACAACACCAGGTAGATTCTTATGCAGGTTGACATAAGGAATAAAGATCACACCAAATGGTGCATATATATGCTGCCCATAAGAGTAGGGGTAAATTGTCTTAGTGAGCGTTGGAATCATATACAACTTACATATTAGTAAATTATGGAATATGTGTTTATATTTACCAATCTAGTGTCAGTTCCGTAGATTAGGTTGAGTCGGTTTGTTCCATTTGTGTATTATGCAACATCTCAAAATGAGTGGTTGACACCTTGGAAGACAAAAAAGTACAGCAAATTAGCTGATGTGCCTGGCATGACCAGTCTGAAACCCAAACTCTCACTATGAGAAGCCTACAGTGTTCACACAATACAGATACGAAGTGTCACACTGGTTTTCAACTTACTCTTTCATTTTGGAAGTTTCGAAGAACCAAACATTTGCTCAGGTTTCAGCTGCCGTCCGGTTGGAGGTGCGCTACTCTAGCTGAATTGCAGTGGAAGCCTGAACACATGATGTTTTTGTCTTTTTCTCCATCTTTCAAGAAGCTGGCCCTTTCAACACTGGGTCACAGTTTGAGTGCAGCTTATCTAAAACAGTCTCAATAGGAGATCTTATTTCCACGTCTGGAGTTTAGGAAATCAACAAAAGGATTAGTGGAGGATGATTTAACTCAAACTATGAAATCCAAAACATATACAGGTTTTTCATTTAGGTAATTGTGCATGTGACAGCCCATTACTGGCAATTGATGATGTTTGGGTAATTTCCAATTCTTATTTCATAAGTATTAATAAGAAAAAAGGCCCCAGGGAGCCTCCATTATGGACATTGCCACTGGTCTGCCTTGTTTTGTATCTGACTCTTTCTCTCATCTTTCTGTAATTGGTGAGATTTTAAGGAGAGTTTGTTACTTGGCTTTATTTCTTATAGATTGAGTCAGCATTATTATTCATCCCAGGATATTCTCGATTCTTTTTTTTAGCAGGGTCATTATTTTTTCAAGGCTCTCAGCTAGATGCTAGCTGTCTATCACAGAAAATCAGGAGATCTATGGTTCGGTTTGTTCAGTCCTGTGACTTTCTGATTATAACTATTCCCCTTGTATGAAGCCCAGCTGTCTCCACATTCTGTTTGCACTGCAGGACTGCAGAGAACTTTCTACCAACTCCTTTTCTTGAAGAAAGAATCTTTCATGTTAAACCTGTCCTTCAAAAGGACGTGCCTCACTCAGTAGAGTCTTGTATATCATAACATTTTCTACATAACATGAAACATCTCCCTGCAGTGCTGTTAATTTCTCATTTGTTATTTTGTCCCAAGTCTCTCTTATATGGCTATTTACATTATGTTGATATTAAAAATAGGGGACTCTCAGGGGCACCTGGGTGGCTCAGACAGTTAAGCATCTGACTTCAGCCCAGGTCATGATCTCATGGTCCGTGAGTTGAAGCCCCATGTCAGGTTCTGTACTGACAGCTCAGAGCCTGGAGCCTGCTTCAGATTCTGTGTCTCCCTCAGTCTCTGCACCTCCCCCGCTCATGCTCTATCTCTCTCTGTCTCTCAAAAATAAATAAACATTAAAAAAATAAAATAAAGAATAAGTGACTCTCAGTTTACTTGCCCCCAATAAATGTGTGCTTGTATATTAAAAAAAAAATTTAACGTTGATTCATCTTTGACAGACAGACAGAGACAGAGCATGAGCGGGGAAGGGGCAGAGAGAAGGAGACATAGAATCCGAAGCAGGCTTCAGGCTCTGAGCTGTCATCACAGAGCCCGACGTGGGGCTTGAACTCACAAACTGCGAGATCATGACCTGAGCCGAAGTCAGACGCTCAACCGACTGAGCCACACAGGTGCCCCTTGTATATTTTATTTTACATTTAATTTTTACTCTATCTTCTTAAAACTGGTGCTATATATCTCAAATAACCCCGATTTCATAAATATTTCATGCTTCTTTACTTGTTTCATAATTGTATCATGTTGCACACATCTTATAGAAGTTCACAATATTAAGATGATCACAGGTACTTTTACCTTTGGAGATTTCAGATTATTTTACTCAACAATTAACAATAGATTTGGCCTGTTCAATATTAGTTTATTAAAAATATTCTTACTGTTCCAACACTACTTACTTATAATTTCAAAAATAATGGTAAAGAATTCCTGAATATATATATATATATACATATATATATATATATATACACATATAT
>NW_026057586.1:9626373-9641330 GCF_023721935.1 Panthera uncia | reverse complement strand
GTGTGTGTGTGTGTGTGTATATATTCTCAGAATCATATATATATATACACATACATATGTATATATATATATATGTATGTGTGTGTTTGTGTGTGTGTGTGATTCCCAGAATCATTCATTTAAATTTTAAGTGAAAACTTTTTGTAGTATGATATCTATAAGATATAATGATGTGATCAAATATGTACTCTACTGAGGAATATAGAGGAATATCAGATATAGTATAAAGTAAACTCAGGGAAATTAATAGTGTAATATAGATACAGAGTCTTTCAAAGTAATATAAATAATGATAATTTTAGGTAAACCATCTCGTTTTAATTATCTCATTGATTACGAACATCTATAATCATGGTAATTCATTCTAAAAGGATTTAAGCCATAAGACCATCCAAACTTCAGCTATTCTTTTCATTAATTTTTCTTCACAAAGGGTCCTCAAAATATTTATAAAGCCTCATTCAGTGATTATAAAAGGCAATTGTTTGGCTTACCATTCTTCCAAATACTGTACTGAAAGTCCTTGCTAATGCAGAAAAGCAATAAATGGAAATACAAATATGCTGGTTGGAGAGGAAGATTTAAAACTGTCTTTGCTTGCAGATGACATGATTGTCTATATGAGATATCAACAAGAAAATTCTTGGAACTAATGAAATATTATAACAATGTTGCAAGATACAAAGTAAATATACAACAGTCAATTGCTTTCCTGTATACCAACAATGAACAAGTGGAACTTACTACAATTAAAAGCCAAAACCATTTATGTTATTAGCACCTCTGGCAAAAAAAATACTTAGGTATAAACCAAAAACTTGTCTCATGCCTGTCTTCCTCCATCTTCAATACCTGCAACTATGGATTAACTTCTCCAGTCATTTATTTGCCTCTGAAACATTTAACTGCCTCATTCTACTGCTTTTAAGAATCTATATGATTCGATGTAGCCCACCTGGAGAACTCAAGATGATCTCCTTCTCTCAAAGTCTGGTACCTTACATGCACCTTGAAAGTCTCTTTTGACATGTAAGATAATATAGGCGTAGCTTCTGGGCTGTGGATGGGAACATCTTGGAGGGAGGGCATTGTTCTGCAACCACAGCCTGTATAATTACGGTTCTAATAAAAGAGAAATACGAAATACTAAAAATATGTAATCATTTGTTTAAATGTATTTCAAAGGAGAAATAACAGAAATAAGAGGGCAAAAGGGACAAACAGAAAACAAACTGAAGGGAGAAGATCTGAACTCAAAGAAAATGAAAAATGTGTTACATATGAGTAGCTTAATATATTGCATAAATTTATTTAATTCTTTTTTGCTTGCCCTTGAAAGAACTCTGAGTCAGGATGATATCACTGATGAATTTTTCTAAAATTTTAAAGGAAAAAAAAATTCCGAACTTGAATGCAGATTTTCAGGTTTAAATAGAGAGAGGATTTTCCCATTTATAAGGAATATACCATAATGTTAATAGCAAATCTGCCAAGGAAATTACAGTAAAGAACACTATTAAGAACAATATCTTCCTCTGAGTACAGTTGTAAAAATTCAGTGAAATAATACAGGTAAAGCCCTTGGTGAAATAACTGGGGGAAAAAGAGGAAAAAAGAAAAAAGAAACCTAGGTCAATATTTCTAAAAATTTTAAACCAAAAATCCTTAGAAAAAATTTCAGCTAGTGTTTATAAAACTAATCTATTATGATCAATTAAGTTTGTTTCAGGGACATAATATTGCTTTTACAGAGAAAAAAAAACATTCCCTATAAGTCACCAATTAATAGAATACAGGAGAAGATATATAATCATGTCAGCAAAAGCAAAAAAAAAATAATTTACTGATATTTAATACTTCTTTTAATATTATTATTTTTTCCAATTTTTGTTTAAATTCTAGTTAGTTACCACACAGTGCAATATTGGTTTCAGGAGTAGAATTCAGTGAGTCAGTAATTACATACAACACCCAGGGCTCATCATAAAAAGTGCCCTCCTTAACACTCATCACGCCTTTAGCCCATCCCCCAACCAACTCCCTCTATCAACCCTTAATTTGTTCTATACCTTTCTAAATTTGTTTTCAAAAATATGTTTATGCACTTTGAGAGAGAGAAAGAATGTGAACGGGGGGGGGGGCAGAGAGAGCGGGAGAGAGAGAGAATCCCAAGCAGGCTCTACAGTGTCACAGCAGAGCTTGATGGAGGCTCGAATTCACCAACCATGAGATCATGACCTGAAGCGAAACCAAGAGTTGGACACTTCAGCCGCCCAGGTTCCCCTGTTCTCTGTCTTTAAGAGTCTCTCATGATTTATTTCCCTCTCTCTTCCCCTTGCCCCATATGTTCATCTGTTTTGTTTCTTAAGTTCCACATATAAATGAAGTCATGTGGTATTTGTCTTTCTCTGACTGACCTATTTCGCTTAGCATAACACATGCTAGCTCCATCCATGTCATTACAAATGGCAAGATTTCATTCTTTTTGATAGCTGAGGAATATTCCGGTGTGTGTGTGTGTGTGTGTGTGTGTATCACATCTTCTTTATCCGTTCATCAGTGAATGGACATATGGGCTCTCTCCATAGCTTGGCTATTGTTGATAGTGCTGCTATAAACATCAGGGTGCATGTACCCCTCTGAATCTGTATTTTTTTTATCCTTTGAGTAAATACCTAGTAGTGCAATTGTTAGACCAAAGAGTAGCTCTATTTTTAACTTTTTGGGGAACCTCCATGTAGTTGTCCAGTGTGGCTGCACCAGTTTGCATTCCCACCAGCAGTGCAAGAGGGTTCCTGTTTCTCCACATCCTCACCAACATTTGTTCTTTCTTGTGTTGTTAATTTTAGCCATTCTGACAGGTGTGAGATGTTATGTAATTGTGGTTTTGATTTGTATTTCCATGATGATGGTGATGTTGAGCATCTTTTTATGTGTCCGTTAGATATCTGGATGTCTTCTTAGGAAAAGTGTCTATTCATGTCTTCTGCCCATTTCTTAGTTGTATTATTTGTTTTTTGGTGTTGCGTTTGGTAAGTTCTTTATAGATTTTGGATACTAACCCTGTATTAGATATGTCATTTGCAAGTATCTTTTCCCATTCCATAGGCTGCTTTTTAGTTTTGTTGATTGTTTCCTTTATTGAAGTCCCAATAGTTTATTTTTGCTTTTGTTTCCCTTGCTTCTGGTGACATATTTAGTAAGAAGTGGCTCTGGCCAAGGTCAAAGAGATTGCTGCCTGTGTTCTCTTCTAGGATTTTGACGATTTCCTGTCTCACATTTAGGTATTTCATCCATTTTGAATTTATTTTTGTAAGAAACTGGTCTAGTTTCATTCTTCTGCCTGTTGCTATCCAGTTTTCCCAACACCATTTGTTGATGAGACTGTCTTTTTTTCCCATTTGATATTCCTTCCTGCTTTGATTTAATACTTTTTATGCTAAATTTTTTTATCTAATACCAAATGGAGTTGAACTTTTAAACTGATATAAAATATCTATAAAAATATAGCTTACAATTATACTCAATGCTAAAATGATAATTATGTTCCCTTTGTTTGGGAAAACTATGATGATCACAAACTCCTTTTCTATTTGTCATGGTACTGGAGGTCATAACCAAAATAAAAAGTCCAGAAAAAGAAATTTAATGAGAATGAAATTTGTACTAACAGATATACTTGAATATTGCACAGAAATGAAAAATAAAATACTGAAATATATAACAACATAGACAAATCTCATCGATATAATATTGAGCTGGAGAAGCCAGGTACAAAGTAGAAGACTCACTATTATTTTATCAAAAGGATGTTCAATAACAGGTGATTCTGCTCTATAATAGCAGACAGAGTAGTGTATGCCTTTCAGGGGAGTATATATACTGGGAAAGCACAAAAATTAGCCTTCTGTGGTGCTGGTAATGTGCTGTATATTCACCTGTTTTTTGGTTACATGGCCGAAATTAAATGTAGAATTTCCCTCTATTAAATTCACATCGTTGTCTTTATCTACTCAAATCAGTGTTTGCATTGATGTCATAACAGCAGCAAATATTGTCAAATACTTTTCATTTTCTAGTGAAAATGGCATAGTTTTCCAAGGAAACTGGGAGGTAAGAAAATGAGGTGTGGAGGAAAAACCTCAGACATAATCAGGGGCCTTATGTCCAATTGTGACTCAGGGGTTGTTATTGACAAACTATATAATATGACAACACAATTAACGCTTTACCGTGCACTTTTAAATGGCCAAATTTTTTGAAATTTTAGTTAGGTAATATAGAATCATTCATGCCCCACAATTCTGTGAGGTATCCAGGCTAAATGTTTTACAGTCACATCTAGAGATGTGCTGTATATGTATCATTTCCATACTAAGAAATATTTATTCTCTCCCTTATGGCCAAAGACTCTTATAGCTGTATAAGGTTTTCAAGTGATTGCTCTAGAAGGCAAAATGGATGGTTAACTAAGATAAAGTCTTCTTTGGGAACCAATTCCTTTGCAGCTACGTTATGATTGGAGTTTGTAGTCCTTAATATTTAGTTGTAAGCATTGTTGACAATAGAAAATAAGAAGACATATATATTTTTCTTTCTTTCAGAACAGTTCTCGTGCGGGAAATTCAGGAGGAGGGAATTGAGATCTACTGTTGACAGATTTTCTAGCACATCTTGAATACCTAGGAGGCTTCATAAAACTACAAATAAGTAAACCATTATCATTCAAGATGATAAATCTGAGCTGAATTAAACTTCCTACCTTAGGGGCTGCCCGTTATTACTAAGGAAACCTCAGGGTTTTAAAAGTATAGACAATACACACATTAGTACAATTTTGAATAGCTTTACCAAGTTGGTTTGTATAATTTATTTTCTGTTATAGAAGCATCATATATTTAGAATATATGGATTAAATCTCATGGGTGCATTCATCTGAATTAAATCTAACCATCAAGAAATAAGACATTCATCAGCTTGCCAGGTTTGGGTAACTGTACGGTTAGTGAGTCAGAGCCAATAAACACAGGATGGAAAATAAAACATCTATTCCCGGTCTCTTATACCAAGACATATATATTTTAGGCCTAAAGGATAGTGTAAAATGTTATCTGGCCCCTCTGAGTCATAATTAGCACATCTCAGAGCTCTGACGTCTTAGTGAGCGGGCCTCACTTGGGCACCACGAAGTGATCAGTGCTCCCTGTCTGTTGGGCACCTGCTCAGTAATTGGCCGGTCCTGCCCATGGCTCCCGACTTACTGCTGTTTTTAGAGAGCATTGTTCTAACGTGGTGAAGACATATTTCAAACTGTTTGTTTCAGCCTCAAATATGTTTTTCTCAAATTTAAAGACATACAGGTGATACCACAGAAATAAAAGCAAGTTTGATCTTTATCTGGAAATCTGAGTTCTGAATTTCCTCACAGACTTTTTAAAAGTTCATTTATTTATTTTGAGAGAGAGAGAGAGAAAGAGAGCGAGCCAGCATGGGGGAAGGGCAGAGAGGGAGAGAGGGACAGAGACAGAATCCCAAGCCGACTCCGCATAGTCAGTGCAGAGTCAAAGGTAGTGCTCGAACTCACACACTGCAAGATCAGGACCTGAGCTGAGATCAAGAGCTGCTTGCATAACCAATTGGGCCACCCAGGCTCCCTTTCCTCTATGTTCTAGAAGGGATCGAATGAAAGCAGCACCTCAACTTCTATCTCAGTTCCTAGAAATGGAGAACAGTGTTCCTCTCTGTCTTGTCTAGAAACAGTTTTGTGATTAGTGATTTATTTTTAATCATTTAAACCCCACTGATATCCTCAGAAGCCTCAACTTAATTTTTTTTAGAGAGAGAGAGAATGTGCGTGCAAGTGGGGGAAAAGGGCAGACGAGAGAGAGAGAGAGAGAGAGAGAGAATCTTAAGGATGTTCCATGCTCAGTGCAGAGCCCGAAGCAGGACACATACCTTGGGATCATGATCTGAGCTGAAATCAAGAGTTGGTGGCTTAACCAGCTGAGCCACCCAGGCTCCCCCTCAGAAGGCTCCATATAGTGTTTAGGGCTTCAGCCTCCTATTGTCCTGGAGAACAAGGGCTACTGGTCAACTTGAATGGGAATATCAGTGCCCTACAACAACAAACTTGCCCAGTGAAGCTTGAGACATGAGATCAATAAAACAAACTTCAACACACAATGAAAATCTACTTGCTGTTTGTTTTATTGATCTTTGATGAAGCCACGTCGCGTGTATACCCTTCAGGGTTAAACATGTGTGCATGTGTGTGATGTGTCTCCTTGTGGGTGAAATTGGTTACCTTGTGAAGACAATTTAAAAGCACAGTAGAAAAGCCAGGGCATCAGATTGAGTGACCTTCTAAAACCTGTGTCACCACTTGTAAGTTACTTCAAATGCCTTAGTTAAAATTTCCTCAATTGTAAAATAAGGGAATAAAACTTCCTAACTTGGGGAACCTAGGTGACTCAGGCCATTGAGTGTCAGACTCATAATTTCAGGTCTGGTCAAGATCTGTGGGATCCAGCCCTGCAGTGGGCTAACTGTGGAACCTGCTTAAGACTCTCTCTCTCTCTCTCTCTCTCTCTCTCTCTCTCCCTCTCCTCTACCCATCTCCCGTGCTCATGCTCTCTCTCTCTAAAATCAACAACAACAACAACAACAACAACAACAACAGAGATAAAAAACCTCCCTAACTCACCTTGTTGTTATGATGGCCTATGAAGATAATGTCTGGCAAGCGTTTACAGCGGTGCATTAAATATGGCCATATTCGGCAACTGAATTATTTCACAAGACAGACTCACTAAACAAGATGTCATTTCTGAAAGGGAGTGGAAGCCTTTCAGAAATATTCAGCCAATCTTCATTTAAAAAGCACAGAATTTATGGCGGAATTTGTCTATGGTTCTATCATTGCTGATTCCTTATTCACTGGCTCATCAACATTAAATGTTTGCATGCAAATTCCATACTACCTACTGCCTTATTTGTATGGGCCCAGATAAGATAGTGTTGGGAGAAGCTCATTTAAGTAAATGAGGGAAGGAGGGACCTTATTCCCTGTGTTACTTGTATCGGTCATGTCAGTGACTGATAGGTCACCGGCCACGGAGTGCTTAGTCGTGAAACATATGTTCTACCATCTTCAAGATCTGAACTGATAGATTAAAGAGATGACATGTTTAACCCTGGCTTATGCTTTCTTATTTATTTTTTAATGTTTTTGGCTTGTGCTCTTTTAAATAAAGATGAAGAGAAACTATAAAAAAGTGTTATTTTGCTGGAACCTAAGCCTTCAGATGTACAGAGCATTTTTAAACTACGGATGAGTACCACATTCTCAAATCCAGAAAATATTTTTACAGTTGTATTTTATAAATAGCATTGGCAGAAAAATACAAATGTTAACAATTCCTAATTCAAAAATACTAGTAATATCTGCATTGATTTTTTTTAATTTGGCCTCCATTAAAATATGGCTGAATAGGAAATAAACACAGACTAGCTCATAGTTTTGTCTATGAGAGGGTGAATCTGCTTTCCAGAAGTAAGTAGAAAAGAAAAGAAAATGTAAATCCAAATTCATAGATTTTTTTCTGCAGAATGTATTAACTGATTCTATATTCTTTCATTTCCTTTTATTCCACAAATATTTACTGCCTATCCTGAGCTTGAATATTAATAATATGAGGTGAAATATATGATATAAAAATGTGAACTGCCAGCATTGAAATGATTGCAGTTAAAATAATTATAATCTGTAATATACACCATATCAAATTATTGTAATATTTTGCATGACACCATGCTACATAATTCTCTGCTAAAAGAGTGTAATATGTAAAACTAATATCTAGCATGAAATTACATTAATCAACTACCTCATTTTACTACTAGGTATAATACATTATTTCAAGTCTGGTAACTAAAGGAAATGAAAATCTGATGACCATTATATCAACTTTAATATTAAGTACATTTTCGGTTGTATATTCTCAAGGATATATTTTTTTGTTCCTGAATATTAAAAAGAATAAAGGATATAGAAACTGTTAGAAGGGATCACTAGACTTTTATTTTTTCATGAAAATAATATTTAATATTTCTGTTAAAAACGAAATGGGCTATTAGTGTTGTTCTTAATCTCATATATTTAGCGTCTTGAAGAAAGAAATTTTTGATGTACGTTGATGCACAACATTGAATTCCGATTACCATTCTCGCCTTAGTCTCAGCACCGTAAATGCCACTGCCTTCTGCAAGGGTACCTTCTAATCCTATGGGACAGTTGCCAGAATCGTATCTAGTCAGAAGGACAAAAATGTCCTTGCTCTAGGGAAAGTGTATGTGTATATAAAGAGCACACCATTATTAGCACAATGACATGAAGTAAATTCGACCAAATCAATATATGTCAATTTTTTTTCTTTTCACTGTAAATTTTTGAGTGGAAAAAAAAACAAAAACGATTTGGTGAGTAGCTGTCTGATTTGGGTCTCTTAACTGATGTCAGAACTTGAGCCTGTTAGGGATTCAGAGCTTATCCAGTTTGATTCTATTGATTTATTTCTCTTTGTCACACTGTTCTCATTTTATTGAGATCATCAGGAAGGGACAAAATTAAATTTAAATGTTCAGTTGGTCATGTATCAGAATCATATCTTTCAAATTTATTTTGTTTTCTGTTCTGCCTTCTATGTATAACCAAAACTTCAGTTATCTTTACCACTAACAATGCAGTCTATGTACTAATCTCAACACCCTGGCCCCAATCCGTTCAAAGTTTATTGGCCTCAGTAAGAAGGGAACCTGAATCTAATCTAACAGTATATCTACAGCCATGGACAAACTAGATTTCCAGAAGAGTTTCAAACTGAAAAAATATTAAATGATTTCTGATACTTTACTGGAATATTTTCTAAATACTACCTTGTAAAAAACAGGATTCTAATTTAGCTGAGTCCAAAATTTGCCATTTGTTCTTACTATGATAATATGGATTGAATGCTCCCTGTTGGCTGATGTTTGCCTAGGAAAAATTATGAGGAGCTGATGCAACTTAGATTTTAAAAAGAGAAGGAGATTTAGCATTGGGAGCCCATGTTGCAAGCATCACTCCTCCTAGAAAGTGTTAGACTGTTGAGGACAATGACAGTGAATAGCAGAAGCCACAGCAAATCAAATCTCTCACTTAATAGTTCAGACTGCCAGGAGCTAATGCCTGCTAGAGTTGCAAAGTGTAACCAATTTGTCTGTTCTGAATAAAGCTCCCATTTGATTAAGTATTTCAGTAAAGGATAATGAAGAAGGTAATAATGATAAGTCCTTAATTGCATGATCGATGGAAATCTGAGCAATTAAGCAGAATGTAAAAGCGAGAGAGCTTCATTTACAGTACAATACACACGTCATCTATATATACTCTAATATACGTATATATAAATTTATTACATTACAAAGTTTATGTTAATGATTGGTTTAGTATAGAACTTTTGAAAATGGTTTTAGAAAAAGTAGATGTTTTTATTTAAATGTTCAATATGGTTTAACAACTTAAATGTTAAAATACAATCACAGAAAATAAAGTATACAAGTGAAATATTATGTAAGTGAAATGCCTCAAGTAGAAACCATCCAGGAATGGAAGGCTATTCAATCAATTGTTGGTAGCTAGTTGGTCTCCTTCAGTACCACAAAAGATACACCCACCATAGACTCAGTCTCCGCCATTCACAGGTCTTCTCTTTCTTGAGTTGGCCAGGTTTCCCACATCATATAGTCACCCATGATACATCACACTAGGTTGTATTTAAAAGAATTCACATTGGGGCACCTGGGTGGCTCAGTCAGTTGAGCGTCCAGCTTCGGCTCAAGTCATGATCTCATGGTTTGTGGGCTCGAGCCCTGCATCGGGCTCTGTGCCGACAGCTCAGAGCCTGGAGCCTGCTTCATATTCTGTGTCTCCCTCTCTCTCTGCCCCTCCCCCTCTTGCACTCTGTCTCTCTCTCAAAAATAAATAAACATTAAAAAAAAAATTTAAAGGAATTCACATTTGTTCCCATGCCATATCCAGGAAAATTCTTTCTCTTGACCTTTACATTTCTGAGTTCAAAAGGCACAGATTCCTTTCCTCCCCAAGCCTGCACATTTTCTGTTTGAAAATAAATTACAACCATTCAGGGGAAAATCATGTATGATTTAACATTATTTGAAGAATCGGTGGGAGATAGTTGATAAATGATTGGAAATATGGTTTTGAAGGACTGGTCTAGGACCTGTACATGGGGGTCGTTACCTGAATTGAAACCATTGATGTGGTAGAATTTCCTTTAGAAGACAGTGTGAAGGGAGTGTAGATAAAGAAACAAAGAGAATATAGAAAGAAACCTTGAAGAGCATTATTAAATAGAGAGCAGAAAAAGTAATAGGAGCCTGCAAAGAAAAACACAAAGAAATTATAGGGGTAGGAAGATGAAGAGGATGTCATTATCCGAATGATAGGGAAGCAAAAATGTAAGGGTGACTAACCTTGCCATTGACACAGAAAGGGAAGTAACATAACCATTGCTGCTCTGGAGAAAAGCCCATTAGATTTGGTATTAGATGGAGACATTAATGATGAAAACAGAAACACTTTCAGCGAAGTGACAGAAGGCAGAGGATAGACTACAGTCAGTGGAGAGGCAGAAAAGTTCTAGACCACTCCAGACTAAAAGTAAAGTGTTCTATTTTGTCTTTGTTCAGAGAACTACATTTTCAGAGGTGCTTAGAGACTCAACACTGTGTCCAGAGGAGAATAATCATCATGTGGGACGACTCAAAATTCTTACATAAAAAAAGAACATAGGAGAAGAAACTGAGGCTATTTGGGTTAGAGAAACCATGACGATGGGGATGATATCTGCGAGACTTTGACTCATGAGACAATTGAATGTATTTCCAGTGTCTCCAGAAGAAATTGATAAAGCTTTTATTTTGAAATTAAAAGACAATAAATTAAGTTTCTAAATAGGACTAAATTAAGAAGCTTATAATAAAGATGATCTTGAATATTTCTGCCAGCTTCTTATTTCAATGGGTGCATTCCCCCCCAAAAAGCATAAGGAAAATAATACGTTTGGTGACTATGGTAAGGTGAGTTAACACCTCTATCAGCTCGCGATTATCTTTGTGTGCGTGTGTGTGCATCGTGATAACATTTAAGACCTACTCTTTGGAAATTTTCGAGTTTATAATATTGTATTTGTTTACTATAGTCACCATGCCGTGTGCTACATCATTTCACAAACTATATGTATATCAAATCTTGTGGTGCACCTTAAACTTGCGTATGTTACATGTCAGTTATATTTCAATAAAACTGGGAAAAAATAAAACAGAAATTTGTAAACTTATGCAGGAATACTTAAATACAAGATGCACTCTCCTGTGTAAGTCTTTGCTGTTTTGAATATTTCTGGCAGTGAAAAAGTTGCCATCATAGACTAAGGAAGTTAACATTTCTCAAGTGCGGCAGCCGTGGTATAAAGGTTGCACATTAACCTGAAAATATTGCAGTGAAGTAGATACAACTTTGGTGTATAAAAGTTGTTATGCTTACTGACTTCCTGGGAATGTTTGATTTAGTATTACTGAGGGAATACTATATTGATGAACCCTGTGTATATACATCTAAATGTGTACATGCATATTGATAAGACATTTTCTCTATGTTTATTACATTTTATACCCTAATTATGTTATTACATATAACATTGTCTCCTCTCTTGAAGGAAATTATTTAGTGCCAGTTAGACAGACATATAAATTAAAGAATACATGGAGTGCAACGGGTGTTTTATTATCTGTGTGGTTACAGAGCATGCCTAAAATATAGAAGTTTGATTATTTTTTTTAAAAGGGATGGGGGAGGGGTGTGTTAATTTGGAAGGGATCAGAATGGTGAACTGCAATGAAGATGATAGAGGAGAATTTTAACTATTGAAACGTGAGCATAAGCAAAGAGAACATTATAAAAATACAGTATGTTTAAAAAATCAAAAGTGATTTGGAATGTCAAAAGCAAAGGCTAAGGCAAGGACAGTATGTATAATGAGGCTGGAAAACCAGGGGGTGTCAGACTAAAATCACAGAAGTTCTGCAAGCTGGCCTTCAGAATGTGAATCTTAGAAAAATGGGAATTTTAAGAATGCATGGTTAATCACAATAAAAGGTATTAATATACAGATTCTCAATAACAGATATTGGGGAAGCAATGTCTATACCTAAAATGCACCTAAAAGTAAATAAATCCCCATTTTTCCCCAAATGACTACAAGTTGTGCAAGTAAAATTCAGCAAAGTAACCTGTACCTTTCAAAATTTGTTTCAGTGGTGGGACTTACATTGCAATAGTTTTATAAGGTATTTTTTTGCTTTTGTTTTTTTGTTTTTTTGTCTTAAGAAACCATGGATAGGAAGAAACATGTGGGACAACACCATCTGAAATTGTCCTTGTCAGTAAGCTTAAACATGACTGAATCACCCAAATACTATATAATTCATCATGGTAAAGTAATCGTATTAATGACTCATATCTTAAGTAAAAGCATGGTAAGTGTATTACACAGGTATGAACTTGTAAATTGCTGCTAGATTTATGGATTATCTAAGGAGATCAAATCCAATGTTATTAAATGTTAATGATGTCTAAGTGGATAGGGAAAATGAAAAAAAAATTAATTATGAAACACTAAGCTTGGCTAACAAGATTTATTCAGCATAAAGAAATAAATTCATGTTATTTTTAGTAAACAGGAATATATTTTTCCAAACTGAAAAGCAAAAGAAAAAAAAAGGTTTTCTCAATGACAATCTTCTAATGTTGTTCAGTCCCTTAAATATAAAAAAGAAGTAGCACAGTTCATGTGATATACAGATAGTATCAAATAATAACAATTATAACTACAAAAATCTAGAAACATTTTAATGTGTAGAATAATGTACATATATTCTACTTAACTATATACATGGCTATAGTGCAACTGAAATTATCTAAATCAATCCTTAAATTTATTTATTTAGTTTTAAATGTTTATTGATTTTTGAGAGAGAGAGAGAGAGAGAGAGAGAGAGAGGATCCCAAGCAGTTTCCACACTATTAGCACAGAGCCAGAGATCATGACCTGAACCAAAATCAAGAGTCAGATGTTTAACCAACTGACCCACCCAGGCACCCCTAAAGCAATCCTTAAATTTAAACAAATCATCCTATTTTGTGGCTCACAAAAAAAAACCAGGCAATTATTTTCATGTAATTTATTTAGAAAAAATTCATATTTTATTTTATTCAAGTTATGATTTCTGAGTATGTAATTTTAGACACTATAAATGAATTATTTTATAAATAATCGCTACGGATTACAGATATGAATATTGGAACGAGGAGAAAATAACCAGAGAAGAGAGTCTATGTCAAAAGAGAAAGTCAAATGACCAGCATTAAATATTATCACCCAAATACACACACACATACACACGCACACACACACACACACACACACACACACACACACACTGATAACGTTTTCTGAAATAGTAACTGCAGAGAAACTTCTGAATGTAACTCCGACTCTTAGGAATCTGGTCCTTTTTGGTCACTGTTTAAACATATATTTCCATGCTATCTTCACTTAATTTCTGGGAAATAGTCTAACACCTATCTCTTTTTCAAGGCAAATGACTAAAATATTTAGATTAAGTATATTCCAGCCTCAAATCTATAGTGTCAACATTCATACACATAGTGTGGATTCTTGAATTAGTCTGCCTTGCTCATATGAAATTAAACTTTTGGTTCAGAGGCTCAGGAATAGGTCTGAGACTATTTTGTTAATTAAAAAGTGATGGCAACCTATCAAAGCTGCTTATTATTCCAAGTATACTTTGTAAAAAGTTTTCACTGTATCTTTAAAAAACTTCTCTGAGAATTATTGTGCTTCTTTTGTTTTATTTCAACTCTATGAATGTGAATTAATCTCCATTTGTTGAGGATATTTTTTTTCCAGTTGAAATACATAAATGTGCCAATTCTTTCATGATTAATGTATGGTATTATTTATTTGTTTGTTTTGAGAGAGAGAGCATGTGCAAACTGAGAGGGACTAAGGGAGAGAGAAAGAGAGAGAGAGAGAGAGAGAGGCAGAGAAAGAGAGACAGAGAGAGACAGAGAGTCTTAAGCAGCCTCCAAGCTCAGCATGGAGCTCAACACGGGCCTTGATCCCATGACTCTGAGATCATGACCTGAGCCAAAATAAAGAGTTCGACGCTTAACTGACTAAGCCACCCAGGTGCCCTTAATCACATTATTTAAATAACATATTAAATTATACCTTCAATAATGACTTTTGTGTAAACTTCATTTATACTATTGATTGATCCTAAGGAAATTACCCACTTTCGAGAAATCTGCAAGGCATAGCATCAGTTACATATATCTACATATGTATAAGAATCTTGTTCTCAAGGTTTTGCCTCTAGAAATTTACATTCCAATGAGCATTCACCATAAACTCCTACTGTGTATGTGACAAATACGTGATAAATGATGTAAATATAAATGACTAATGTACTTTAAAAAGCAATTTTAAGTAAAATAAACTAATTTAGAAGTTGAATCTAAAAATGTATAGTATTTTTAACCAAATGTTGCCTCATCTGGCAACGGCATGCTAACACAGGCTTGGTACTCAAATTATAGGGAGAATAAATGAATGTGTAAATCAAAAAGCAAATACTTCTAACAAAGCTGGGCCTGCATTTTCCTGCAAAATGTAGACAAAAATCACATGTCTTATTCAAGTCTGAGTTCCATAAACAACATAAAATGACAACTTTAATCCATGAAGCAGTGAAGAATATTACTCCAAAATATTTGTGTTCTTAATGTTTCTTTATTTTTGACATTAACATTC
>NW_026057586.1:9585280-9626273 GCF_023721935.1 Panthera uncia | reverse complement strand
TTTTTTTTTTTTTTTTTTTTTTTTTTTTTTTTTTTTTTTTTTTTTTGCTGGCAAAGGAAAGCCCAGAGGCTTCCATTCCTCATTGCTTCAACATATGCTGTTTTCAATTGCTGAGAAGAATATGAGTCAACAGGTATTGGGGGAAAATACAGTTTCTGTTCAGCTGTAATAAAGGCATTAGCAGGAAGGGAGGATCATGTCCAGATAAGGTGTCCCAAACCTATGTATCAGGATAAGATGAGCTCATTTAAAAAATGATCTCAACTCTTGTTGATTGAATGTCTCTGTCATAGCAATTCTTACAAACTCTCAAAAATTCAGACTTTATGATAAAGACAAATTTGAAGCAGACTTATATAATGCAGTAAATCTTCACTTTTCCCTGGCTGAATATTTTAATAAAGCATACAAATAACTCGAAGAAACTCTTACATAGCAAACACCAAGATTCCTATAAAATAATACAGAAGAAAATCTGAGTTTCTAAACAGAGTAGCTTTTTTTTTTTGCAAAACACAATGATTTTAAATTCCCCCCCCCCCACTTTGGGGTTCTAAAAAGAACAGTTTTATATTATTTTTTTCCAGGTTTTAGAAAAGATAACTTCTCACTTTAATCTGTGAAGCAATCTTAAAATCAACCTCTGACAGAAATCTACTATGAGAATACCTTACTGTGATTTAAATCCAACCTGCTAATGGACAAGTCAAACAAAATATTACAAGAAAAGAAATTCTGAAGCAGCACTGAGCTCAGCAGGCAGTGAATAGATATGGGCGCACAATGTTTGATGCTGCTTTTCCCATTGAAAAATATAGGTTATCTAAAAACTGTAGAGGGAAGGCTGAAAAAGCTACCCACAGATTTTGGCAAACCCCTGGGTCTGTAGTGATAACAGTTGACTCTAGGACCTGGTAAAGAAGAGAGAAATCTGTGTCATGTATTACTTCAAAGCTTGGATCCTTCAAAGACTGCACATTTACAATGATGATGAACACCAAATAGAGAAGCTCCCCCCCTGCCAAAATTAGCTGAAAGTATATCCTACAAGCACACGTGGCTAATGACATAGCCCTAAAGTATATTAAACGAGGATATGACAGAAGGATCAATGGCCAAGCCATAATCACCATTGGGATATATTACACATACATCTCATAAATTGATAGAAGCAAGAAAATACATGATTTATGATGATCAGAAGTTTGTCACTCCCAACAAATTTCAATGAATCAAATTTTTACACATTGTGTTATCAGATAACTCATTAAAAGTTGGGTATACAGTATTCATCACGCTAAGGAGGAAATATATAATCTTGAATACATATTGTTGAAGGGAAAGAAAGTCTTCAAATCAAAAATGGAACAATAATCTTGAGAAGACAGAACAGGAAGACCAACTTAAATCGAATGCATAAATTAATGAAATAAAAAGCAATTATCTGAAAGAACAACAAAGCGAAATTAGACAATTTCACAGATTAATCAAGTTAATTGTACAATATTAAGATTGAGAAATAAATAGAGGAAAGTAGAAATTGCAAGCACCATGAATAAAGAAATAGCCATTAGTAGTAGTCCTAGAGACAGTAACAGGTATTAAGAGAACAATCTTGACAAGTGTGTACCAAAATATTTTAAAAGTTTGAGCTGAAAAATTCACGGAAAAATATAATACCCCATTTAACTCAAGATTTGATTCAATTGACACAATTATGATATATCTTGTAGAAACTGAATCTATGTTTAATAAACTTTCACATGAAAATCTAAATCTTAAAGGATTTCTCAACGAATTTTTCCAAACACTGGAAGAAGAAATAGTATGTATCTTAGAAACACCTCAAGAAAATAAAAAAATAAAATAAAATAAAAATAAATAATAATAAAAAAACCGTTACAATGTCCAGCTAGTTTTGTAAGGCCAGCATAACACTGATACCCAAACCATGTAAGTACATCACTAGAGAAAAAAATTGAAAGTCAATATTTGCTATAAATTTATATTTAAAAGTCATTACTGAGTCTAGTAATTTAACTTAAGATGTGTATCAGCTAGGGGTGTTTAATGAAAGAGGGGGCAAGGCCATTTTTTCCTCACATAAAAAACACACTGGGCGCTGGCAATGGATAGTGGTGATGTCGCATATCTTTAATTCTCCTGGCACTTTCTACGTGTTCCAAGTCGGCTGACATAGCATTCCACATCAGGAGAGGAAGAAAGAGATAAAGCATCCTTTTTGTTTAATATCGTTTCTTTTTTTCCCCCTCTGGCACAAACTTCTCATCATTGAAGATTTTATTAAGCATTCTTTTGAATATTTTCCAGGATAACATAGAAATGTGAAAACATATATATGATTGTTTTCATTGTTTTTAAAAAAATAGAGATCACATTATTACAATGCAATACTCCATCATACATCATGGAAATCCCTACAAGACCACTTTGGAGATTACATTTAGCTTTGAATACCTTCATATAAATCTATCCTCTTTACAGTTCATAGATACTAAATTTGTTTCCAATTTTTGCCCCCCCAAAATACTCAATAAGCATCCTTTTATATATGTTCTAACTTGTTGGCATTTTTATTTTAAAGTGAAACTGGAGGGGCGCCTGGGTGGCTCAGTCGGTTAAGCATCCGACTTCGACTCAGGTCTTGATCTCGCGGTCCATGGATTCGAGCCCCCCGTCGGGCTCTGTGCTGACAGCTCAGAGCCTGGAGCCTGTTTCAGATTCTGTGTCTCCCTCTTTCTCTGACCCTCCCCTGTTCATGCTCTCTCTCTCTGTCTCAAAACTAAATAAATGTTAAAAAAAATTTAAAAAAAAGTGAAAGGGGAAATTAGTGAATCAAATGGTGAGTACATATTTAATATTAAGACAATTTATATCTTAATTTCACATTTTCATCAGCAACGAATAACTAAAATTTCTCTGAAGCAATGACATATTATTGCACGTAATTTTGTTCATCTGATGGGGAAAACGTGATGGCAAATATGGATATTTAATTTACATTTGTTGAATATTAATTAATATGATCATTTCCATACATTTACTCTTAATTTGCTATTTTGAAATTTTTTATTAACATTATTTACACATTTTTCTGTTTTCTGAAGCTCTTTGTATATTAAAAATATTAGCCATCAATTATTTTCTCCCAAGTCAGCTACTTGTCCATGAACTTTGTAGAGTTACTTTTGTTACATAAAAAAACTTAATTTAACCTCAGTTAAGGAGATCTTCTCAACCCCTGACTTTAGTTTAGGCTTCTTAAATTTACATCTAGGACTTTGTTATTTTTATGATGTAGAATTTTTTGTCTGTAATTTATTAGAATTTCAACATGTATGGTATGAGATAAAATACAAGATTTATTCTTTTATTTTTATTTCCTATTGTGAGTTGAATGTAGTTATTGTCGTTGCTATCACTATTATTATTATGGAGAAAATTGACTTTTTACATATTTATTTTGTATTCAGTGTTCTCACCACGTTATTTTATCAAATCTTGTTGGGTTTTTAAAAAATCTTTTTTTTTCAATTATGCTCTCTGTTGTAACAGATTTTTCTACTCTGAAATTTTGCATTTTTTTTTACTAAATATTCGAATTGTTGAATGTATTTTAATCAACCACCATCCTTATTTTGCTTATGCTTTTAATTAAAATGGTATTAGAGTTCTTTCAATTTCAACATGACATTTACGGTTCGAGTAAATATGCTTTTTAAAATGTAGGTAGTTGCCTTCTAATTCATTTTTTACTTAGGTATTTCATTAGGAAATTTTGCGGAGTATCATCAAATCTCATTTCAGTGTATGTTAAAGAAGGCTGAATAAAATAATTCCTGTAGTAGATGAAAGGAATCTTGTATAACTGTAACTTTATACCCATCGAACAACAACTCATTATCCTTACCCCCTCCCACTAACAATCTCTCTCTAGTTTCTGCTTCTATGAGTTTAACTGTTTTAGATGCTCATATAAGTGGAATTATGCAGTGTTTGTTCTCTGACTTATGTCACTTAGCAAAAAACCTTCTAGGTTCACCCATGTTGTCACAGATCAGCGGATTTCCTTCTTTATTAAGGAGGAATAATCTGTACAGCACCATGCCTATAGTTCACAATACTGTATTTTGCACTTAAAATTTAGTGGGTTCTACTCTTAAAACCAATACTACACTGGTGTTAACTAACTTGAATTTAAATAAATAAATTTTAAAAATATTAAAAAAAATTAAGAGGGTAGATCTCATGTTAAGTATTAACAAACACCACACACACAAACACACACACACACACACATACACACATACGGGACCCCAGGAAACTTCTAGAGCTGATGGATACGTTTATTGCCCTTAATTGTGATTTTGATACCACTAGGGTAGGCACATGTCCAAATTTAAATCATATACATTAAATATGTGCAGTTTTTTGTCTATCAAAACATTCAAACTTGGATTTCATTAAAAAATGAAGAGACTTGTCTCCAAGGCTCTTTATAAGAACCCTAATAGCCTATGATTTTCAGTAAGTAGGAGTCACAGGAAGAAGGTATAAAATACAATGCCCAGTCTGAGACGAAGGCAGAGTATATGTGGAAACAAAAGAGAGGGTGTGGAGAAAGGGATTTCGGGCAGCAGCATGCGCCCAGAGCACCTGATGGATGGCAGAGCCTCAACCATCATCCCTTTCTTTTTCTTTTTAAATGTTTTAAAATGTATATTTATTTTTGAGAGACAGGGAGAGAGAGAGACAGAGAAAGAGAGAGAGAGAGATGGAGTGTGAGTCGCGGTGGGGAAGAAAGAGAGAAGGAGACACAGAATCTAAAGCAGACTCCAGGCTCTGAGCTGTCAGCACAGAGCCCCACCTGGGGCCTGAACTCATGAACCGCGAGACCATGACCTGAGAGGAAGTTGGATGCTCAATCAACTGAGCCAGGGAGGTGCCCTCTGTTCTCCCTTTCAAATCCTTATTAGAAGATACAGCACATGGGAAAATTGCATTTTCTAGCATAAAATTGATACTCAATTAAACATTTTTGATCCATTGAATGAATGAACGGTCTTATCCAATTCTGTAGTTTTTAGTCTAAAAACCTAGGCAGAGCTGTGTGCATTTCCCCCATCCCTACCTGTTCTTTGTACACAGTCTAATACAGGTAGTTACTTGTGATCTGTGACCTAGAGGAGCCTGAGGCACCCAGAGAACTTTGAGCTTTCTGCACCTGTCTTGTTCCTTCATTTCCTTCCTAATCTTTCCTATTCTATAATCTTTATAGGCATCACAATAAATGTATGTCTACATGGTTTTTTTACCCCACCAGATTGTGACCTACTTGAGGGCAGGAATAATTTCAAACTAAGGACTCAGGACACATGTTTAAATGACTGATTGAGCACTTTATATGCATCCAAATCAAGGAGCAGAAAGTATGTATAATGAATGCCACAGTGTACGGTCAGGTTGAAGAATTGCTCTCTGCAGAGAATTCCAGAGAATTCTGCATATGTTTGCTTTAAGCAAGCTTATTATGCATTACTAGGGTGTACCAGAGGCGTGGAGGGCACATTGTGTGATCATTACAGTAGGCATATCTTTACAGCTCCCCCAGCAAACATGTCCTGCTTTTGTAGTTTCATTTTTTATGAATCTGTGCCTTGCCATTCTGTTTATACCTTGGGGCCAAAGCTCTGGCCTTCTAATTTGGCACGGGGATGGTTCCAGAAGGCCAAGAGGAAGTTCGTCCTCCCCTCCCATCACTGAGAGCATTTAGCTTGGACCGGTCCTTTCATACAAATGGAATCCATACTGACAAACCAGAGAGCTGGATCTTAGTCAGATTTGACGAGCAGTGATTAATAAAGCAGCAGAAAACAATGAACGATCATTTGGTCTATTAGTTCCGCCAGATTCAGTCCGTCAGTCGCCAAGCACTGAAGCGCCCCGAGGAGGAAAGGAGACCGCGTTCATGTGTGTGATCCAACATAGCCAGGTGCAGCCTGATGAAGAGGCACTAGTACAGTCAAACCTGTCAAGGCTGGGTCCTGGCAAGGGTGGAGAGCAATGACGTGGATCTAGTTTCACTTCAGCACTTGACAAATATGTCATGGAATGTTCTTTCTTGTTTTTAAGATTAATAGGAAGAAACACTTCTCTCTTCCACGAAGCAGGAATGACTAAATGTAATCGCGCCAGAGACCTTTAGCGCTTTTGTAGAGGCAGTTGCACTTGCGTTGGGCACCCAAAGATGACAATAATGGCAAGATTCTTCACTAGGTCCTGCCACAGCTTGGAAATGCGACTTAAAGATAATTTCTTCCTTTGAAGCCTAAAACGTAAAGCCTGGAATCTTTATCTTTATATCAAGGTTAACTCTAGAAATAAATACCTTCTCCTGGATGCATCATTCTTTTAAAAAAAAAAAGAATTAGCATTTTTTTAAAAAAAGTTGACACCTTGTTCTTCCTGACATCTCTTTGTGGCCATTAGGTTATCCAGCTTTGTGCAAATTTGAATAAATTACATGTTGCTGTTTTCCATTTTTTTCATTTAAAAAATCCATGCAAATGAATGTTTTTTTTCCATTCACTAACATACTAACAGCTCTTTTTTGTAATAAAAGTTACTAATAAAACAGTCTTACTATATATAACATGGTCATCTACTCTAATATTCATCTAAAGAATTCTTTATTCTTATTATTTTAAAATGAATTGAAATCATTTCTACTTTATTCATATTTCTAGCCACACTATATTTTTTTATTGTTTAATATTTATTATTTATTTTTGAGAGAGAGAGAGAGAGAGAGGGACCAATCAGAGGAGAGGCAGAGAGAGGGAGACCCAGAATTCAAAGCAGGCTCCAGACTCTGAGTTGTCAGCACAGAGCCCGACATGGGGCTCAAACCCATGAACCATGAGATAGATCATGGCCTGAGCCAAAGTCAGATGCTCAATTGACTAAGCCACCCAGGCGCCCCAAATCACACTCTCTTTAAAGGTGAAAATGTCTGGTTTCTTGGAATAATCTTTGTATAACCTAATACACACAAGATAACAATACACGCGCGCGTGCATGTGTGTGTGTGTGTGTCTTATTTTGCAGCCCTTACCATTGTATTTTTGTGGAAACATTAGGCTTTGAAGAAAAAAAATTCATAAGGTAATTGAAAAATATGCTGTAAGCCCATGTTCAATTATTTTGGACCAAAGCCTGTATATGCAACAAATGTGGTTGCCATACTGTATTCATTTGAGCACATACCCTGCCACTGTAAAACAAAACAAAACAAAACAAAACAAAACAAAACAAAACAAAAATTAGAACACGGAGCAATGTGTTAAATGTGCTGAGAAGCCTCTATGTTGTGCACATATGCACCTGTACTGCATAACAGTAACATACCTGTAATGAATGTAATCTTTCCTAACTACTTATTGTACTTACTCTGCTAAGCCATATAGCTATGATATTTCTTAGATTCTATCTGGCAAACTTTGCCTAGAGTAAATGCTGAGCCATTTGGCAATAGCAAAGACTGTAGTTTTTGATTGTTTGTTTGTTTGTTTGTTTGTTTTTGAGATCCAGAGAGGGTGCAGGTGAGCCAGGAGTGGGGGTGGGGGGCTCACACAAAGCGGGGCTTGTGTTCACCTGATGCAGGGCTCAATCTCACGCCATTCAGGACTCAAGACTCAGACTCACGAACCTACGAGATCACAACCTGAGCTGAAGTCAGATGCTTCACGGACTGAACCACCCAGGCACCAGAGCAAAGACTGTATTTATGGGAATACTGCAGGCCCTTGCTGTTTTAAAAACAACAATTTGAAGGTCCTTCTTGGGGAGCAAAGGTAGGAAAAACATAGCCCAAATAATTTTTCTTGATGATTTTGTTCATTTAGCATTCAATATGTTTTCCACCTCCAAACGTGCTTGATATGTACATAATTAATATTTTGACAAAAGTATTTCTATGACTAGTGTCAGGGAATGATACATACTGATCCGGCAGCAGTCTGGTAATGGTCATATTACATCATTTTAAACTTCATGAGCTTATGGACAAATGAGAAGATCGAAATGAGAAAAAAAAACTTAAAAATGCAAGAAAACCATTCTATCATGTATAATGCAGATAGATTCTTTCTGTATAATTTAATATAAACTGTAATCTGAGTTGTGAGGGCTTCCCTAACAAAGTACAGCAGTGGTGGCTTAGACAACAAAATTCATTTCTCACAGTTGTGGTGGCTGCGAGCGTAAGATCCGGGGTTGGTTAGATCTGGAGTCAGCACGGTTGGTTTCTCCTGAGGCTTCTGTCCTTGGCTTGCAGACGGCCACCTTCCCGCTACGTCCCCACATGGCCTTTCCTCTGTGCCTGCACCTCTCTGGTGTTTCTTCCTCTTGCCATAAGGACAAAAGTGCTATTGGGTCAGGCCCTACCCTGATGACCTTATTTATTCTTAATCACCTCCTTAAAGGCTCTGTCTCCAAGTACAGTTCTATTGGGGGCTGAACTTCAACATATGAATTTCCGGGGGGACAAATTCAGTCCATACAATTATTTACAAAAACTGATTGGGATAGTCTTCAAGCTTGTATTAGGGAGAAAAGAAACCTGTTAATTTGATTTACTGTCTTCGGCGAAAAGATACTTTATTTTTAGTGCCCAATGAATAAGGCCCACTGTGATTCAGAACATTAGTGTTTGAGGGATGTACCAACTTTAAAATTTTCTTATTCTCTAATTCAGCAGGTCTAGTTTAAACGGCATGTCATTGTGTTCTAAGGAAAACAGAGTATGTATTTGTATTTGAAGTAAAAAGTAATAATTGCTTTTAGGTCATCCCTTACAGTAGACTATTAGTAAATTTAAATTTTATGTGTATAAATGAATATCTTACTTACCTCAAGGTTTTCTTTTCCCCCTGATTCACAAAAGCACTGGAGGATAGGCTTATTGTATTCACATAAACCTCAGAGGGAAAACAAAACAAAACAGCAGTGTATGAAGTAGAATAAACTATAGGATTTTGTAAATATCCAATGTATTATTCTGATTTTCAGTGGAAAAATATCTGGCATACAGCAACTGCATAGAAACATTTGGAAGCATTCCTATCAAATATAATATCAAATGACCTATTTCTCTTTTTGATTCCTGGCAGAATCAATGTTTTTCTAAAATCAGAGAATTCTCGAGTTGGAGTAAGCATCTGAACGTCTTTCATATGAAAAGTATCCTATTTTGGTGATGAGTTTGTGAATAAACATACCTTGAGATAAAGAACAGGTGGACATATTCCATGCTTTGCTCTTTCTCTTATAAATGGAATTTTCTTCCTATAATTTCATGCTATTTCTTCTATAAAAGGAGGATATGGATAGAAATCTAAAACTTGAGGGGCGCCTGGGTGGCGCAGTCGGTTAAGCGTCCGACTTCAGCCAGGTCACGATCTCGCGGTCCGTGAGTTCGAGCCCCGCGTCAGGCTCCGGGCTGATGGCTCGGAGCCTGGAGCCTGTTTCCGATTCTGTGTCTCCCTCTCTCTCTGCCCCTCCCCCGTTCATGCTCTGTCTCTCTCTGTCCCAAAAAATAAAATAAAAAAAAATAAAAAAATAAAAAAAAAAAAGAAATCTAAAACTTGAGACAACATTGGGCCCCACTAAATGATCCAAGAGTATATTGCAGTTATAGTTGTTTATTTTCAGTATGGGTTAAGGCTTTGCCTTTATGGAGAGCTATAGCAATAATGGGGGGGAAATATTTGCTTACTTTTGAATTAGCAACATAGGAAATCACAATAACAGAGACCCAAACCTTACTAGTATTATTTTCAAATAGCTCTCTGAAGCTGTATTCTTTCTTTAGGAAGTCTACCAACCTTATCATCCACAAACATTACAAAAAAGAAAGATAGCTAATAATAAAACTACAAGGAAGTGCAAAACTTCCAGAAACCCTTGAGCTTCCTGGGGCTAAACCACTGCCATTGAATTAAATTATGTTAAGATCAATCCCATTAAGGATCCACAAGCTATCTTTTCATAAGTTAATAAGAGGAAAGCCCACACATTTAGAAATTTTACTCCCTGAATCCTAGGTTCTATCTTATTTGGGCTAATATGACTAAATGCCACAAGAGATAAGGACCACAATATCGCTAACACATTTCTGTTACATTTTTTAAAGACGTACCTGACACGGGGACATTGGACTTCCAGAAATGACATCAGAAAGAAACTCTCCTTCAATGGACACCATGGAAAAGGACCTTATCAAGTAGAACAAAACTCCCAGAGTTGATTTATAGATTCATATTTGCCACATCAAAAGAAAGATATAATTTTCTCCTGACTGCTAGACATCCATTCCATCAAGAGATTGAAAGCTGAGAATTCTTAGAAATATTTCAGAAGCTATGGCTTCAGATGTCATTAAAACACTGCCAGCAAAATTTAGCTCATCAGAAAGCAGAACTGTATTAGGGCTTTTCTTGTGCAGTAAACAGTTTGTTCTATTCAAAGTCACTCCAACCGTCTATGCAGGAATTCTTTATTTGCACTCAAAACATTTTTCTCACCTTAAGGGATTTACTTCAGTTGAGATCAATTATGCTTCCATTTCTGGTGGATTCTGTACCCCTTTAAGTCTCTATTTCATACGAAAACACAACTTCTCCCAAATCCCAGCTGATCAGTTGGTGTTGCACATTCATAAAAATTCCTCTTAGCTACCCAAAGGGGATCTTGAGAGATAGCAATACTTTTTTTGTTTGTTCGTTTTGTTTTAACTATATAAATACTGTAAGTTAAGTGGAAAAGCTCATGTACAAGCTAATCAAAACAAAACAAAACAAAAACCAACCAACCAACAAAAAGACCCAACTAGGAAATGGGATGTTTTCATTGTATGAATTAGGTCATCTAAGTTCCTAGCTTTGGGTCCCTTTGAAAGATGAATAGCCATTTTGTTTCTGGCAATCACTGTGTTGGAACTGGGTGATTTATAAAATCATAAATGGTCTAGCATAGATATTGTCATGTCAGATGATTTAATGACTCACTTTATAAAAAATAAAAAGGAAAAGAAAGGACTGGCTCTCATCCAACTCTAAGAAGCACTCTCTGGACAATATCCTGGTTAGCAAATCTTTCAAAATGTTACAGTGCATGAAGGTGCTACAGTCTAACTTTGTGCACACTTGACCCAAAAGGGTGACAAAGCATTGGAAAAGACCTTTCATCCAGGAGCTAGCCTCACACTCAGAGCTAGACCTTGGTGTTCTTCTGTTGAACATCAACAATCTCACAGACTATCAGCACGGACAAGACTGCTGTGTAGACATGATGAAGCAAAATAAAGACAAGATTATTCCCACACCCATGTTTGAATATAGATGATGACAAGAATTTTTCTTCCTAATATGAGTGACAGTGGGTTCTGCTAACAATGACAAATGCCATCCCCTTTTCTTTCTTCCAACCATGAAGATAAAATTAATCAGACATCCAATCATAAAAATTAACTCCAATTCCTGAGCACAAAACCCCGCATCCTTGAACACTTCCTAGATCACCAAGTCCTGTAAAGTTATTCTAATACCCTCTAACTGAGTCACCCCACAGCTGCCCGAGAGTTCAGTCACTTGGATGATATCAGATCCATAAACTCAAATGTGTTTGACCACATGTCTGTTCATGGCAGTCATTGGCTGCCACACATTGACAGTGGTTGAAACTTGAAAACCCACAGTGAGATTTTCCTCCAGAAAATTCACAGGAGTTAGTGCCTCCAACTTTAAAATATGAACAGGGAAAAACAGATTGAGATTACAGGATTATTCTGCCAACTGCAATCTGATACAGCATCTCACCCAAACCTCTTGTCAAAAGAGAAATATGTAAGAGATTACGTTTAAATATGATTTATGAATAATTTTTAAAAGGAAATAATATCCACAATGTGAACTATTTCATGGGTAAGATTATTTCAAATCAATGCAGGGAAAAAGTCCTGTAACTCAGAGAAGCTATGGCTGGTGTAAGGTCACATATCTAATATGTAGTGGAGAAAAACTTGAATCGGATTTTCTCACTGCAGAACTATTCATTTCGCAGTCCATGCTGACTGGCAGCATGTGGGATAAAGTACATGTCCTTTTTTGATAGGACGTCATATTTTAAGATCAAGGAACTATCTTGGTCCAAACACCCTGTTCACTTCTCTGCACCGTGCTGACTCACTCTGCAAAAGACATAGAAGAAAGTGATCACAGTGGTAAGGTAAGGGGTTATAAAACAGCATAAGATGAATGGAGTTAAAGAGACTAAGTGTGTTACAATGGGAAAAAGACTTTTTCAGTTATTCAACTCTTGCGGTGAAAGAAATAAGATTTTCTTAATGATGTTCCAAGTATAGGATAAAGGCATCTGTATGAGATGTTCATAGGCAAATATTTCAATTTTACATGACCACAGGAATTACAACAACTTTTGAAGGTACAAAGGGCTGCAGAGAGGATAATGTATTGTCTCTGCTCAAGATAAGCCAGGCAGTTATTTGGAAAGAAGATGGTAGAAATAAGTTCACTGACTTAAAGTGAATTTAGACTAATTGATGTCTTTCCAGCCTGTGCATTTATGATGGTAAGGTTTGGACAATAATCTTGAGAGCACACATGTCTAGGTGGCGGCTGGCTGGCTCAGTCAGTAGAGCATGTGACCCTGAATCTCAGGGTCGTGAGTTCCAGCCCCATATTGGGTGTGCAACTTATTTAAAAAAATAAAAAAAAAAAAAGAACACAAAGTTTAAGTTATGTGGCATTACTACTAAAGTGGAATTCAAACTGGTCCAAAAAAATAAATAAATAAAGTGATCCTATAATTTTTGAGATAAACACAGGAGAAAAAAGGTATGGTTGGAGATACTTACGGTAAGTAAGTAGATTATATAGCCTGTTTTTTGTGATACGCAAAGAGTTACGGATTCAGATGTTAGATATTCTACTGTCTAGCTTTGTAACTCTGGACAAGTATCATAAATGATTTAAGCTATTTGTACACTAGACATATAAAATCATGCATAGTTTAAGGTAGGGTTATGTGTGTATAAAAATGAAATAATCAATATAAAGTGCTGTGTAGCATGGCTGACATTAAGAATGTATTAGTAAATACTATGATTATTTCTAAAATGATTTTATTAAAAATGCTGGGCTGTGTAGCTAAGCTCCCAGTACAGCACAGAAGTGTGCTTACTCTGTACAATGCTGAAATGTCTGCTATGTTGATTATCTAAAAATACAAATATCCTTTCTATATCATTTCTTGGGACCCTCATTTAGGTGCGCGAGGCTCTGCAAACTTTTGAAAATAGCCTAGGAACTTAACATTACTGTAATGATGGTGAGACTCATGTTCTATCGCCATGATATTAACAGCCATCCGTTGATGACGTCGAAGCTGGGATCTTCAACGTGTAAAAGATGAAACACACATCTGTGATAACTCATTCTGAAGCATTTTGACCGAGTCCTGCTCTTGGTGTTGTAGGTGCTTGACCCTTCCGTACCCAGCGTGTTGCCGACTGTATGGAGCGTCAACACGAGATGTTTCTCTCAACAATATTTATATTCACTCAGTCCCTGTGTATGGAGGGATTTAAACCATACGTTTTGACTTGGTTGTTAACATTTGGAGACTGACTTCCTTGGTTTTCAGATGTCAGTATATTGTATTTTGCTGCTACCTTCTTTTTGTGTATAAATTCTATCGGGAAGTAATTAAAATTGCTCAGACGTAAGTTGCTTCTCTGACAGAAATGTTGGTTAAACCAAAAAAAATCTCCTATAAGCAGGTAAAAAGATGAATAGATTATTTTTAGGAAACTATCTTTTTATTAACTGATATGCAAAGACAAGGGGGTGCATTTGGTGAGGGAAGGGGATGGAAGGAAGAATTTCTTACTAGGGCAGCCAGGTTTGGCCGTGGTGAGGTTAAAATCAAATGCTTTTTGTGTATACACAATTTATGAATGTTTTTATTATTATTGCCAACAGCAACACCCTCATCTAAGCATTACCTTTATTAATCTGTTAGATGGTGCATGATATGTTTCAGGTTTCAGGATACAATTTTCTCCATTCTTTCAATTGCTAACATAATGCTGATGGGTCACTGATAGCAGTTGCTAATTGAACTGTCTCTACAAACTATTCACCTGAATCTATTGATCTGACTGCATTAGGAATACGAAAGTGAGAACAGAATTTTCTCGTCTATTTTAGTCTGACCTTTCAATCTCCCAATGCAGTCACAATATCTTCATAGAACTATCTTTTCCTAAACAATAATAAACCCAGGTTCTTAGGACTGATAGTGAACAGCAAAATGTAGCTTTAAATGTGTCTTCTAATTAAGTTTATGGTTGCCAAACACAAACACTGATATTAGATTTAATATACAAAATGTCCCATCTATATTAGCTTTTCTTCTGATATAATGCATATTCTTTTTTTTTTTCCAACCATGTCATCAGGTAAAACAGGTATTTTACCTCTTTCTTTCTGTTTCTGTCTCTGTCTTCCTCAAGCTTTGTCACACAACTTCCAATTACAAACACACTGAATATCCTTCCAAGAGGGCTTTGTGACCACCTTTGGAATTCTTTACTATAAATGCAAGTTGGCAAGCTGACACTAGAAATTTTAGATCTACTATAAACGGATCCCCACTTACTAAAATGTATCATAGTCATCTAATTTACTTCCACAAATGAAAGCAGAATGTTATAAATGTTTGTCACTGTGGCTTTTGCCTTTGATAATTAAATACCAATTGAAAACTTTTGTAATACCGTATAGTGCTGTTGTCTTTCATTTGTTGTTGGGATTGCTTCCCCTGTCTGTTTCACTAAAACTTGAGAAGGGACTCGAACCCCGAAGAGGAAATTGTACTGTGGCCAAATCAAAGCATAAGACCTTCTCTGTAAAATGTCCAAGAATAATTTGGGGCCATTTCTCCAGAAAGCGTTAATAGTAATTTTTCTTGATTAATTGGAAAACAATGACTTCTCCAGTTTATCATCACAACACTTTCCTTATCACTCTATGTGGGTGTCGGCATTGAATTGTAACAACAACATTTCAGCAATTGTTATGACTGACAGTGACTCCATCACTTTTCAGGAACTTATCCCATTAGCTGAGTTGGCTGCCATGGAAACTCACATTGTACCATGGAAACAGTAACCGTTCAGTGACTAGATCTGGTCAGGTGGTATGGTGGAAAGACTATGCCATAGACTTTGTTCCAGTCTCAGTTTGGCTGGTTACATTAGACAGGTCACCTGCCCTTCTCGAACCTCAGGTAGCTTCACTTCACAAAATGACGGTAATCTTATCTTATTCATGTTGTGAGAAGACGCAATGATGCTAACTTCGAGAGTCTTCAAGATTAGACGGCAGTGGAAAGCTTGCACCTTTAAGTACATACCTACAGTTTGGGAGTGATCAAAGAAAATTTTTTCCTTTATAGTTGAGTGGTTTGAAGCCTTCTTAGATCATTAGCTGTTTTTTAAAAACCTATCTAGGAGGGGCGCCTGGGTGGCTCAGTCGGTTGAGCATCTGACTTTGGCTCAGGTCATGATCTCATGGTCCATGGGTCCGAGCCCCGTGTTGGGCTCTGGGCTGACAGCCTGGAGCCTACATCAGATTCTGTGTCTCCCTCACTCTCTGCGCCTTCCCTGATCGTGCTCTGTCTCTCTCTCTCTCTCTCTCTGTCAAAAATAAACAACACACACACAAAAAAAATAAAAACCTATCTAGGAGATACTAAAATGCAAGATGAAATAGCAATGCTAAGGCATTTGGGAAAGTACAAACCTCTGTAGGAATGTGAACTATTATTGTCATGTATATTTGACCCTTTTTTTGTTACATTGAGGGCATATGCAAACTTCAGGAGGAGACTACAAAAATTTGGTTTTTTTTTTTTTTTTTTTTCCTTCCGGTAAAATTTTAAGGGAATATCATTGTTGTAGAAACAACTACAACTCTTTAATGCTCAAGTTATGTATCCAAATGGTTGTGTTACTAACACTCACTGTTTGTGTGTGTTTCAAAGGTGCCCTATTACCGTCTAACACCATGTGGTTTTACTGTGCTTTGCTGAAAAATTCAAGAGTTGAGGCAGAAAGAGACAGAGTATCGACGAGGCGTCTTGGCCAAGCAGTATAAGGCAACACCCGTTTATTTGGTTCAGTACACACAGTCCATCATTGTTATGACCGCTAAACCCAATCATATTTTTAAAGCATTTTATGCTCCAGTATCAGACGGCACTCACTGCGTACCATGCACTGTTTTCATCTATGACCGATGACCATAGCTAGGAAAAGCCTTTTTCAGGAGTATAAGAAATTGCTTTACATGAAACTGATGTATTATTTTGGAGACAGATCTAATAGGCCAAGGAGACTTGATAAATGGCATCCATGAACCTAGCTGATCCCATTTGTTTTTAGTGAATTTTTGATTCTCATGTGCATATTTTTGCCTGCCTGAAGCCATGATGTTTCTAAAAGGAAATACAAGAGTCGTACCCAAATCTTACAATGCTCTTGGTGTAAGTAGAATTCAGTTTTCTTAGAAAGGAAGTTAGCTCGGGATTTTATCTTTTGGATATCTAGTAGGATATTGACAGCTTTCTTTGTGGACCATGGGCTGTGGTTTGTTGTTTCATTTTACCTTCTTACAGAAAATGAGACTGTGCTTAGAATAGTGCCTACTTTTTTAAAACTCTTAATAAGTTCTATAAATACACTATTCTATGAAATTTAATGAAAAATCGTTCTCCTACCATATCTTCACAATGATGACTTCATTGCCATCCACAAAACTTCAGCAATTATTCAAAGACAGACTCTCTTATGGATATTTTATCCATGCTTCAATCAAGGTGATGGATACAATGCGAGCAGGGATTTGAGTTCCTGAACATTTATAACCCATAAGCCTCGATTTGAGCAGAAGTGTTTTTACTAGTGAACTAAAATCAATCTCTGTGTGATGCACTGTATGTATAAAAGTCAACACTACCCAACCCAGAATCTAGGTTTTGAAATAAATGACTTTGTAAGAAATTCTACTGATTTGAGCACCTTCTTGTTGAGCTGCGACCTCATGGGTCCTCCCTGATCCTCAAAGCAGGTATATGACTCAGGGTAATTGCGTTTGAGTCATACTTTCCTGAGAGTCTGTACTCTTGCTTTCATTATCACTGCTTACTTTACAATTGAGAATCGTCTCTCAAATGGTATATAGATTTAAACAGTTAAGACTGTAAATATGCTATTTACTGCATCAAGTGACATTTACTCAGGCATTTATTTCCTTTGCATAACATTATAGACACACTTTATTCTGTCATCACCTATTAGAATATACATTCATTGAAGGGAAATTTTGTTTTTTTTTTGCTTTTTTCACAGTGGCATTTCCTGTACCTATATCACTGTGTGGCACAAAATGAGAGTTATAAAAACTTTGTTGAGTAAGAGAATAAATGAATAAACTATATCCTCACTTATACTTAATGTCTTGTACTCCTCTGTCTTCATTTATTTCGTCAAAATTAGACTTAAAATTTTTATAAATGAGTATTTGCAACTTAGCTTGAGGATGTTTTCCACTGTATTAAAAATTATGTCAACACTATGTTAACAGTGCATTATCTCTTGCAAGGATACTGACACTTGCACATTTTTCTATCAACAAAAGAATCTAAGAAATTACCACCAGATGCAAGAGAAAAATGTACATTAGCTGAGAGGTGGGTGCCTTCGTATAGTTCCTACGTTTATCTATGTGTTTTCATGCTTACAGAATGCATTAGGAAATGAATTATTGTGAAATAAAAATACTTAAGGGAAAGGGAAAATTAAAATCCTTCAAAAATATCATATATAAACATATTTGCAAGTATATCCTTTGAGCAATTTTACCTATGATGGATAATTTTTAATTATAATTACTACAGCAAAATATGATTATTTGAGGATCTATGGTCATCAAGATAGAGATGAACAATTATATAAGTTATTTACATATAATATACTCAAAAATTGAATATTAAATCTCCTAGTGACATCCACACATTTAACATAAATCATAAGTATTTGCTAAATATTCTTTAATAGCTTAAAAAAATTTTAATGAACACTTCTTGATCTTTGTTTTTACTGCTTCTTTAAATAATTTCATGCTTTAAGAAATTTGAAGACTTTCTGATATTTATTGTACGTCTCAAAACACTTAGTAAAAAATTAACAAACCATGAATTTTTATCAACTAAATTTTAAAACTGCTTTGAAAATAATTTTCATTCTCTAAAGATTTTATATTTAATTTTAATATTGGAAGAAAATCTGAGATTTAATTACTGCCCAGATTATTTTTTTAATTATTTGTTATTCCTGCTTGACAAGAGATGTATTAAAGATTATTTTCTATGTATTTTTATTAGAAATCAGGGCATTTAAGAATTTTAGCATTTTTATCAAGATAGTGTTGTCTCATTTCGGTTACTTCCATTTAATAACATCTCAAGGCTATGATTTATTGCTTTTGCAAGGCACCAACACTGAATTTAAAGACAAAACTTAATAATACTGCCTAGTACTAAACCTTTACAGGAGGTTGAATCTAATATTGGTCCTGTGAGTAAATTTGTTTTAAAACTCACATCCTCCTGACAGGTAGGTTGTTGTTTTTTGTTTTTTGGTTTTTGGTTTTTTTTCCCCCCTCTTTGATCTTTTGGGAACATATAAAAGTGAAAGCAACATTTTATGTATTAAAACACATACAACAAGCTGCAAAAAATATAAAATGTGCCATCAATATAAAACATGAATTTTTTAAAAAAATTTTTTAATGTTTATTTAGTTTTGACAGAGAGAGAGAGAGAGAGAGAGGGAGAGAGAGAGCGAGAGAGACAGAGCATGAGAGGGGGAGGGGCAGAGAGAGAGGGAAGCAGGCTCCAGGCTCTGAGCTGTCAGCACAGAGCCAGACTCAGGGCTCAAACTCACAGACCGCGAGATCATGACCTGAGCTGGAGTCAGAGGCTCAACCGACTGAGCCACCCAGGCGCCCTGAATATTTCTTTTATTATCTGTGAATTTTTATCCAAGTTGAAATCAGAAGACAAAGCAATCACTTTCAAGTAATGAACAGTCTCCCACTCCCGTCTCCCACAGGGATAACCTAGCACTTTTCAGGTGATGCGGGCCGGCTCATTTCCTGGTGTTTCATCTCTGCTACTCCACTGGACCAAATGATCAAATCCTCCTTTTCACTTAAATCAATGACTCTCAGAAGCAGTAAAGTCATTTATTAGCAAAACAAAGAAACAAAAAAGCACATTTAATACTTTTTGAAAGGTAATAGGAAAAGGTACTTAGAAAAATCGTGATAGAAAGTCATTCTTGGTTACTCTGAACATGGCCCAGAGAGTTAGCCAGTGAAGAGGTGGACTTTTGCGGGTTTTGCCCTTCTTATCCTCTGTGAAAACATTAGATTTTCAGGTAACAACATTAACCGGTTTTGTTTTGTTTTTTTTTCTTTTCCCTTTTCAAATGGTGTCCCGGGTCTTCCGTTGGGTCATGTTTATGGCTGTAAGTACATTTACTCTAATGCCTTCTGACAGCCTGCGTTGCCACGTGGCTAGGTCGCTGGCCTCTGCAGCTGGAATGGGAATTGATTGGCAGGCCGACCTGGTGTCTCACCCAGGACAAGTGTCTTCCTCGGGGCTCCCCCACAGAGCTGGTCTTGGCCCTGCGTGCTGGAGTCTTTTCCAAATCAGTCCGCACTTAAACCCAGAGAAGACGGCAAATGACGGATGAGAAGAGAAACAGGAAAGAGGACGAAAAGAAAACGATAAAACTTGGGTAAGAACGGACTGTGAGTTTAAGAAAGACAGAATGTAGATTTAAAAAAAGGTGAGCTGATTCCTCCCCACCCCACCCCCCAAAATGTGAGCAAGCAAGGCCCACGCCTCAGATTTTGGTCGGTCACTCTGTTCATTTAGTAATATTAAAAAGAATTATAATAACATATTCGTGATTACGAGTTTTAAAAGAAGAATCAGTTTACAACCTTGACCTCTGAAAGAGCCTCAGGTACCTAACAAGCTCCATTCTGTGGCTGAAACGTATTGATTCCATGTTTCGCGGTCAAGCTGACTTCGAGAAAGTTGTTTCTTTCAAAGAAAATTTTCGAAATCCTAAATTTACAAAAAATGTTTTTATTGCCACCTCAATAATATTACTGAATATGCTTTACAAAGAATAAAAGAGCTTGCATCACTTTCCTGATCATCTTAAATCTGATCTGTTCGTGAAAGACATAAAAGGCCTTTGACATTTGGCAGCTTTAAGAGGGATCCTTAACATCAAAAAATGGCTGACAAAACAACAACATAGCAAAATGAAGTAATTGCAAAAGTACTGAGAACGCATGGATGGCAGAGAGCCACTGACTGTATACTTATTAATGTACGTATCTATTAAAGCAACTTCCTTTATTGCTGTTCTCACTAGCTGTTATAATACAAATAACAGATTGGTTGGCTCTTCTCCTCTGGGTCTACCCTATACAGTCAGCCAAGTAGTGTTTGATATGCTCTTATCCCTGTTTGAAGTCTAATTTACATGCCTATTAATATGTTTATATCGAAAAAGAAATCTTCAAGTTTTAGCATGCTACCTTTTCAAATGTAATGGGCGTTAGAGCCAAAAAGCATCAAAACTGAGGGTTTTAACTTGCCATATTAGCAACGAGATAAAGCAAACGAACACTCAATAATCTTAGTGTATTATATACATGTAAACTGATTTTACTCTTCAAGAGTGCTTGTAATGGATCAGATGAAAAAACAGGACCATTTCATAAAAATGATGCTAACTCTTGTAGAAAGGAGAAAGTGCAGCAATTCACATAATTCTAGAAAATGTTGCAAATGATATAACTATAGATACATTTGATTACAAGAAGAAACTGTGCTTGCAAAAATCCATCTTACCGTATTTTATAGGTGAGAGGAGCAGCATTTGAGAAGTTATATCTGGGTGCAACTTCAGTGGGCACTAAATTTGGGGAGTTTTTTATTAAAGTATAACTAAGGGGTACCTGGTTAGCTCACTCAGTTAAGCGACCACCTCTTGATTTGGGCTTAGGTCATAATCTCATGGTTCATGGGTTGGAGCCCCCCTTGGACTCTGCTGACAGTGCGGAGCCTGCTTGGGATTCTCTCTCTCTCTGTCTCTCTCTGTCTCTCTGTTTCTCTCTCTCTCTGTCCCTCCCTTGCTCTCTCTTCCACTCTCAAAATGAATAAATAAACTAAAAAAAAAAAGTATAATTAACATACAACACCATATTAATTTCAGTTGTACAATGTCATGATTCATGTATGATTATTTGTACATGCTGTGAAATGATCACCGGAATGAGTCCAGTTAACATCTGTCACCGTAAAAAGTTACAGATTTTTTTTTTTTCTCTCCTGATGAGAACTTTCAAGATTTTACTCTGAGCAACTTCCAATACCCAGTTCGTATTTTCAAACTCCAGTTGCTATGCCCCGCCTTGCTTTCTCATCGTCTTCTGTACTGGGTAACCGGAAGCTTGTACCTTTCAACGCCCCTCACCTCTTTCACCCCCTCCCACCTCCCACGGGGGGGCAACACCCGCAGTGTTCTTGCTGTCATCCGCTTCCTTTCCCCTTAGAGCATCCCATGAAGCACGAATTCAACAGCAGTTGTGTAGGCGGGCGTCATAGGCAATGTACCTAACTGGCCCGTGGGAGGGCTGTGCGTAGGGGCATGTGAAGACTGCTTTCTCTGACTTTCTGGCGGATCCTTGCAATCGCAGCTCTTTTTTTTTTTTTTTCCCCTAATGTTTCTTTATTCATTTTGAGAGAGAGCACATGTGAGCGAGCAGAGGCGGGAAGAGGAAGGGGCAGAGAGAGAGAGAGAGAGAGGAGAAAGAATCCCAAGCAGGCTCCGTGCCATCAGCTCAGAGCCTGACGTGGGGCTCAATCTCACACACCTGAGCCGAAATCAAGAGTCAGATGCTTAATGGCCTGAGTCACCCAGGTGCCCCACAATCATAGCTCTTACTGGTTTTGGGGGTCATGTGTTTGCTTTGTATTAATTTCTTCCGATTTTGCTTTTGATTGCCGCTCCTCCTAAAATACAGATGTTCAAAACGCTTAATAGGACAAATGCCCTCTGGTGTTGTGTCTCAAGGCATTTGGGATTTGCAGTCAAATAGCAATCTATATATATATATATATATATATATATATATATACATACATATGCACTTAAATTCCGAACCAGTGATGTATCTCTTACTCAAATATGTATCCACAAGCCTCCAACCACTTCTTATCATGCACATACATTTTAAGGTATTCAGAGAATGTTTGGTCTTTCATTTGCATCAGAAATCCCTCACCGCTTCTTCTATACATCTGGTCCCTGCAAGGGCATTTGGATTTCCGAGACAGTGATATTCCCTGGGACACGCACACATTTGTGCTTCATCTCCTGAAACTCCTCTTTCATTACCTCACCTACTGCTTTCTGCTGGCCCCAAGTGCAATATTTTCCCGGTGAATAATGAACAGAAAAGTTCTGGATATGCCCATGTTGTTTTTGAGTTTGGAACAATTCTGAAATCAATCTAATAACTATGTCACAGTCCCTTTATAACCCAAGTCATAATTATGAATGTAAAAACATAGCTGCCTACTTCTATTTATAAGATATGTTCTCCTTGAGTGAAATATAAAGGTGCATATACAGGCTTATTTTCTTTTTAACATGTACAGCGCAGTAATTTTATATTAATATGTATAGATGGATAAAGGCAGTGAAATTTTATCATCCTGAGCTTTAAAATGTTATCACAGGGGCACCTGGGTGGCACAGTCGGTTAAGCATCTGAGTTCGGCTCAGGTCATGATCTCACAGTTTGTGAGTTCGAGCCCCACGTCGGCTATGGGCTGACAGCTCAGAGCCTGGAGCCTGTTTCGGATTCTGTGTCTCCCTCTCCCTGACCTTCCCTCTTTCATGCTCTGTCTCTTTCTGTCTCAAAAATAAATAAACATTAATATTTTTAATAAAAAATAGTTACACAATTTTATTGATCTGAGATTATTTTGAGAGTGAACATCTGTGGGTGGGGCAGGCGGAAAGAGATGGGGCGCTAGAGTTTTGGGCTCGAAAAAGTTTTTTCTAGAAGCCACAAAAAACCTTTTAATTATTAATTTTGAGAGCCAAAAATGTGCATAAAAATGTAGCAGAGCATCTGCAAACAGACAGATGGGGTTGGGGAGAAAAGCCAAGCTGCCAAACGTGTGAGGAGAAAGCCATGGCGGATCTTGGGCAACAGCAGGGGACAACTCAACGAGACGTGTTATCCAATGGCTCATAGAGACTGAAGGTGACGTGGAAAACATGGAAGCGGAATTCAGATCTTTTTTGTTTCTGTCATAGTCACTGCAGAAATAATTTTTTTTAAAAAAATGCTATAAGGAGAAATCGCCAAAAGATAGAAAGATCTTGAAATGTTGATGGCGTTTCCAAGATTACATTGGAAAGTTCAAAACGTTCTGATTTGTACATAAGAAAGTGATTTGGAGAGGAATTTGGAGATGAGAGATTTGAGTTTCCAGGTGAATTCTGAGTCATACATTTAGTCTCCACTCCTGTAAAATATGCTTGATCCATGTCATTGGGTAAGTTAATAGGGACTGAAGGTAATAGGAGACCAATTTGCACCTACAAAGATAGAATGTCACACCTTTTGTTGGATAAGTTTATATCACTGTACAATAGCTGTGAAAAAGTTAGACTGATCCAATAGTAATCAGATACGATGTTGCCATGGTAATACCATGGTAATGAGTGAGTATTGGAAATGAATACATATAAGATGAATTCTTTGGAAAACTGAAGACACACTGAAAAGGGTAAATATATATATATATATATATATATATATATATATATATATATATTTATAAAATCAGTGAAAATGTCAAACTAATTATTTCTTGGTTTATATAAAGGAAAATCTGTTTGTATGAGAAGGACTTAAGCAATTACTCAGATGCTATAATGCTGGTCTGTGGCTCTAGAAAGAGAAACTCAAGACTACCTCAAGTAATTACTGAGATCTGGAACAAAGAACCTTCCACATAGGCCCCGACAAACCACCCAACGCTCATGACAGAGAGGGCAGGAGAAAGAGCTATTGAGGACTGGTTCCCCTTGGTACAGTCACAATTTATCACACAGAGAAGAACACAGGGCCACTGGTCAGGAGAAAAAGAAAAAGTTATTTTAATAATGTGACCCATGTTAGGGTTGGAAAACCACAGGAGTAGGAATGCACATCACCTGTAGGAAAGATGTACTCAGGGGATTAAACTAAAATGCACAGGGAAATGCAAAGGTGGGTTGAATGAATGAAACGTGGGGGACACATTCCCTACAGTACATTGTATCAGATTTGTTTATGAGAACAGAAGCAGTTTTCCTACCAACATGGAAAGGACTACCTCAGAGTCCTAGGAGCAGTTTCATAGCTCTGAAAACTAATATTAATTCCACCTTTAGTATGCTACGTAGGTGATTTTAAAGTTTCCAAAAGTATTAATCGATGACTGATAAAAAGAACGCATTCTTGTATTCCAGGATACTAAATCTTTTTAAAAATATTTATTTATTTATTTTGAAAGGATGGGGGGGGGGGACAGGCAGAGGAGGGGAAGAGAGAGAGGGAGAGAGAGAATCCCGAGCAGGCTCCATGTTGCCATGGCAGAGCCTGATGCAGGGCTTGATTGCACAACAATTGAGATCATGACCTGAGCCAAAATCTAGAGTTGGATGCTTAACCTACTGAGCCACCCAGGAGCCCCAAGAATACTAAATCTAAATGAAGTGCCCAGGGTAGGACCAATAACAGAAGAATGTCACAATGGAAGCCTGACCAAGGTGGCTGGTTCCAACTACCTTTTCGTACTGAGAGAGGAAAGAAAAAAAGAGAGGGACAAAAATCCTTCCACCATGTATTTCGATGGGAAAATATACTGAGTAGCCCACTGGCAGAGCAATATACTCCCTTCTCCATGACTTTCTCTGCGGATCTGTCAGGGGCCGGCCTGCTCTCAGGTGCCCATGCATAAGCCTTCAACAGATCTTCAAACATGCACACTACTTTGCACGTACGTGAATTTGCCAAAGAACAAATTGTACTCAATTTTGCCTCCCTACGCATTCTCCCAAAAGTACGGATTTATTATCAGTGTTATAAATAACAAATATGTAATATTGAGAGTACATTTTGTTTGATTTTTGGAGTTCCCATATGGTTTGTTTTTAGGAAAACACACCTTTATTTCTATTATTAAAAGTCTCTTTAAAGATCATCCATTTAAATACCCAGAAAACACAGAAATATTCCCAGGCCAAAACAGGGGGAATATCAGAATTTGCAGTACTCTAGACTCTGAAAGAAAAGAACAGCAAGAAAACAACAACAAAACAAAACCCTCACTCATCAAAAGCTGTACATTTGATTATTGCTGGGAATATTTATTAAAGTGTGTTTAATTGCATCCAGATCAAATTTACCTTCCTGAGAGATACAGACCCTGATCTAAGTTAAGGGTTTTTTTGGCAGGCATTCCAATTGAATTTGTCACCTGCTTCAAAATAGAGCTCTTTACAATATTTGGTTACTTCTTGGGCAATTAATACCTTGCAAAGTTTAAAAACACTTTGATAATTTGAAATATTTGGATATTTAGAATTTGGTCATATACCTTCTTTTAGCTTTTAACATACCTGTCAGAATTCTTACTCTGTATTCATGTCAAAGCCATGCCAGCCTTGCTGATTTTGTTTAATTTTCGGTTTCCCTTATCTTATTACTAAGTTTCGAGGTGCACAACTGAGCCTGTTTGATTCAAGTGATATTGTCATACTGAATATTAAATCATGTCAAGCTAACATATGTAAGATAAAAACTGGAGGAGATTATCATTTGAGAAAATTAATAGTTTCTTTTTTTTTATTTAGATGGTTGTCTATTGCCTAGGGACTATAAATTTCTAACTCAGGAAAAAAATTAAGTTATGAAACAACTTTTAAGACTAAGAGCTAGTAATTGTCTAGTTTTCCTGTGACAAGACTATTAATATAAATAAAAGAAATTCAGTGTAATTTTTGGCCTCTGGTTTGCTGCATTTCTTTTTTAATTTTTTTTTAAGTTTCTTTATTTATTTTGAGAGAGAGAGAGAGGGAGAGATGGAAGGAAGGAGAGTGCGGGAGAGGCAGGGAGAGAAGGGGAGAGAGAATCCCAAGCAGGCTCCTTACTGTCAGCACAGAGCCTGATGCGGGGCTCGATCTCAGGAAGTGTGAGATCATGGCCTGAGTCAAAACCAAGAGTCGGGTGCTTACCCAGCAAAGCCACCCAGGCGCCTCTAGTTTGCTGCTCTTTTAAAATCTGGAATTACACTGAAGGTGCCCAGAAATACATTTCTCATTACGATTTATTGCTTTCTTAGTGTTGCTTTAAATGTTTGATTGTACTTTAGATTGCTACACCTTTTATAAATGTATTAATCTAATACAAAATATTACTTTTGAGTAACACTGCACGGAGACTGTGGTCCATATTATTGGCATTACTTGGCAAAGGCTGGAAAGGAGACATCTATGTGTCAGCAGATGTGCAGATCCCTGTTTTCCCAGGGTTCTGCACAGAGGTGAGCCTGGGTCAGTGGTCACATGGATAAATCACCTGGCTGTGTTTTACCAGGGTAACCACTTCTTCCTCCATGTCGACAGCACTTTAAGTGTGAGAGTGACATTGTAGCTCAGAGAAAAAAATAGGCAGCACTCTGAACATGACTTAATCTCAATTACTGGTAGATAAGTAATGAAAACCCTAGAGCCCAGAACCTGGAGAACAAGAGCCTATGTTGCCATGGGAACCGAGTTCAGGCATATTCTTTCTCATCGGAGGGAAGGGGCTGCGGAGAGTTTGAGGAGGCACGTTTGGAAAAGGTGGAAATCGTGATCCCAATTAGCTTGTCATCTGGCGCAGAGAGAGCTCCCAGAATCCATCGCGAGGTGTCCCTCTTGGTCCCCACATAGGCCTTACAGTCCCACTAGAAACATGGAGATGACTTCGTCAGGATACTCCGCCCTTCTCATGATATCACGGTCAGCAACCAGAAGAACCTAACAACAAAAGAACAATCTACAGCCTCTATCTTCACCCAGACTGAAAGAGGAAAGGCAGTTTAGATTTGCATCTTTTCGCTTGCTAAGTCAACTGGGAATGACCAGCGGAGAGGCACAGGGGATTGCAAAGTATGAAGAGGACCCAGCAGTAGGTCTCAGGAATCAGAAGCTGACTTTAAGTTCAGAAGGGGCTCCTTCCCACCAGGAAGTGTCGTGACAATGACCAAGAAGGGGAAAAGCCCACCACTGACTGACACAGAAAAAAACAATAGAATGTTCTTGAGGGTTCCAAAGATACTAAATCTCAGAAGAAAGAGAAAGGAAGTGGGAGAAAGCACCTTTCAATGGTGAAGTCTCGGAGCACCTGGGTGGCTTAGTCATTTAAACAGCCGACTTCAACTCAGGTCATGATCTCACAGTTTGTGAGTTCGAGCCCCTCATCAGGCTCTGCGCTGACAGCTCAGAGCCTGGAGTCTGTTTCAGATTCTGTGTCTCCCTCTCTCTCTCTGTCCCTCCCCTGCTTGTGCTCTGTCTCTGTCTCTGTCTCTGTCTCTCTCTCTCTCTCAAAAATCAATAAACATTAAAAAAATAAAAAAAATAAATAAAGTTGAAGTCTTCATTTCCTGGTAGCAACCTGTAGTGAAGGAACAAGGCTGGTCATTTTTTCTTTCAGTGCTTTAAATGTTTTTCCTCCATTTCCTTCTTGCTTGTGTTATTTATAAAGATAAGTCCTATGTAATTCTACTTCTTATTCTTCTATATGCAAGATATCTTCTTTCAAGGTGTGCAAGATATCATTGGTTTTTGGCAGCTGAATATGATATGCCTAGGCATAGACTATTTGATGCGTACCCTGCCTGATATTCTCCAAGATTCCTGGAAATGAAGCTTTGTGCTTGTCAGTAATTTTGGAAACCACCCAGCCATTATTAGAATATTACAAAACAGATATTTCTTTTGTTCTTGTCTGTCTTACGTCGCCTCCTGCTGTTCCAGTTACATGCATGGAAAACCATTTGAGATTCTCGCGTGGTTCCTGGATATTTTGTACTTTTTAAAAACATGGTGTTTTCTGTTTCCCTTTCAGCTTAAGAAGTTTCTACTGAAATTATTTCAAGCTTGCTGGTTCTTTTGTATGGTGGTAAAACATACAAAACCTAATTTATTTATTTATTTTTATGTTAGCCATTTGTAAGTGTATAATTCACTGGCAGTAAATACCTTCCCAAGGTGATCTAACGTCACCACTATCTATACCTGAACTGTTTTCTTCATCCTCAGTATAAACTCTGAACCTATTATGAATAACGCCCCACTCCCCCCTCCCTTCTGCCCCTGTTTATCTCCATTCTATTCTCTGTCTTTAGGAATTTGCTTAGTCTAAGTGTCTCACACAAAGTGAATCATAGAACACTTGTTCTTCCATGTCTGACTTATTTCATTGAACATAATGTTTTCAAGGTCCACCCATGTTGTAACATATATCGAAACTTCATTCTTTTTGCGGCCGAATAATATCCCACTGCATGTACGCACCACATTTTCCTTATCTATGCATTTCTTGATGCACTTGGGTTGTTCCCATTTTTTGGCTTGGGGAATAAGGCTACTTTCAATACTGATAGATAAGCTCACTGGTTCTCTTCTACACTGTACCCAATCTACTGTGAGCTTATCAAAGTTTTTCATTTTTGCGAAAGTATGTTTTGCTTCAACCATTTCACTGATTCTTAGCGTTCCTAACTCTCTACTTACATTACCCACCTGTTCTTGCTTGTTACCTACATTTTTCATTAGAGACCTTAACACGTGGAGAATTTCATTTTTTATCCATTATTTTATTAGTGGATTATTTTATTTCATTTAAATTTAGTTTTATTTTAAATTCTTTGTTTCATAATTCCAAATCTGTGTATGTTGCAAGTGCTTACTTTGTCCATTTACACCATGTTTTCTTTCTTTCTTTCTTTCTTTCTTTCTTTCTTTCTTTCTTTCTTCTTCATTTTTATTTATATTGAGATAGAGAGCAGGCAGGGAAGGGGCAGAGAGAGAGGGAGACAGAATCCCAAGCAGACTCCATACTGTCAGCGTAGAGCCCCATAAGAGGCATGAACTCACAAGCCCTGAGATCCTGACCTGAGCCAAAATCGAGTAGGACTTTTAACCGACTGAGCCACCCGGGCGCCCCTACACATGTTTTTATAGCCTTTTCACATGTCTTGTAATTTTTAGTTAAAATCTAGATATGATGGGGGGTCCTGGGTGGCTCAGTCAGTTAAGCATCCAACTTCAGCTCAGGTCATGATCTCATGGTTTGTGGGTTCCAATCCCGGGTCGAGCTCTGTGCTGACAGCTCAGAGCCTGGAGCCTGCTTCAGATTCTGTGTCTCCCTCTCTCTGACCCTTCCCTGCTCACACTTTGTCTCTCTCTCCCTATCAAAAATAAACATTTAAAAAATCTGGATATGACGTATCAGGAAATATGAACCAAACTAAAAGAACTTTCTAATGGGTTTTATGTTTTTCTGATTACGAGTCAGGCTGTAGTTAATATTTGCTGTGGCTGTATGGGCCAGAATCTTCATTCTTCCAATGTTCTTATTTTCATCATCTCTGTTGTCTCTGAGCTTCCCCAAGAGCTCCTTCCTAATTAAATAGTGAATCTTGCATTTCTTTGAGTTGTAATACACTTTTATAATTCTGGATCTCTGCTAATGTGGCGGTAAGTTGGTGGTAAGGGGAAGCATTCTAGAATATTATGATTAAATCTACATTTTCAGTAGATCTGTGGCCCAGGTTGTGACTTGGACAAGTTTCACTTACCGATTCCCCTCTCAGGTAAGACAGGTAGGCGAGAGGGTGTGGAATTGGGTAAAGAGCTTCCTTTGCAGGCGGGATAAGGCCCTGGCATGGTCTTTCTCCTGGACAGCAGGTCATTGTTTTGGAGAATGCTCAGGGCATATTTCAAACTGGTTACTTTTCCCTTCCTCCTACAAGGAGGCATGCATTTTAAAACAATTTCGCGATCATTAATGTCCTTTCTGATTTTGCAAAAGAGTTTAACAAAGATACAGAATAGTAATAGAACTTTAAAATTTCTAAGATTTCTGTAGGAGGTCCACAAACCATTCTCTAGTGAGAAATCTTTTAGAATTGGCATTATGGAGGAGAAGAGAGTTGGCAATATATTTAAGGGTTGTGTTTATTGATATGTCTTTTGGGTAGTGGATCTTGAAAACTTGTCATCAATTACACAGATTAGAGCTAAATTTCCTTTACCTAGGCTTGTCTTTGAATAAGGCAGTTTAAAAAAACAGAAAAATGTCCTTGCATTGTTTGTCATATCTTGTTACTTTCTGAGTGTATTTCTATAGCAAAAAGAAAATAACATGATTCATTTTATATTTTATCTTATTTTATTTTATTTTATTTTGGCATAGATCTTTCTGTGCTATGGCTGATTTTTTTAATTTTTTTTTAAACATTTATTTCTTTTTTGAGAGACAGAGAGACAGTGTGAGTGGGGGAGAGACAGGAAGAGAGAGGGAGGCACAGAATCTGAAGCAGGCTCCAGACTCCCAGCTGTCAGCACAGAGCCTGACGTGGGGCTCGAACCCAGTAACCATGAGATCATGACCCGAGCCTAAGTCAGATGCCCAACCGACTGAGCCACCCAGGAGCCCCTATGGCTGATTTTTACTGACGTTGAAAAGGTAGCCAAATGAGAATACTACTGCATCCACAAAATGTCAATTTTTTAGATATCAATTTGTCCGCTCTTTCTTAATAGGCATGTATCTCAAAGGAATCAGGCTACCTTACATTGATTACAATATATGGGTTTTTTCTGACAATTTATTATAAAGAAGAAATAACTGTGTTTTTTTTTTTCCTATATCACAACGGAGTCTTATTAACAATGCTACACTTTGTTAGAGAGAAAGGTTAAGAAGAAACCTAATATTGTATCATGTTAATCCCTATAGCCCAATTCATAGGAATCATGCATTTGAAAGGAAGCAGGACTCCCTGGGGTTACAGATAAAGAAAGTCTATAAACAATCAATATTATAGCACCATCTATCACAGCTCTGAATCTTTGTTATTTTAATATAGATTCAAGAACAGTAACCGGTGTAAAAATTATAGCATACTTATGAATTCTGGCAGGACAATATCAATGAAATATTTCATTAATTTGACCCATGTCTAACAAATTACATCAAGCATAAATTCTAGCATAAAATCCAACTCCCTTTTTTCCTAGGCTTTAAAGTGCATGGTTTCTGTGTTGCCTGTATACATCAAACGCATGGTCATTTATTTTATAAGGCTTTTGATATTGAAAACTTAACCTAGTTTCTATGTAGAACGAGGAAAAAATCTTGCTTACTAATGAAATTACACAAAAATATCAACCTCTTTTTTTACTATATTAGCACATTTTGGGGGTCACATTTCTGACCTTAAAAATGAGCTCACATCTGTTGGAAGTAATGATATATTACTGTAATTTGGAGGCATGTTGAGATAAAAAAAAATCAAAGATGGCAATGGAATTAAGACGTATGAAAGAGTTTCTGTGGAAAAAAAACCTTTTAACAGAAAAAAATCCCCAATATATTTAAAGTCATTAATTTGACAAAAAATAAGTATACTTAGCTGGAGTAATAGATAATAAACAGCATTAAATGCAAATACAAGAAACTCTTTCATTGTGTGTATCCGATAAGCTGTGACAATTGTTAAAAGACAAACTGAGGCATATTAAACATTTTAAGAGTTCAGTTGAGCAACGCTGGGTTCCCACTGGGCAGCACCCAGGGGCTGTGGTTAAGAGTGCTCTTCTAATGGGAGCCAGAGGGGAAACTTATATAGAGAAAGTGAGGAAACAAGAAAGGAAATGATTGAATTGGTTACGACTGCAAGCCTAGTGGCTGTTTGTGACTGGTTGTCCTTAGTGTTTTGATTTCCTAACCCTGAGGTATTTACAGTGTTAAAAACCAAAATTCACCTGAGTACATTTAAACATCTAATTGGCTTTGCTCAACAACTCATGACTCAGGCAACATCCCATCTGACATAGAAAGGAGCCCCCAAAACCGTGCAACAAGACTGTTTTGGCAGAAAGGGGCAGGCTAGGAAGTTTCTAGCAAAAAGTGATTGTTTTCGACAAGATCACCTTCATTTGGGGAATGGCAGGGGTCTATAAGGTGAATTATCTCGCTAATGCTGACCGAGAAATTCCAGACAGACTGCTTAATACTATATTCCATGGAAAGGCTGAAACTGCAATTATGTTAGGTAATAAGTCTCCATTTGATGATGTGGGCTCAATCGACCTCATGTTGAGTCTGTTGTCTCTTTTTTAACAAATAAGCTTAGATTTTGGTAGGCCACCATAGCGTTAGAGCCAACTCAGTCTAATCGCCTCCTTGTTTAGTTAACTTAATGTAATGCTGAAGTATTCCTGAAATCTTCTCTCAGGGAATAATGACAGTGTAGATTCATCCCCAGTTTATTTTTTCAAATCCCCACCCTTATGGCTTCTGGAAAATGGCTAATTAAGAAAGAAGGACCCTTCTCCACTCGGCTTAGATAAGACTTTGTCCATGCTCTTGCATGATTCCTAAAAGACTTGCTTGTTTGCCTGTGAGAAGTCTCAGACCTTTCTCTTTTTCCTGAACCTGTTGTCAAGGCCAAACACAGACTACAATTGCCATTCTCTGTCTCATAAGTAATTAGCTGCGATTAGAATTGCTTATTCCCCTGAAACTAGGTAACCAGAAGGAAAATCATTTCCTGTTCAGATAAGTTTCGGAGACTCTCCCTGCTTCACAACAAACCAAATGTGAATCAACCCACCTGCAACATGCTTCCTATCTCCTGTAAAGGGTAAGGCAAAACCACCCTGCTGAGAGACACTTCAATCTTTAGATCTGGGTTATTCTGCCTATTTCAATAACCTAAATACAATCAATCTTCTTAATCTCCTTATTTGTTCTCTGTGTGTGTGTGTGTGTGTGTGAGTGTGACAGCTGTTTACACTAATTATATTTTCATTTCCATGAAGCTTTTCTACATTTAGCATCATTTATAAAAAGCATGGCTGCAGAAACATTGGTTGTTGGCAACGTACAAGGTCACAGGTGAAGCGACCCTGTTGTAAACCAGACCTTACTTGGCTCTGAGAATAAAACTCTTTGGGAGATAATATCCTAAGAATTTTATAAGGTAGTTTTATAAATTTTAAAAAAGATTGGTTTAAGATTATTGTGTAGACAATGGTTTAGTTAAAGAAAGATTCATCTTAGGTCACAAAGAAAGAACACTTAGCACGGCAGACAACTTCATAAATACATTCAGGAGGTAATCAGTGACCCTGAGACTTTAAGGGGGTAAAAGGGTGAGCTTGGTCAAAGGAAAGAATGATCGAAGGCTGAGTCACGTAGAGGGAGCCGCACGGGCACGGAAGTTTGACTGTCTTTCATTTTTCTCAGCAATGAATAACCTAACCTTTCTGACCAAGCCTTAGGAATCCAGACAGCCAATTTAGATACTGTTGAATCCTTTACCTAATCCAAATACAAGATCTGACCCTTAAAACTTTTTTAATCACAAAGGAAATATAAAAACCTCCAAGTAAATGCTTGCTGTCTTGTATAAAGGTAATGCTTTACGTGGAATAATCTCCTTTAATAATAATAAATATGTATTTGAGAATTAATCTATATACATATTGGAGAAAATAACCATTATTAAATTTTGACAGTAAGACTCATTCCAATAAAAATTGGAAACATTATTCTAAAAGCTTATTCCACAGAGGTTGCCTTGGGGATGTGATTCTGGCATGATTGAAATCATCATAGTTCTCAAAACACCCTGTTCTATTTTCTGCCTCTCCATTTGCATTGGTTTTCTCCTACCTAGAGAGTCCTTCTCTCAGTGGCTCTGTATTTCAATGACCTTACTGCACCCTAGCAAGCCATGCCCTTGCTTTTTGCAGGTGTATCTATTTCTGCTCTTACCACAGTGAACAGAATTTAACTATCCTCTTGTCTGTGTCTCCCCTCTCCCTAAGGAAAAAAAAAAAATTCCTTGAGAGTAGTAACTATAACTTGTTTATCTGTACTTTCTGGTGCCTAGCTCAGAACCTAGAAGACAGCAGAGCCTAAAAGTAGCACTGAGTGAATAATTCATCTTAAGCCAAAAACGAAACCTTTAAGAGAGGAAAAAAAGGCAAGTCCCTTGAGTCTGAATAGATAAAATGATTCAACAGGTAATAAGCATATGGCATGAACTGAAGCTTTTTTTTTTTCCAAAGGTTCTTGAATCTCCCAAGTGAGTTTTATTTAAGGAGGTAAAAATGAGGCAGCAGAATAATTTGAGGAAAGGGGATTGCATGACCTGAGTAAAGTATTAATATTTATTATTAATATTATCTCCAAACAAAGTCACCATTGACATATTTTAGTAAGTTTGTTCCAGTCCCTACATGTCTGGATTAAAGTGCTGGGTGGTAAAAAGAGAAAAGAAAAGCTGGATTCAGAAGAGAATGAATTTTAGTACCAGACTCCAGCCAAGCCTGGGAAGAGAAAAAGATGATTCATAGCCTCTGAGGCTTGGGGGTTATCAGAATTCTTTTAGAAATTATTGGGAAGAAGGGAGAAATGGGAAAAGGAAGGTGAAAACTTGCTCCTGTTTAGGATCAATAAAGGTCCAGCAGCTGTGTTCCACACAGGGAAAGAGAGGGCATGGGGTCAAGTCTAGAAATATAAATCAAAGTTGTCATGGTGCCCTTGATATTTGAAATCATATGAATAGATGACCAAGAAAAATAAGGGCACTGCGTTTCAACCCTCGGGAGCATTATTTGTTATTGGTTAACAGGTATTGCACAAGTGTAGAAAAACACACAAGTGATTTCATTTGAGAAACGATGCATTTCCAGGCTTTCAGTGTGACAGCGATCATAGTGACAAAACAGCACTTTGCAAAGAAGATGGATGGAGCAAGGATTTCTTGAAAATGTAATTTACTCATACAGGCTTAAAGGCAAAGAAGAATGTAGTGTTTGCAAGATAGTGTTTAATTATCTGAGAAAGGAGAGGAAAGTCAGTGAGGGAAAGTGTTCTCAGTCAGTATAACACTTTTTAATAACTGCTATCTTATCTTGAGTAAACTACTTTAATGGAATCAATCACTCATGGAAGATTAATCCTTTCCAAAGGCAGTATTTAGGAACATCTTCCTTCTTGTATGTTTTAGTACATTCTTTCATTACTTGCAACTTTTCATATTATGCTGGCAGTAATCTGTGAATAGAAAGTAAGAACAGATATTCTCCATTGCAATATTTTTAGAGTGGGAAGTTACAGAAATTCTAGGAATATATTATTCTTCTGGTTGGTTTGATACATAGAAATGTTCAGTGCTTGTGACTATGGAGCATTTACTTATGGCTCCATGGCTTGCTAAAGACAGAGTGTAGAATTCCCGATTCTGCCTTTAACATTTATCTTTCAGATTTGAATTCGTTTGCTGTACTAAGAATCTAAGAACCAGTGCATGGCCATGGGCAAGAATTCTCAGACTTGGAGTTTTGCACAAATGGATGCTTTGCTTTTAATGCAAAAATTTGAATTCATAAGCTGTCGTGTTTGAATTTGTATTTATTTTTAATAAATTAAGTCAGTATTTAAAACCATGCCAGGTTGAATTTGAGAAATGAGCCTTAGGGAATGGTTATATTACAAATCTAAATACTTGTCATTACTTAACTAATTTCAAACCACAAGAGCTAATTGACCACATGATAACTTTGTATGTTTTTCATTAAAATCTCAAATTAAAAGCAAGCATTCTACTTAAATAAATTTTTTACATTCCAACATAATTTGTTTGATTAAGCTCTCTCTTATATTCTCCAATGATAGGTTTCCTTTACACGAATAATATTCATAATATCTAACACTTACTGGCGTTTTGCCATATTTCAATTACCTTCTAATGCCTTTTTATTGTTTATTGATTCATCTTTAAAGTATTTCAAGAAAGTTATCGTAATCTCATTTTTCAGATTAAAAATAGATAAAGTAGTTTGAGCAAGGTCATGTGTCTAGATGTGAAAGTGCATTTACGCATACATTAATCTTAAATTTTACAGGATACAGTCATGTTGTCAAAATTTCTGTAATTCTTTTCCTCCAAATAAAAATGTCATCATTAGGGGCACCTGGGTGGCTCAGTCTGCTGAGTGTCCAACTTCAGCTCAGGTCACGATCTCATGATTCATGAGTTCAAGCCCCGCATCGGTCTCTGTGCTGACAGCTCAGAGCCTGGAACCTGCTTCAGATTCTGTGTCTCCCTCTCTCTCTGCCCCTCCCCTGCTCACTCTCTCTCTCTCTCTCTCTCTCAAATAAAACATTAAAAAAATGTCATCAAGTTTTCATATTTCAGCTGTATTGGTAGAAGATGACGGTTGCAGTACAAATCCAAAGGGATTCCTCGAATTATACCCCACGATTGTTGCCATTACAGGTGTCTTAGACACAAAGACATTTGGCTGCAAAGGTCGTATCCATGTTGTCACTGGCCAACTTTCCTGTAGAGTCCCTAAATTACTACTACATATCTTTAAGGGAGAACTTTATCATTTCCTGACACTATTTCTATCTGTGCGTATCAGCAGCTGATACCCTTTTGAATGCGTAGAAAAACTGTTCTTTTTTTTGTATTTAGTAAACACTTAATAATCGCTTGCTGGCTGTCAAATATGTATGGAGATACAAGAGGAATAATACATAAACTCAGTAAATCCACAGCCTACTGAACAAATAAAACAGAGAAGCCTCTGCAATAATGGATTACCAAAGACAGCGAAGAAGCACAGCTAAACGTCTTTCAGAGGTGTAAGAAAGTTCGCGAAGGTATTTTCTGAGGTCATGGAATGTCTACTGGCGTGGTCACGAAGGGAGACAGATGGACACAGACAGTATCGCCACAGAAGATATAAGCTTATCAAAATCTTTCAGAAGTTTTTCCTGACAAGTGTAACATTTTGTATTAGCATATTTTTATTTCCTTCCCGATACCATATGAGATAAATGTTATCGGCAATAAATTTCAAGAGCAATTTCAACGCAACAGCTAAAACAGATGATTTTGCCTTATTTAATCCAACAAATGTGGACAATTTCCTACACCAGCCTCTTTTTCACTGTGTTTTGCTATTAGTAACGGGTGAATTTTAACTGCTTCCTGGTTGACTGGACAATGGACTTGTGGCCAAATGATTCCTCTGTAGTTTACCTGCTTAGAGACCTCGAGAAACTGATTCAATTTTCCTGAAAATATTTGACTTTGACATTAATATTACTACTTAGCCCATACAATTGATGTATAAAGAAAATATTTAAGTCTTCTGGGACAGTGCAAGGTAGAGTAGGCACTTAATAATTCAATATTAATTTTGGTATTATTGTCTCAAAGTCAAATCTAGAAAAATACAATTTGCCTATAGCTGACACTGACCTATATGTAAATTGTATCATTTTTATTTTGGCCCTATCTATTTAAAAGTCAGTATTAGCTTATTTAAGAGTTCATCAAATACTCTCATATGACTCATACGATTATTGTGTATGTGTGTATATAAGTGTGTGTGTGTGTGTGTGTGTGTGTGTGTGTGTGTGTTTGTAATCCACCCCTTCCACCGAAAATTGTATAAACTATGAGCAGAAACTCGTTGTACCTTTGGAAATTACACCAGAGCTGATCATTCTTTGTGCATTTTGCAAGTCTTTGTGCCAAAGCAATAAAATAAGCAATAAATACATATAAAATCAGCAACAAAATACATATGTAAGTTAATTTTGTCGTGCCCTTACTAAGTTGTTTTCCCTTTAGTTTTTGAGATGGTCTTCAACATATTTTCAACAAATGTGAGCATTAAAGCTCAAATAATAAGCACTTAAGCATCAGAGCTACAGTAGGTTCAAAAAATAACAGTATCCACCCATTCGTTAACCATCCATCTTTTTAGTTATTCGGTACAACATTTACTGATTTCCTAGGACGTGGCAGATAAATATTGCTAGCACATGATGAGACATCATAATATATCAACATTGTATATTTCATCAGCTTAGTATCTGGGAATACACAGATGAATCCACTCATTCCTTATCCTAGAAGGAGAATGTGTGCCTATTTTGTTTGGATGAGATTTTTCAGAGTTCAGAAGACACAGAGGAGAACACATTAATAATTTTATGTAGAATGATACACACCCTTACTAGAGAAGTAATTACAAAGTGCTATCTAAAAAAAAGTGAGAGAGGAAAAATACTGCAGCAGAAACTAAGGAAATAATGGCAGAGAAGTGTGCATTTTAATTAGACTTTTAAGAAAGAGTGTATGTGTAATCCATATATATGTACTCTAGGTGCCAGCAAGAATTCAGTTGGAAATTTAGATGTATTGACTCAAATTTCCATTCAATACACTGTACATGTCCAAAGCCCTACCTGTGATGTCCACAAATTCCTGGGGATTTAGACTTTTAGAGGAACTTCTGCCTCTAGGTTCAGATTTCTTTTACCTGATTTCATAGCACTAAACTTTCAGGGAGCACTCGAAAACAAACATGTCGCATGCTTTGATGGGGCTCCATTGTATACCCTTTCCATTTAAATGTAAAGAAAGCCAATGAATCCAAGTGAAATCTGATTATATTTTTAAATAAATCTTAGTCTTTTTCTGTAATCCACACAAGTGTGACTAATACAGCTCTTCGAAAGAAAGCTGGATTCTCTGCACAATTAATTGATACAGGATATTTATTATAAGTCTCAAAGAACAGAGATGGATTTTTAGAGCCCATGGTTAACTTGGCAATGATGGCCATTAGAAATTTTTTTTCATGATGGGTATACTCAGTCAACTTAATGTGCATGTCAGAACAAATCCTCGTATAATACCTAATTCCGCAAGGCCATCATATAAGGTTTATGTTCAATAAATCTGTTTAAACAGAAAAGAGAAGATAATGGATCACTATCCACATGAAATAAGAAAAAAAGAATATCCCAGCCCATTCTTCTTACTTGCTAAGTGTAAGTAAATACATAAATAAAGCAAAATTTAATTTTAAAAGTTTCGGTCTGATGTACTATGTGATTTAAACTGGAGTAATCTCCTTTTTTATGACCTTATGTCCCCAGGTGCAATATCTTGGTGGCAATATCTCAAGTCAATTCAGTTTAAATTGGCTGACAGGGATTTTAGGCCTTGAGATCACCAGGATTTTCTAAATGCAGACATGCACATTTATGGGTCATTTACACTGCATTAAATTTTCTTCTATATTTTTGACATGCAGTAAAGTTTAATATTTTATACACACTATTTTAATGCTTTCTGTTTTTTCCCTCTTGCCATATATAGCAAGATCACCAAAGTTATTTGTAACCTAATTTGGATTCTAAACAATTTGTACAGTGAGTCATTTTTTAGCCCCCCCCATTATTTAGCGCTTTGCTTAGAAAATTCTTCATAATTAATTTTACCCACATAGCTCTATAAATGAGTTAAGCCCTTGCATATTGGATATAAATTTGGTAACTGTTGGTTTAATTAAAGAGATGGAAATCAAGATAACTATTTAATATTGAAAATCTGTCCTAGGATTTTGATGGAATTATCGAATTATCAGCTTCTGCATTGATTTAACAGTTTTAGGGATTTTTCTTTTCTGTTGCTGTCAAGTACTTGTGTAGAGTCCATGTACAAAGATAAGAGCCAACCCATCTTGTTTGTTAAAATATACCCAGAATTTCACAAAACACCTGGCGCTTTGCATGCATTCAATATTTATTGAATTAGGGACTAATTTGGCCGAAAATTTTCCCCTTTAACTTGGCCTATAAAACTGTTCTTGAGTTGGTACCTCTCTATCCAGGGTTTACTAATCCCAGACATATTGTGATGATTTCCCTCTTAGAAACCATTGCCTTTGTGTTTTTCTCTGCCTGGCATACTTTTCCCAAGATGTTTAGCAGCTTAGTGTCTCTCAGTAAGCAAATCTCAGTTTATCATCTGTATTTTATTACATATACCTGGATACATTTGACCTCCTGGGTGACAACATGGAACTTCTTCATTCTGTTCACACCTGCCTTCCTGGAGTCAAGAACAATATCTGGTACCTATTAGGTATTTAGTAAACATTTGTAAGCTTTCTACATAAAAACACATGTTTCGGCATATAATTAATTTTTCACGAAGCATAGAAATTGTCCGTGCTTCTACTCATTTCAAAGCATTATTATATAAAGGACGCTACTGGAGGCTTGTCTGAGGTCCATCAACGCACACACTTACACAGAATGAAGGAGGATACATTGAGCCTGAAAGAAGGAAAGACATTTCCACGCAACGTGACAAGCCTGGCACAGGTTGTATGGGCCCTTGATCTCTTGCTTAGGAAGATTTCAGAGCCCACGGCTCTTCCTTTCATGACCAAGCAGAGGTCAAAAGACTGTGGAAAAGATTGCGTTTCCCAAGTCTGAAACATCTTCAACTTGCTCTCAACCTGTTGAAATCCAAAGCAGGCAAAAAAAAAAAAAAAAAAAAAAAAAAAAAAAAAAAAAAA
>NW_026057586.1:9487984-9585180 GCF_023721935.1 Panthera uncia | reverse complement strand
TTTTTTTTTTTTTTTTTTTTTCTGTAAGACTAACTGATGAATGGATCAATAAATTTTGGCAAACCGTTAAAAGGAAGGGCTCTCGGCAAATAAAAAGGAATGAATTGTGGTACATGTGACAACATACCTAATGCTCAAAAGTATTCTGTTAAGTGAAAGAAGGTAGCTACAATAGGCCACACGCTCTGATTTCAGTCCTATAAACCCAAATCATATCAGAGACTGCCAAGAAGTAGGGTTGGAAATGATTACTAAGTACACAAGGGAAGTTGGGGGTGGTGGTGATAGAAATATTCTATATTTGATTGTGGTTATGGGTACATGACTAAATACATTTGTCAAAACTCACTGAGCTGTACATCTTCAAAGAATGATTTTTACTGAACATAAACTATAACTCTACATAAAAGAAAGTAATTGATCTTATTGGCTAATACAGGCATGAATGTGTCTGTAATTATATTTGGATTCTTAATTACAATGGCAAAACTAAAACCAAGTCATATATGAAGAAACGATTTGGGCACAGGAATAAATTAATGGTTGTATTGAACTTTTATTCCGTGTCTTTATTCATTTAGCTACCATGGAAATCATCAACCAACAAGAGAAATAACAGCAAAAAGTTCATGATTATTGATGTAATTATTTTTTAATCCATTGTGACACAAAATGTACAGTTTTAGACACATATTTCTAATCTCAATTCTGAGGATACTTTGCTTGCTTTGCTGAAACATAAGAACAATGAGCACAAAATGTATGTTTGTTTGGTTTTTTTGAGTTTATTTATTTTGAGAGAGAGAGAGAGAGAGCACATATGGGAGGGTCAGAGAAAGAGGGAGAAATAGAATTCCAAACAGACTCTGTGTTGACACCCCAGAGCCTGATGTGGGGCTCGATCCCACGACCATGAGACAATGACCTGAACCGAAATCAAGAGTCAGACACTTAACCATCTGAGCCACCCAGGTGCCCCAAATGTATATTTTTGATACAGAAGTTTTTGCTGTATGAAGTTGTTTTCCTGTCATTCTCCCAGACTTTTTATTGTGAATTTAGTTGTATGTTTAAATATGCAAATGTTTATGTTCATAGAGATCAATGTTCACACTGTCTACCTTTGTGCCTTTATTTCTTAGGTATTTAAACATCTTAAAACTGCATTTATCTTTGTAGGGTGTTCAGTTTAATAATTTGGGAGATATTTTCCATACATTAAGAAATAGTGGGATAAAAAAATGGGAATAATTCCTTGAGAAAAAAGAACTGCACATGACATTCATGGCAAAATTCTTTTCATATGTATTTTCCTACTATCCATAGTTATGTCTTCACAGATAATTCATATGCATAATAATAAGGTAATAAATTCTATGCATTTCATTTTTCAAATGAGGTTTGGGATGCTCTCAACCTGAGAGAATCCCCATAGAGTCTTCTGGGATGGCAATCTAGCCCCATATAAATGCAAATTAACACTCTTAGAAAGCCTTTGCGGCTCAGATTAGTCATAAAAATCTAAATCACTCTATACAGGTACCCATTCCCCAATCTAAAAATTATTAGGAGATGTACGGAAATCCCTTTTTCTTGTTGATAGTGACCATTTCTTTTGAAGGGACAGAAGAGAGTTCAAATTGAAATCCTCAGGTTTGGAAGCTAAAAGTTTATTTTTGAGAAGCAAAACGTGTATTTGAGAGATAGCTCCTTTAACCCAGTGATTAAAGGGTGGAAGAAAAGAAAAAATCTATTTTAGGGAGGAATATAAGTCTTCTATTGTACAATACTGGAAACATTTAGAAATCACCCATTTACAAAATTATTTTAATAACTGATTTTGGTGAGAGATGTCAATTAATGAAAATCCTTGCTTATTTACTGGAAAGGATGAAGAAAATTGGTAGACACTCAACCATGTGGCCAAATATAATATCACCCACTTGGCATTCTATGCATATGGAAAGATAAGCTGAGGCTATCACAGTGTTTCTGCCAAGGGAAAAAAAATCATTTTAGTCTGATTATAATTTATAATCAACAAAAATAAGACAAATCAAATTTTGCAAAACATTGGCTAGATTATCAATAATGTCAATGTCATGATAAATAAACAAATCAAGACACATGTCGTCATAATAAAATTTTAATGATTTAAGGTTTCTGAGTGTGATCATTTCACTTTTTTGTAAAACTTGTTCTTAGTAAATAGCTATTGAAGCCATAAGGATGAAATGTTGGCATACTCTCAGTGTAACAGAGAGATAGATGGGTAGATAGATAGGTAGTAGATAGATAGATACATACATACATACATATGTACATACATAAATGCATACATTGACAGATACATAGATTTAGATAAGGCAAATGTAATATTTAAAAAATAATGTACTTAGGGGCCCCTCGGTGGCTCAGTTGGTTAAGAGTCTGACTTCGGCTCAGGTCATGATCTCACAGTTGGTGAGTTCAAGCCCCAGGTCAGGTCAGGGTCTGTGCTGGCAGCTCAGAGAGCTTTGGATTCTGTGTCTCCCTCTCTTTATCTCTGTCCCTTCCCTACTCATGTTCTGTCTCTCTCACTCTCAAAAATAAATAACATTAAAAAAATTTTAAAACATAGTGCACTTAGTGTGCTTATTTTCAAAAATAGTTACAAAACAAAAACTAGAAATAACATTCTTAATATCACTGATGTTAAAAGGTTTATGCTTGAATTTTAGCAAAAAGATATATAACCATTACATACTATTTAAATATGGAAGAAATTTAAATGATTTGAATTAGAAAAAATCTATGAATACTTATTAATTCTGGTTGGTTTTAGTAATTTGCATATATAGAAATGAAAATAAAGAGATATTTTTCCACAGGCTAAGAACTTCAATGAAGATAAATTATCTTTAAAAAACGCACATAGGGGCGCCTGGGTGGCTCAATTGGTTAGGGTCTGGCTTCGGCTTAGGTCATGATCTCACTGCTCATGGGTTTCAGCCCCACATCGGGCTCTCTGCTGTCAGTGAGGAGCCTGCTTCGGATTCTCTGTCTTCCTCTCTCTGTTTCCCCCTCACGCAGGCACTCACTCTCTCTCAAAAGAACATAAACAATTAAATTGACTTTTGCATGTGAAAAGGTGAAAATATGGAAATGAATGTTCAAAAGATCAGAAATCAGCAAAAGTATCGTTACATACATTAGAAAATAACTTCATAGTCTATTTTTTCAGTATTTTGATATAAGAACAGCACATGTCCAGAACTATGACATTACAATAACAAAGTTCTTATCTTTCATTAAACTCAACTATACCTTTGTACTGTAATTTGCTAAATGTCAGTCTAGAAAGACTGAAACCTCAAAAAGTTAATAACAGTAATAAAAATAACTCAAAAGTTAAATAACTCTGATTATTTAAAAATCAATCTTTTTGAAATAAATGGCATTATAGACTTTTGACCTTTGTTCAAGTCATTAAATGGACACCAAATAATTACATAAACATATTAACTACATTTTAACTACATTTTTCTCTTCACCTGGAAAAGAAGCACATATAAATAAGCTACACGTATACACTAAGCCACCATAAAAAACAACCAAAATGTAATAGCTTAAGCAATATCTGTTCTTTCCCATTCCCTCCTAGAACAGTGTAGCTGTCGATCCAAGGATAAACTGAGTGGGCACGTAGTGTACAAATGAATGAAAGAAATGGTGTCAGCACAGTCGTTACTCTTGGGAAGAATGGGAATTTTGGTCAAGGGATCCATGATCACCTTGAATATTCTGTATTCTTTAAGCCTGCACCCATCTTTTTACGCTGAACCTGAAAGCTGTCTTTTCTCTGTGGACATGCTTTTCTAAAAGTTGTTCGGCAAAATAAATAGAATAAGCTTTGTAAAATGCTAGGACTTTTTTAAATGGATAAAAATGGAAGTTAGACAGTCAAAACACTTCTCAGATGAGTAAGACTCGGGCTAAAATTAAAAACTATTCTGCTGCCAGGCTATTTATATGTGACTTCTTTCTCTCAGTTCTCCCAACTCTGATAGTGACAGGGATGGTGACAGTGGTGGTGGCAGTGTTTTAATACTGAGTACGAGGTTTGGAAAATAAATTCCATTTTTTTGCCCATTAACTAATATTGCAAAGTTAAACATTCTATTTTCGAAAGTCGTGCTGACTTCCAAGTTTCTAGGATGCCAAAGTTTTCTTTTCTTGTTACTTCTTTTCTTCTTTTTTTAAGTAGAAAGAAATTGGTTTATATTTAAGAAACAGAATCTGAGCCTACCGGGGGAAAAAAGTCTAGCACCCACGAGACCTCATATCACTGCTGGCAAAACCACTTTGGAATAACATTTGAATAATTTAGCAGAACTTCCCAAACCACAGAAGTGAGACTTCCAGTTGTCCCCGAGGGTCTTGGGCATTTAACCCACTTCTCCAGAGGTTTGCTAAAAGTGGCTCAAGGGCCACAGCTTCTGGGGAGCAGATCCAAGGCCTCCAGCAACTTTAAACAACTACTGTTTAATGCTACTTCCTCTCTGAAACACAAAGCACTGAAGCACCCTGTGACATTTAGATACTACTAAATCTCTACAGTTCAATTCCATGGACTCCTTAAATCTGGCCTACTTGACTCCCTCTGCTGCTTTCCTTCTAGCAAAAGATTTAGTTCCCCAAATTGAGGCAGTAGGTTTGCCTCGCAGGTTTGACAAATCATCTTGAAAACCTTGTCCTCATTCATCGTTCCCTGCAGAGAAAGGGATGCTCTGTTATCCAGAAAATCAGTGAAGGCAAAGGGCTCTTCCCAGAAAAAGGCACATAAATGTTTCCATACGATTATCCTTGGTAAATTTGAAACAGAATTCAGTCATTTAGTCAGAGAGACCGTTTGGGGTGTGGGGGAGTGGCGAGAAAGAAAGAGAGAAAATTTTCTTACAATTTACTGCATTCCGTTTATCTAATTATCTATGTTTTCAGGTAATGTTTAATTAGTCTGGCAGTTTTTATCAGCTGTACATTTTATAACTAGCTCAGCAGTTTTTGCTTTTAATTTGCTTCTTAATTCGTTTTGGGTAAAGAAGTTTTAAGGATTAATAAAATTTTTATGCTCAGCTTTATATTGAGAAAGAATGGTTTCAAGGGCAAATGTGAACATTCGACCAGGATACTGACTTCACCAGAATTGTTCCATTTGTATTTTGTATCTTGTACTTGCATATACGTTTCATTCTTGCCAGGCTCCACATTTTTAACTCTGCACTGGTTTGCAAAATAATATTTGGCTGGCATTGCCTCTAAGCAATTTCAGGATTTTAGGGATAAGAAAAACTAACTCTAATTTCCAACTTTATGAAAAATACATAGTGTTGGCTGTAGCCATAGAGAACATTATCCTGAAGCTATAGACAAAGCAGAGTATGGACTACTACGTGTTTTTGTTGTTGTTGTTGAATTCATTTTACGATTTAGATATTGTAAAACTGGCCTTGTTTGCCAAATCTCATCAGAAATGGTTGAATCTCTCAATATAATGATGAGTTTATTTTTTTTTTTATTTATTTTTTTATTTTTTTTTTCAACATTGTTTTGTTTATTTTTTTTTTTTTGGGACAGAGAGAGACAGAGCATGAACGGGGGAGGGGCAGAGAGAGAGAGGGAGACACAGAATCGGAAACAGGCTCCAGGCTCCGAGCCATCAGCCCAGAGCCTGACGCGGGGCTCGAACTCACGGACCGCGAGATCGTGACCTGGCTGAAGTCGGACGCTTAACCGACTGCGCCACCCAGGCGCCCCTATAATGATGAGTTTAAATTAATTCTTCAAGTGATGCTAAGAAAATATAGCTTAGTAAAATTCAATTTTAAATGGAATGTCACAGTTAAATCATTTAAATAAAATGACTCAAATGATTTTTGCCATTAGTATTATTTACAGATGAAATAATCTGATATATCTAGCTCTCTCTTCCTTTTCCACTTGATAAGAATGGGAATAATTACATTACACTTACATACATTATTCATTATATACGTGCATACTTAAATGTAGGCATATCTAAGTTAAATATTCATGTTATAGTTTTAGATTTATTTTTTGAATATCATATAATAATTTTAACACATGCAATAAAATATCAGTGCAATGACTTCTAGCTTGACTCTAGTCATGACTTTTTTAAATGGGAGATATCCAAGAAACCGATTAATTAAATTTCATATTTTGTACACGAGGAAATTAGAGAACAGAATTGTTGAATGACTTAGAATCATGGAGTTGCCAATAACTGGGCTAGAAACCAATTATCAGTCCTGGAGATAGAAACACTACTTCATGCTGTTCTCTTTAGAAAACCTTTTGGAAGGAATTGAAATTCAATATAGATTTTGAGCGTCTCCACTTTTGGTGTCTTAAAGGTTATGAGATTAGATGCCAACTATGGGTAAGGATCAATAGAGCTTACAGGCTGGAGGACAGGAAGTAAATAATGAGAAACTAGTGAACATTGACTTTACTAACAACGTACTCTCTCGTATTTTACGCGTCTTCAGTTGTACCTACAAAGAGATGAGCAAAACGATAAAGACTAAGAATGTTGATAAGAGTGTCAAAAGACAGTACTATGCAAACTCTGTGCTCAGCAAATAAAATCTGAGAAGCCTCTTATTTCTGGATACAGCACCTCCTTTGAAGCTGTGCCTTAAATCAACCGGCATCACATGTAATTCAAGACTATGAACATTAAGCTTACCGGAAAACTCTAATTATAAAATCACAGGAAACAGTTGCCTTAATGAAATTGATTTTCCAAAAAAAAATCTCGAAGTCTTAGGGTGCCTGGGTGGCTCAGTTGGTTAAGCATCCGACTTTGGCTCAGGTCATGATCTCATGGTTGGTGAGTTTGAGCCCCGCATCGGGCTCTGTGCTGACAGCTTGGAGCCTGGAGCTCTGTTTGGGATTCTGTGTCTCCCTCTCTCTCTGCTTCTCCCCCGCTCCCACTGTGTCTCTCTTTCTCTCAAAACTCAACAAACATTAAAAAAAAATCGCAACGTGTAGAATAACCAGAATTTTGGAATCTTGGTGTTTCCTAGGTTATGAAATTTAACTGAGTGGTTTGGAGATATTTTTGAAATACTGTGGCCAGAATTGAGTACTGACAGAGCAAAAAACCAATTTGTGAAACAATTAATTAGCTAATTAGATAGCTTATATACCAAACTAAGTGCAAAAATATGTTCTGTCCATCTATACAGATAGAATATGTAATTGTTTAAATGGAGCCTTGTGATTTTTGTCATTAAGAAAACGTGTAGAGCAGTCAGTGAGAAGACAACAGAAAAGTACAACTAGCTTAGGAGTTCACAAGAGGCTGCCCTGAGGAAGTTATATTGAGATCTAAAGAATGGGTGTTTCCTCTGCAAGGAAGGAGCAAAACAAAACAAAAAATCTTGAGGCAGTGAGAGCAGTGTGTTGTGACACCTTTCTGTCAAAGAACTGAAAGAACGCAAATGTAGCTGTTGTGTAGAGAAGAGAGGATGTTTGGTACCAGATGAAGCTGGAAAGAAAGGCAGTGACTAAAATTTCAGGTCCAAGGGAACCATGTCGAAGATTTTGATTTTGACTCGAAGGGTCATGAAAAGCCACCAAACAGTTCTACGAGAGAGAACAGTATATCATATTTGTATTTATTAGGTACCAGTCGGCCACCCCAGAGAGAAAGATGAGCGCAGAACAAGAAAGTATGTAGAAACTTCAGTTAAGAGGAGAAGGTAGTGTGACCTTGGGAGGGTTAAAATCCAGGGGGAGAAAAGATCGCCTCCGGAGATACTGAAGAGGTGAGACCAGCTGTTGATAATGTTTTTACTACTGGGAAAAATAAAAGCAGGGCATCAAGCGTGGTGCCAGGTGTGTGATGGCCACAGACAATGCTGCTTACATTCAGAGACGGGAAACAACGGGAAAGGAGATTGTGGGAGGACATCATGAATTTAGTGTTTGCTTTACACGTGGGTTTGAAGAGACATTTCGAGTATGTAACTGGATATGTCAATAGGATCGTTTAATATATAAAGTCTGGGTTTAGTGAAGAGGTAGGAACTGGAGATATGTTTGGACTTCATGGCCATGTACATCGCATTGAGGTTGTGGGTAAGATGAGATTATTTAGGGGAAATAAGAAAAACCTCTCGGGACCGAGTCAAGGGGAGTATTTTGTGGGACAGGGTTGCGGGATTTTTTTGCCTCGATACCAGGGGTTCATTGTCTCACTGCTTTGAAGAATAAAGAGGTGGACACAAAATGAGCAGCAGACAACAGTTTATGAGAGTAATAGATCAGAAAGGAAGAGTAGTAGGAAAGCTCTCATTAAAGAGAGGGGACATTTGGAAGGAATGCCCGTAACTGTAGTCAAGGGTTCTCATTTTATAAGGTTCTGGTCGCACCCCCCTCCCCGCCCCATCCCATTTCCCTTCCCCTTTGTTCCTTCTCAGGTCCTACCCTTTTTTGGCTGAATAGCTCGAGGTGTTAGGTTGTCTATTCCTGACTGGTTCATTTCCATTGTATGAGGGATGGTCTCTGGACATATTGAGTCACGCCTTTTATCAAATTCCTGAGGGGAACCTGAGAGAGAGTAGGTGGGATCTGTTACATTCTTAAGAGGAACCTTATGCCTGAGGGTGCTGTGGTCAGACATTCCCAGCATTGTTCCAAAATATGTGTTTTTCCCTACCCAAGAACCTCAGGTTCTAATATTTCCTTCTCTGCCTCCTGAATCCTATCTTTCCCTATCATAATAGGATAATGAGAGATATATGTCTTTATACATTTTTTTCCAAACCTACAGAATGTACATCATCAAGAATGAACCATAATGTAAACCATGGAGTTTGGGTGGTAATAATGTGTCCCTGTAGGTTCATCAGTTGTGACAAACTCTGTATGTTTATGAAAAAATATTTTACTGCTTTCAATTAGGCAAAAGCAATAATTAGGCTCTCATAAAGGTTTTTGCATAATTCATATTCTATTGAGAGTAATTCCCTATTAGTCAATGTTTCTTGAGTCTTTGTCAGTCTCAAGTTTAGGTTAATTTAAATGTTGGAAAAACTTTTGTTTAGTAATTATTAAGCATCCATCTATAAAATTCTTAAAACACATTGATGTAGAAGTAAATAATTGATTTACATATTGCATTAAACTGTTGTAACTGATCGCATAGAAAAACATTCATTAAGAAAGTATTATATGGAATACTACATGGCAATGAGAAAGAATGAAATATGGCCTTTTGTAGCAACGTGGATGGAACTGGAGAGTGTGATGCTAAGTGAAATAAGCCATACAGAGAAAGACAGATATCATATGGTTTCACTCTTATGTGGATCCTGAGAAACTTAACAGAAACCCATGGGGGAGGGGAAGGAAAAAAAAAAAAAAAAAAAGAGGTTAGAGTGGGAGAGAGCCAAAGCATAAGAGACTGTTAAAAACTGAGAAAAAACTGAGGGTTGATGGGGGGTGGGAGGGCAGGGTGGGTGATGGGTATTGAGGAGGGTACCTTTTGGGATGAGCACTGGGTGTTGTATGGAAACCAATTTGACAATAAATTTCATATATTAAAAAAAAAAGAAAGTATTATAAAATTGGGGCGCCTGGGTGGCCCAGTTGGTTAAGCATTTGACTCTTGATTTTGGCTCAGGTCATGATCTCACAGCTCTAAGATTGAGCCCAGAGGTGTCAGGCTCCATGCTGAATGTAGGGCCCACTTAAGATTCTCTCTCACCCTCTCTCTGTCCCTCCCCCACTAGTGATCTCTCTCTCTCTCTCTCTTTCATACACAAAGAAAGAAAGAAAGAAAGAAAGAAAGAAAAAGAAGAAGGAAGGAAAGAAAGGAACAAAGAAAGAAAAAAGAAAAGGAAATATAAAATGATTTCATGTCATCATACAAACACATCATATAAATTTGGATTTTCTGTTTCCCTTCAAACAGTATCTAAATACATGTATTAAGTTAAATGCATATATATATATATATATATATATAGCTTGTAATATGAATTATTCGTTATAGCAAAATATAGTTCAGCTACCACTTGCAAATGTGAAAACATACTAATTTGTGGAAACCTCTAAACCATGTACTGGAAATTGAAGAAAGCAAAGGTTGCTCAGCAACACGAGGAATGATATTTTTTATGGAATATAGTTTGATGTTTATGCCAAGAAAGAAGACTTCACAAATCAAGTAATTTATCATTTTTCTCACCCAAACGCTTCTCCTGTTCAAATACACTATATAACAAAGCAAAGATTATGTATGATTTTGCAAAGATGCGACACATAAATCTTAGATGCATTCTGACGCAGTTGTCTTTCATTGAGAGGAGATAAGGCTGACGAATATTGTGATGAGGATAGACATTTGGGGTAATAGCTTTTCTTATGTCAGTGTGTTGGTTTTCAAATGAGAGAAGTGTTTGCATGTCCTTTAAAACTTTGGTTTTGGGTTTATGGAAGCACGTAGAACCCTTTGTAAGACTCCAAAAGCGATGCTACAATTCAGGGCTGAATGTCCAATAGATTTACCAAGGCTAGGATTTAGGGTCTGCAGCAAAAATCGCTTCAGGACAATAATGGAGAGAGTAGTTGAAGCTCAGAGAGAAACACAACCCGAAAATGGAGGGACAGCTGGTTTCAAGGGAAAATAGACTTCACATATTTAAAGTATAAAGTTTCAAGTACCAGGGCACCCAGGTGGCTCAGTCGGTTCAGTGTCTGAATCTGGCTCAGGTCATGATCTCACAGTTCGTGTGGGTTCAAGCCCTGTGTCAGGCTCTGTGCTGACAGCTCAGAACCTGGAGCCTGCTTCGGATTCTGTGTCTGCCCCTCACCCACTCACACTCTTTCTGCCTCTCTCTGTCAAAAATAAATACACGTTAAGAAAATAATAATAATAAAGTTTAAAATACCCTACATTAGAGTAGGTATTTGCTGATTTCCACAATTACTTTGTTTGTTTATTTATAACATCTCTGAAATCTTTAAATAAAGGACCTATCTAAATGAAGCTTTTCATAAAAGAAAAGGAGAAATGTATTTAGGGGCATACTTTCTCAATGTTCTATTCTGTAAATTATGAGCATATGAGCTTATTTGGTATAAGTTTGTGATTTCAGTCAGCCTGCCTATCTCCAGCCCAAGGGAAATATTCTGGAATATGGCCATTAACATCAAGTATTTATGGGCCAGTGTCACTGTCACAAGGTACTGATTGATTTGATTATTCACAGTAAATCAAAATGGAATGTTGATTAAAGGATCCCTGTGTTTAATTCTTCTAGTAGAAGTGTGTCCAATTATTCTCTGTGCATTGACTACTCACACATCTAGTGCCAGACACATAATTCAAAAAAGCAAGTTATTGCACATGCACTCAGAAGATGTTGTTACTTTTCGTAATTTAGAAGACCGTAAACAAGTTTTAGATTAAATATGTAGACTAATAAAGAAATAACAAAGAAAAGAGTATATTGAAACAAAATAGCATTTCCCTAAAAGTAGAAAGAATCTTAGCTCACAGTTAGCCCTAATTATGGGGCAACACTTGAATCTGCTATGGGAGTTTTGTCTATTTACAAATCTAACTCAGAATTCCTAAAAATTGTTAGAAAATGTAAATGTCTGGAGAAATAGTTTCTTCTGCGTATCTAATTTCCCAATTCAAGTTATACAAACTCATATTCCGATTTGGTTTGACATATTTTGAAGTATTTTTAAAGGTTCAGATAAAAGATGAAAAGATTTTGTATTCAAAGAATATTAAATCATATAAATGGAAAATGAAATAGGAGAACAGGATTGTATTTTCCTAGTAATGAAGTAACCTTATATTAGTGTGAATAGTAAGCATATAATCATATTTCATTATTAAAAACAGCTGGATTTCATATCATCAACACTCCAAATCCTGAAGAACCTAGGGCAGTGTAGAACTGTGTACCCAAACAATGAATAATTTGTGCAAACTACATACAGTGATGCAATTGCTTCGCATAAACATTTATACTTAGACGAGACATTGTTGCCATTGAAAAATGAGACCTATTAAAAATGGAAAACATCGTGATGTCACCACAAACACATTCATTTCTAAACTTTAGAACATAACAATAAGAATAAAAGAAAAAAACCATTAGGTGCTACAACAGACCTGATGGGGTAAAAATTGCACTTAGGGTTTTCTACAGAAAGAAAGGATGCATGTATGGGACACTCAGATAGCATTTTCCTACGTATCTTGTTGAATCTGTACACTGACTCTTCAAGGTAGTCTTAAATTATTGTCTTAATTTTACAAAAGAAAAACTGAATGTGAGAAAGATTTGTCCAACTGCACATCTGAGTGAAATTCCAAGTAGGAACAATCTCAAATGAAAAGTCTTTGTTATCTCCATTACAGTTACCCACCTTTGACCAAGATTGGAAAGAGTAGATTTTAAGATTTTTTTCCCTAGACCCTTAAAAATCTGTGTCAATTTACTTAAAGGCAACCGGACATTCTGCTATTTTTTTTCTTTCTATGAATCATAAGAATTTTAAGAGACATTTGGAAAGTGACTCTATTATCCAGCTTGTCTGCACCAACATTGGAATTTCAAGTGATGGTCCATCAAAAGATAGTTTTTTCAATCTTTGCAATTTATCTCAAGGGATTCTACAAATTCTCTACTTCAGCTAGAAATGCTAAGTTTGAAAACTTAAAACTTCACTTTCTACTCTAGTAATCTCTCTTCCTTCAGATTCTATGTAATAATAGTTAATATATATAATAACGATTATAGTGATTGGCATGTATTGAATATTTATTAAGTGCTTTGCATAAAGTATCTCATTTACTCTTTATATTCCTCTTGTTATATTGCTTTTCGCATTTTATTAATTGTGAAATAAACGTTTGGGGTTACATTAGCTAATACTTTATATACATGATTCTAGAACTTGTAAAAAGTATCTGCATTATTAAGGGTGAGAGGAAATGATTGAGAAAATCTATAAACAGTAAGTAGCGCTCTGTGTGATTTTGGAAAAAGCAAGGTGATCTGTCTCAATGCGTATTTCTCTTAACTTGCTCAGTATTTATATAAAATTTATCGTTACACACAGTGAAAACAAGATTTATGTTGAAATATACAAGCTAGCATAAAGTATCAAAATAAATACTGATATTGGCAAGTTCAGATAATGAATTGTTCCATGTAAGCTGCTAACTCTTATATTCTTTATTTTTTAATTTATTTTTCATTTTTAAATTAATTACTATTATTTTTTTTTAGATAGAGCGAGCGAGCAGGGGGGAGGGACAGAGAGACAGAGAGACAGACAGAATCCCAAGCAAGCTCCATGCTCAGCACAGAACCCGATGCGGGGCTTGATCTCACAGCCCTGGGATCATGACCTGAACTGAAATCAAGAGTCGGATGGTCAACCGACTGAGCCACCCAGGCATCCCCAACTTTTATATTCTTAAAAAATAAGGTTTAAAATGAATATTTTAACATAATGTTTTCTAAAATCTATAGGAGTAAATAATTTTAACGAAACTACATCTTTCAAATTAACTTAAGTCAGCATTTGAACTCTATTGGTTGGAGGGGTTGGTTTTACACTAAAAGTCTCCCTAGTTTCAGATCTCTTCCGAATGTAATCTAACATACGATAACTAACGTTATAAGCTTTTCCTTCAATACCAAATACTTAGATTTTCAGTTTATGTTGCTGTGAGCATCTATAGCCTTGGAAGATCTCTTTTAAAATGTGCCATTTCTATTATACCATATGTACAAAGCATTACACTAGGCTTGATAGACCTACATTAATGTAAGGTAGATTTTTGTTTCTTTTTTTCTTTTTTGCAGCTTTATTGAGGTATATTTGACAAATAGAAAACTGTATATACTTAAGGTATACAGCGTTATTATTTGATATACCTATATATTGGGAAATGATTACCAGAATCTAACTCATTAACATAGCCATTACTTCACAAGGTTACAACCTTTGTGTGTGTGTGTGTGTGCGCGCGCGCGTGTAAGGTGAGAACATTAAGCTCAGCTCTCTTAGGGGCAGCCTAAGAAGGAACCGTCTCCCTCCCCTTCTCTCTCAAGCTCATGCCCTGTATTTTCCTCAAGTCATACCCAAACTGTTCTACATTCTCAATCTCATGAGTTCACCTTTGTTCTCATATAGAAGGCTGACTGGACCCATGAAGTCGCTGCTTCTCCTAAAACCTCAATTTCCACATCTCTGTAGCTTTCTTGCTTTCTTTCTTTTTCTTTCTTATCTTTTTCTTTCTTTTTTCTTTCTTTTTTCTTTTGTTTTCTTTTCTTTTCTTTTCTCTTCTTTTCTTTTAAGTTGGCTTCATGCCCAGTGCAGAACCCACTGTGGGGCTTGAACTCAAAACCCTGAGATCAAAGCCTGAGCTGACACCAAGAGTCAAATGTTCAACTAACTGAGCCACCCAGATGCCCCATCTTTCTCCAAATTCTACCTGCTTTCTTTCCAGTTTATTTAGTTTGCTCTGCTAACTCTAGTAATTATCCAACTTTAGGACTCCCAATTCACTAACACAAACTTCATTTCTCTAATTCTCACTCCCTTCGGGTTCTCACTTCCTTTACTACCTGACCTAGTTTTCGTGATATTCCATGAAAATCATTCACCTAACCCTTTGCACCTACCTCCCCCCATAATGCTGAGCTATGTCCCAAAGCTGGTCAAATTCAAATATTTGCATACTTACTGAACGGCTGCCCAGTTGAACAACTCCAGTCAATTATCTAAGGAGTATGAAGGGATGAAGCCTTCTCTCTCACAGGGAAGCGACCATGGGGTTCCCTCAGGGGGGAGGGAACGAGATGCTGAGTTCAGTGTTGAAGTGATAGGTAATGATTCGTGGGAGGAAAGCAACAGTATTTCAGAGGAGGTAAAGGAATTATCTGACAAGTGTCAGGTGTTTGTTGTCAACTGAATGGTCCGTTCAGCACAGGGGATCACTAAGCTTGGTGAACACCATGGAACTAAATTACCTGAAACGTTCACACATCCTGCTATCACTGCCCTATATTTTAGACGAGGAGGAAATGTCTTGGAAACTGGGTGTAATAAAACAAACAAAAAAAAAAAAAAAAGGAAAGATTTTGGAAATCCAGAATGATGGACACGAATAGATTTACACAGACAGATTCATTCTTTTTCCTTAAATATGATTATGCTTCTTTTAGCTTGAAGAGTATGAAAAATCTGAAAGGCATTTCTAATAATAAAAGCCCTCATGTAGTTTTAAAATGATGATATAAGGCGAAGTGTTTTTTTTAAGACATGGCTAGATCTTTTGAAGTCATCAGTCCTGGATCGGTCTTGAGTAAAGAATTAATTGGCCTAGGCCCGTCTTGTCATTACAGACTTCACGTCCCCTTCACAATCAGTACTCAAGACTAAACCTGTAAGCAGACCCTAGGAGCTGGTGTCAGAATGTTAGAAAACAAGTTCACCAAGAATAATATAAATCTGTTCAGCTAATCACAACAACCAATCGAAGGAACCCAGTTCTGAGGAAATCAAGCCACACAAAATAAGCCAAGAAATAAAGAATGCAACTCAATTCCGCAAAGGCTCACCACCCGGCCGTGGGCAAAGCACACGATGAACTGACAGAGATGGGAAGTCACAGATGTTACCCTGTGACTGAATTGATGGCCATCTCTGTGGCAGTGAGGTCTTACTTCTGTAGGAACCTTGCTTTTGTCACCATAGTAGCTGGTGTTTTATACCTCTTCCCACACAACACAGGGGCAGCTCTTAAAAGTGTGTTAGGAAGGACATGTTTTGGATATGGAATCATGACAGATGCTTTTGGGGAGGATTTGTGGAAGTTGGGGTTTGCTCAGGATTGGATGTTTTCAGACAACTAGGGCACTCCTTCTCTTAATAATGTTCTCCAGTATGGGGAAGGCGTGAAGTGAAATTAAAGCAGTATGTGCCAACGAAGCAATGGTCACTCATATAGGTCAAGATAGGAGCATGTCTTTTTCGTGTCGCTCCTCATAGCCACAGAACGGTCTTGTCCAAAGCTGGTGTTGAGTGACTGTGTTCATGTTCATTAGGAAAACAGGGAGTCCTAGCTGCCTAACCGTAAGTGCCACCCCAGCTGCTGGAAAACCAACACGTAACATTAGAGACAGATGTGCTCTCACCTTTTGGAGCTCTCCTTTTTCTCAGTAGTATCGCTTTTGAATCTCTTAAGTAAAATCAAAGTTACTAAGATTTGGCCATCATTGGCTAGCCCACATAACTTAACCAAACTTTTATGACTATTACGACCTTACTCGGATTGCAAGGTATACAACTTGTCCCTTACATAAAGGACCCAGTGCTTGGCGAAACAGCAAGCAGAAGAAAAAGAACGTTCCTTCCAAGTTATACAAGTATGCATGTACATTATACCTTTATGCTTTCCGTTGTATGTGATAAAAATATCATAAGTGCAAGGTGCTAATATTCATAATTAATATATTAGTACTGCTCCCAAAGTAACTTAAGGCAACTTATAGTAAGATACATACACTATAAAAATTTAAACAAAAGTTTTATGATTATACATATACATATACATATATGCACAAAGAGCTTATATATGGACAAAATATAACCAAGATAATCTCAGGAATATATACAGGTTTGTGTGTGTATGTGTGTGTGGAGAGAGAGAGGGAGACAGAGAGAAAAGCAAATAATCAAATAATTGAATACATTTGGCTAACATAAATACTATTAGTGACCACTAAATTTATCACCAAAGTCCTGGCAACAAAGGCAAAATAAAAAAGAATTACGTAGCTTCATAAAGGCAATTTTTCCCTTTTACTAATTCAAAGTGCAGTTTAATAATTACTTTAATAAGGACATATAAAATACTAAACAATTTCATCAATAAACCAAATCTAGATAATACCTAATATGTCTGTAGAACTTTATGATTGGATACTCAATAACATTTCACGGTAGAGAATTAGTTAAAACTCAGAAGAGTCATTTGTTTAAGTAAGAGGAGAAAAGGAAAGAATAAATTAATTGGGCCAAGTATGCAATTTCTTAGAGATCTAACCATATAAAAGGAATTAAGTTAAAACATCTATAAAATAAATATTGATTTTTAGCTGTCTTTCTTAATGTCTTTAGCTTTTTTTCAAAAAGGTTTTTTTTCAAAAAGGTTTAAGGAAACTAATAGCAGCCTTTTCAAGGTAAACTGAAGCAGAAAATACAGAAGCCCACAGTTCTCTGTAATTAATGAAAGACAGAACCAATCCTATATGAGACAACCACATGTAAATTAGAAAGTGGGAATGTCTAAAAATTAAGGTTTGTTCATAGCAACCAAGATATATAGTGCTCCTAGCATCCCAACACATCACATAGCCTGGAAAACACTGTTTTTACACTTAAAATTCAGAGGGAAATGTGGTCCACAAGAATATTAGGGACTTGATTTTGCTTCCATGAACACCTGGACTTCAGCAGCAAGTATTTCCTGACTTGTTTCCGTGATAAATCATCTTGAAAATATCTCCTTACCTGATAGGATATCCGGCCTGCTGGAAGAGGTTTGGAGTGTCGACTTTCTGACCTTTCGAGAATTTCTGCAAAAGTATTTGTCAGCATATGGAAAAACCTTCCTGAGTCAGCTCTTGGTTCGTGTGAAATTGGAGCATTTGCTCGAGAAAAAACGATTCCCTTATTATTATCGCTATTTGCTATGGAAGGACAGCTGTCTGTACCTCTAATTGCCACATCAAAGTTTTCTTGTTTTGTTTTTAAAATGAGTGAAGAAGAAAGAAGCCGCGTTTAAGGCAGAGCTTTTTTTTTCTCTTTCTCTTAATCACTTGAAGTTGAAATCTGCCACAGTATCACACGAGTCCTGAGTCTCGAAGCAATATTGTAGTACTGATTTTCTTCCTAACATCGATACCCTGGGATCTGTTTTGAGTGTAAACAACTTCACCTATGGATAGGTTTCTGTGATTCTAACGTCGGCTTGCAGAATAATCAGAATCAAGCAAGTAAGCACCTTGATTAAAACTATGGATAAGATCATCTATGTCTTTATGGAAAAGACTAGACAGCCTGAAAGATCCGAAGGCGACATAGTTCCAGGTGTGCACCTGTCTTACACCTGAATTTGGGTGTATTGCTTTCATTCGTCAAAGGGCTTTGAAAGCCTTGCATATTGGGCTCAGGATCATTGTTTAGAGTATACTATGGTACGTTTACTTTTGAATTTCAGAATTAGCTGTCAGACTGGTGAGGTACCCTGTCTGATAAGCCACCTGCAGGACTCAGTAGATTTGAACATAAATATGGGTCAATAATAACATCTCAACTGTTAAGGGAAGGGAAAATTTCCACTACAGTAAAGGGTCAGTAACTCCAATTGTCTCAGTCTCCCTCATGTTTCCCAAGGGAATGAAGGGGTTGTAATAAAACCAAATTTACACACAGCAGAGCAACAAAAGCAATGATAACAGTTCATGGTAGACTGGTAAAATGAGTCTCAGAGCAGAAGGAGCGTTTGCCAATCTCCATGGTGTGAACACTACCACCATCGGAGATTTGAGTTACTACCGTGACATCACTAAATACTTCCTTTCAAGGGTTCTGGAGGGAGCTACATATAAAAAAAAAAGTCAAAGAGAATTGATTATGATACAATGGTTGTTTTTCCTTGTTAGATTATAGGAGTCTCTTTTTTCTTTCTTTCTTAGTTTCTCTCTTTCTTTCTTTTTCTTTATTTCCTACATTCTGTGTAACACTTATATAACATACTAATATAATATTATGCATCTAATAGGGGTTTCGTCAGTTCCCTTTATTAAGGAAGCATTAGTAAAAATAGTTATAATAAAATATATTACCAATAGCAATCATAAAGGGAGCCCAAAGCTTAAAAACACAGGCTCATTAATTTACTTAATAAAAATAAGTAACAAGTGGCTCAGTCAGAGGTGCATGCAACTCTTGATCTTAGGGTCGTGAGTTTGAGCCCCACACTGGGTGTGGAGATTACTTAAATAAGTAAAAACTGAAGGAGCGCCTGGGTGGCCCAGTAGGTTAAGTGTCCCACTTCCGCTCAGGTCATGATCTCATGGTTCATAGTTCCAGCCCCACATTGGGCTCACTGCTGTCTGCACAGGGCCCACTTCAGATCCTCTGTCCCCCTCCCTCTGCCCCTCCCCCAACTCATGCTCCCTCTGTCTCAAAACTAAACAAACATTTAAAAACATTAAAAAATAAAAACTTCAAAAAAAATCATAAGGACCTACCATACAGCAGCTATGCTTTTGGTCAATGGAGTTTCTCTTTCTTCTCCAGAACAGTGTTTTTACAAATTGTGGTCCCTGGACCAGCAACATCAACAATACCTAGGAACTGACAGAGATGCAAAGTCTAAGGCTTGGTTCTGCACCTACTAAACTGGAAACGGGGTGTGGGTCCCAGCAATACGGTTTTGAACATCTCCAGGCGATTCTTTGATCTCTCCTGGTGATTCTAATGCATGTTCAAGTTTGAGAGCCTCTACTCTCGAGCAAATGTTCTAAGCAAATGGAAGGCAAGGAAGTGAAGAAAAAGTATTTGGTGAAATGTTCTCAAAAATCACTGGGAGAGAATCAAGCAACATTGCCACCTCTTACTCTCGCCCCTTAGTGCCGACATTTAATATTTTAGATTGTAGGTATTAACAATTTAGGTGCTCGCTCTATCGCCCTATGTTGAATTAAAGGTAAAGCTTCCCCCAATTATTTTAATACTTTGTGACTTGATCACTGTCACAACGTCACATAAATATCAAAGTTGATCCTTTGTGTGGTGGATTAAAAATTAGATTTCTCAGGTTCACAGAGTGTTTCTTATATATTGATGAATAGGGGACATGCAAGTAGCTTAAAGATTCACAATATTCAGGGCGCCTGGGTGGCTCAGTCGGTTAAGCGGCCGACTTCAGCTCAGGTCACGATCTCGCGGTCCGTGAGTTCGAGCCCCGTGTCGGGCTCTGGGCTGATGGTCAGAGCCTGGAGCCTGCTTCAGATTCTGTGTCTCCTTCTCTCTCTGTCCCTCCCCCGTTCATGCTCTGTCTCTCTCTGTCTCAAAAATAAAAAAATAAAAAAAAACGTTAAAAAAAAAAAAGATTCACAATATTCAAATTTTTACATTTCTCACTGTAGGTAATAGAAACTTCAGTCATTGGCATAATATATGGAGATGCTTTTGCGTCTCTCACTCAAATCTAACATCACGTTACATAAAATTAAAGATAAATTCAGTTTAGAGTAATTTTAACTAGGTATTAATATACACACACTGTCAAAGGGTTTTGAACTTGTTTTATTATTTTAGAAAGTAAGCTAGGTATTATTTAGTATGTCAATAAAGGAAACTTCACGTATAATGTTCTAACACACACTTGCAAAACCAGCAGATTCTCAGTTTATATCTTTGCCAGTGCAAGTTTTGAAGATAATGCTTACTTTTAAAGGCTCAAATCACATTTTCAGACAGAAAACCTGTGAAAAGGCTAACACATTACTTGAAAGTAATGAGTCTGATTGATTTACTGCAGCCTTTAGGTACGTCTGTACAGACCAGTCAAGTGAAAGGGCACAGGCACCAGTCACAGTGAGGACAAGCTTCAGCTCAAACTAATATCACATCTTTGGACCTTCAAATGCCTAGCTGCCAAGTGTAGGAAACACATAAACAGAGGAAACTCAACCAAAAACTCTAGACCTGTCTGTTAAGTGGCCAACAGCAAAGCTTCTGATTTCGTCATTAAATTCCAACAGTCTAAATATTGGCTTGCATGGCTACGTTGGCAGAAAAGTAACACAAACAAAGGAGTTGTTTAACAAGAAATTTGTAGACTTTTTCAAGCACATGGTGACGAGGTCAGTGAAAGAACTGAACAATTCATTTGGAATGAAATTATAATCACGCTTGCCTAGTTACAATAAGCATATAAATTCTGAACATTAAGAAAATTAAACTCATTCTTTATTCCTCTGTTAAGTCCTAATAAGGGAGAGGCTATTTTATTTTTTATATATTTTTTAATATGAAATTTATTGTCAAATTGGTTTCCATACAGCACCCAGTGCTCATGGGAGAGGTTATTTCAATGCAAATCTACGGTGCATGTATCACTTCTCAAGCTACTTCAATCTCACTTATAACAATCACATATTTGATTTTATTATCAAGGCATTTTAAAAATAAATTCTCTCACTAAAATATGTGAAAGAATTCTCTCACTAAAATATGTAAAAACCACTTGAGGAAGGCTTTTAACTATGTGGGCTCGTTACATAATCATCATCATCATAATATTTTAGATACTCAAATTCTAAGAAAATAATTTCTGTATGTAAACGGAAGCTTTTTAAATCATTCCATTTTCATAAGAATTTGACACTCTGTAGTCCTTATATTATATTTAAAACCTTAACAACTGTCCAATTCAGCAGCGTTTGTGATTTATATATATAGCTGGCTCTTGAAAAGGCTTCAGTTATTTTGTGACAATTCAATATATTTATTAGATATTCTTCTCAGGAGTTTAAATAATATGGCTACAAGCTACATGTTGTATATAAATATCTCTTAACTTCTCAGGAAAATTCATCATTTAGTACAGAAAAGAAGCAGTTAAATGTTAAATACTTTTTTATTAAATATGGAACAGTTTAAAAACAGCTCTGAAGAAACTGAAAAAAATATATATATACACATATATATGTATATGTGTATATATATGTGTGTGTGTTATATATATATTTGTATATGTGTGTGTATATATATACACATATATACACACACATATACATATTTTCTTATAAGGGTAATTGGGAAATATTGAGACCATAATCTAAACCTCCCAACCATTACTTCTCATGTGTCAACTGGGCAAAAGTTTATGAAATCATGCTGCTCAAGGGAATTATTAAGAACCATCTAGTTCATCCACCAACAGAGGATTCGTCAAAACTGCTGAAGAGCCGTGCGAAAAATATTCTCCTTCTAGATAATAGTGTGGGCGTGTTCATTATATCCTAGGAAAATTGTATTCCTTTACTAACTACCTATCGTTAAGAAACGCGCTCTTTTCTTTCGTGCCTAGAGGAACACTTGATCATATGCATTATGGTCACACATGTTCTGTCCTTGTCTAACCTGCTCTTGTGTTTCTTCAACACACTTGCCCCAGCTCTTACTCTCGTAGTTAGAAGCAGAGCTACTTGGCCTCTGCGCTTCATGTGCTTATGACAGGTGGCAAGAAACTCACCAAGAGGAGGGAAAATGTGGTGGCTATGGATGAAAGTAAATAAATTTATACATTCTGGTGTTTTCAGAAATAATTAATTGCTAATTATTATGAAAGGAAGAAGAAAAGGGATGGGAAGAGACTGCTTAAGCAAGCCACAGAGCTGCTGCAGGGTTAAGAATACATTAATAATAATAATAATAATAATAAATACATTTGAAAAGCTCTGAAACTACTCTCCTTTCCTTCATATTGGTGAAGAGGCATGGAATTTTAAGTTAGCAGGACTGTCTTCATTTTCTGTGAAACAAGCATACTGTTAAAAGTCTATTGAAAGCAATAGGGGAGCAGAGCCTGGGTAGCTCAGTTGGTTAAGCATCTCTGGATTGGGGTTCAGGTCATGATCTCATGGTTTGTGAGTCCCAGCCCCACATCGGGTTCTCCCTGTTTAGGATTCTCTCTTTCTCTCTGTCTCTCTGCCCTTCCTCTGCTCATGCTCTCTCTCGCTCACAAAATAAATGAATAAACATTTTTAAAAATAAAAATTAAAAAAATATAAACAATTGAGTTTTCAAAAAAAAAGGGTGGGGGGAAGTGATGATAGGCACGATTGTCTCTAATGTCTCATTCCAAAGTGCTCTTGAGATAAATTGTAAGATCATCTACGTATAAAAAATGGTGGATGAAATTATCAAACTGTAACATCCTATTTCAAAACTAGTTTATTTATTTTCCCCAGCTTTATTGAGCTATGACTGACAAATAAAAATCAGGCCTATTTAGGTTGCACAACATGCATTTTTTTAAGGTATACAACGTGATGATTTAATGTACATCCACACTGTGAAATGATTACCATCGTCAGGTTAATCACGTCACATTGCTACCATGGGTTGAGGGGAGCAGACACGGTATGTGGGAAGACTTAAGATTTATTCTCGCAGCAAAATTTAAGTGCACGATGCAGTATTATTAGTTATAATCACCAAGCTGCACATAGGTCTTATTCATCTCATATCTTGAGCTAATCAAACAACAATTTTCTTTTCTTTTTTCTTTTTTTTTTTTTTTTAGTGTTTATATTTAAGAGAGAGAGAGAGAGAGAGATACAATGTGAGAGGGGAAGGGCAGAGAGAGGGAGAACAGATTCTAAAGCAGGCTCCAGGCTCTAAGCAGACAGCACAGAGCCCAATGTGGGGTTCGAAACCCACGAGCCGTGAGATCATGACCTGAGCCGAGGTCGGACGCTTAAACGACTGAGCCACCCAGGAGCCCCATTGAACAACAATTTTCTAATTGGTAGTGGGATATGATTACTAAAATGATTACAATTTTCTAATTGGTAGTGGGATAAGAAAAACACCAGCAACACAGAACAGATGACACATGTGAGACGGTGATTTTTATTTCGGTGCCCTGGTATCTACAGACGTATATATGACCTTTATGGTTGCTCTCAGCCAGCACTGTGAAGAAATCTGAAATACAGATATATTCTGTATCCCCTCATTGCAACGTTCTCTTTGTAGGTTATGGAGAGCCGACCCAATTAGAGAAACCGGGCTCCTAAGGAACTCTGACAGGCGTCCACATTCTGTGAACTCACGTTCACCTATGTGGCTTCGTCAGAAACACAGTCTCAGAGAGAGAAGAGAGAAGAGGCAGCCTCAGCACTTGGAGGAGGTGAGTCAATGGCCCTGAATAATTATATGAGACGTGAGAGAAGTCGCCGGCAGCTGAGGGGCTACAGGGCGACCGTTGGCTGTGTGGGGTTCACTTCTAAGGTTTCATCACTCAAGGGATGAGCCTTTTGTGTTCAACCAGATTCACAGATTCATGCTGGGAAAAAGTCAAAAGTTCAGCTCCAAATAACCTCAAGGACAGAGTATTTTATATTCATTCCTTTCCTGTTCGATATGAAAAAGAAATATAAGCCTAAAAAGAAATACTTTTAGGCAAAATGATATGAGCTCTCGAAGGTTCAATTTTACTAGCTGTATTAAAAGGCAAGATGGAAAGGAAAAGTAATGTCTCCGTGACAGACGTGGCAGAACCTTCCTGAAATGTCATCTTAATTCTTTGGCCTTTAAATCCATGATCGTGACGCCATGATTCCGCTGAGTACTCTGAAAATGATATATGTATGTCTGCCCCAAAGAACTGTGTTCCGGAAGATGATGACTGGATACCTTTGTGCTACCAGTTTGACATCTTGTTGGAACAAAGAAGAAATTGCCAAGAGCTGGTTCTCTACACCTGCAGGCAGGGGAAGCTGTGTCTTCCCTGTGAAAGGGCACTGAGAGCAGCCTTATGGTCAGAAGGGTGAGAAGCAAAAGACAGGCACTTGTTTTGGGGTTTTTTTTGTGGCGCAATGATGCAGAATTCTGGATGAGTAAATGCATTGTGGTCCTTTTTTCTTTCTTTCTTATTTTTCTGTTAAGTCACCCTCAAGAAGAACTAAAAATGCGACATGCAAATCCTTACCCACAGTTAACGCTGAGAAAGGGGACATTAGAAACCCGAGACAATAGGAGGCCTCTAAACAACAAGGTCAAACAAGTGTCTAGGAGAATGAGCTAACCTCCGAGGCCGCAGATCGCGGAACGAGCGCCAGATACACCCTCATCCCAAGTAAGTGGCATATCGTAAGCTGAAAAAGGCTAGTTACTGGTTCCCCACGAAGGAAACACAGAATTGAGACAGCCAGCTGGAGCAAACCTGTGCCTCAGTTGGTTTCAAGGAAACGTCAGAATCTGGTCTGAGCGAGGAAGGGCAGAGCCTTCCACTCAGATCCAGAAGACAAGTTGCTGCACCCGGGACAGTAGGACAGCGGGTGGTGAAGACATGCAGAACACAACCGTGTGCGAGAGGAAGAAATCCTGCTGTCTCAACTCTGGTCCTTCCCAGATGAAGCACTTGTAAATAACTACTCCAGAAATAACTCATCGTATTCAAGTAGGAGTGATTATTGAAACACACAGGAAACAATAAAGGATAGGTACAAAGAAACGATTTAATTTTTTTTTTATTTTTACATTTATTTATGTTTGAGAGACAGAGAGAGACAGCATGAGCAGGGGAAAGGCAGAGAGAAAGGGAGAGACAGAATCAGAAGCAGGCTCTGGGCTCCGAGCTGTCAGCACAGAGACGGATGGAGGGCTCGAACTCACAGAGCGGGATATCATGACCTGAGCCGAAGTCAGACGCTTAACCCACTGAACCACCCAGGCGCCCCAAGAAACGATTTAAAAAAAAAAAAAAAAAAAAGGAAACTGCGTAGGAAAAACAAATGGTAAGTGAAGGATTTTCAGAAGAAAAACTATGCCAGTTGTAGTACATAATGTTGGCAATATCATATATACTCGCAACATAAATAAACAAGAACAGCAAATAATTATACTTATAGAACAAGGGCAGAAAATGAGATTAAAAAAAATTAAATTCAGACAATCTGAAACAGTCATGACCAAAAAAAGAGGGAGATAAAATAGAATCTGTCTCATAGCCTAAGAAATTCACTTGATCCCTGGTTAAAGAAAACAGACAAGTCTCTATTAAGAAAGAAAGGGGTGGGGCTCCAGTGGCTCAGTAGGTTGAGCTGCCAAACTCGGTTCAGGTCATGATCTCACAGCTCGTGAGTTCAAGCCCCGTGTGGGGCTCTGTGCTGACAGCTCAGAGCCTGGAGCCTGCTTCCGATTCTGTGTCTCCCTCTCTCTCTGCCCCTAACCCACTCCCATTCTGTCTCTGTCCCTCTCAAAAATAAACATTAAAAAAAAATTTTTTTAAAGAAAGAAAGGGGTAATGTATATTGTCTCGCCCTTGCTGTCAGCACTCACATAGCAAGAGATTTATTTAATTCATTATTACATCACTCTCTCTCGACATGAATAACTGAAATGCATTGAGGCCTGTTCAGTAGAGAACAAAAAGAAAAAAAATATGTTTTTTCATTTCTCTATTACTCTTAATGAGAAAAAAACCTACAAATTCTAGAATTAAAAAAAAAATTTTAACATTTATTCATTTTTGAGAGACAGAGACAGAGTGTGAGCAGGGGAGGGGCAGAGACAGAGGGAGACACAGAATCTGAAGCAGGCTCCAGGCTCTGAACTGTCAGCACAGAGCCCAACGTGGGCCTTGAACTCACGAACCTCGAGATCATGACCCGAGGAGAGGTCAGTTGACCCACCGACTTAGCCACCCAGGAGGCCCTAAATTCTAGAACTTCTAAAGCTAGCTTTACTTAGACAATGAGCCTAACTAAGCCACTGGCAACAATGCCTCAAGGCAGAAGGCAATTTTAGTTTCCTTAGATTTGGGAGTTTTCTATTTCGTTTTGTATTTTTTAGTTTATTTATTTTGATAGAGAGAGAGCACAAGCCAGAACAGAAGAGGGGCAGAGAGAGAGGAGAGGGAGAGAATCCCAAGCAGTCTCTACATGTCAGTGGGGATCCCCATGCAGGGCTTGAACCCACAAACTGCGAGATCATGGCTTGAGCGAAATCAAGAGTCCGAGGCTTAACCAACTGAGCCCCGGGGGCCCCTGGGAGGTTTCCATTTGTACGTGTGTTCCTGCTGTTACAGTTCCAGGATTCGGTTGCGATGGGGCAATAAAATATAGTTTTCAAGTCTCTGTTTCAGATTCTGTGTCTTCCTCTCTCTCTCTCCCCCTCCCCCACTCACACACTGTCTCTCTCTCTCAAAAATAAAAGAAACATGAAAAAAATATTTTAAATTCAACAAATATATTTTTCACATCTATAAAGAACAAATATTGAAAACATTTCTGCTTTGTTGCTCTTCTAAATAATGTGGATGTATTTGTGAAATGTTAAAAAAAATATACAAGTTAAAAGTTTATTGGAAATGTGAAAGATTGGCTTCTAGTGTAAGGAAAGAATAATGCTCTAAGATATATACATGTAGTGCTAAAGAAAATTCATACTAAATTGCAGAGATAGCTTTGAGGGCCCCAACATGAACAGAATTTTAAGAGGAAATAGAAAGTAGACATTGAGAAGGGTACGTTAAAAAAAAAAAAAAAAAAAGATGAGTTATTAAATGAAATACTGATTTGAAAAAAAAGTAAAAATCTTGTAATGTCATTGCCTAAAGCCATTTTAAAAATACTTTGATGCATTGCCCAAACTTTTAGAACTAATTTGTCGGTTTGTTTTTCCAAAAGAAGATAGAAAATTTTTATAAACATTGACTATTTTTAATAGAAAAACTTTAAGCATTAGCAAAACTGTTACTGTTTTTCTTTTTCATGTGTTGTCTTCTGAAAAAAAAAATTCTACTGGACTAGAAAATATTTCCCTTAAGCTTATTTTAAAGACTAGCATTTTTCAAATAATTTCTCTTCTTCATTGTCCCATAAACGCCTAGAAAATAACTAATTGGAAAAATTACCAAAAAATGATATCCAAAATATAATTTTACCTCACTCTTTGTTTTTTTTTTCTTTTTAATTTATTTAAAATGTTTTTAAAAGATTTTATTTTCAAGTAATTTCTACACCCACCATGGTACTCTAACTCCTAACCCTGAGATCAAGAGTCGCATTTTCTACCAACTGAGCCAGCCAGGGGCCCCTCATTCCTTATTTTAAATTTCACTTTCTTGAGGCGCCTGGGTGTCTCAGTCAGTTGTGCATTTGACTTCAGCTCAGCTCATGATCTCACCATTCATGAGTTCAAGTCCTGCGTCGGGCTCTCTGCTGTCGGCACAGAGCCTGGAGCCTGCTTCAGATCCTCTGTCTCCCTCTCTCTCTGCATCTCCCCTGCTCGTGCTCTCTCTCCTCAAAAATAGATGAATAAATAAATAAATAAATAAATTTCACTTTCTTGGCTCTGGCTTGATATTTGTCCTAACTTAGATGGACATAAGCCAATGTGTAGACACCATAATGTACATGGACTGGGGCCAGGAGAGGCATCAGTTCAAGGAACGATTATAATGAGCAGATGAGCAAATCCCTCAGGGTAGAGAGGGCTTTAAAACACAGCAGTTAAAGTGGACCCTTGAAACTGACTTGAACCAAGGAGCTGAAAACATACGCAGGAAAGTTACATGGAAGGCCACCGTGTGAGTGTTTAGCAGCAGATTCACTCCCTAATCAGAGTGAGAGCATCATGCCCTGAAGTGTAACTCCATTCAGAACAGGCAGTTCCCCTTAAGACCACCACAGGAAGGAGACAAAAAAAAAAAAAAATCTCTCTTTCTGTCTCTTTCTGCCTGTCTCCGTTTCCCTCTCTCTCACACACCAGAGATGATCTTTTGCAAATAAGCAAAGTAAAGGTGAAGCTGGTAATTGATGTTAGGCTAAAACTTTCCAAAAATCAGGTAGTATTATTGATTTGGGGCAACACGATTAATTCCGGAAAAATCTAGTTTATACTCCGAACAAGTTCTACCTGCAAAAAACAAGAAGATAAACAACAACAGTAAAAGACTGCAAACATTGATTCTATAAAAAATATCTCTAGGCTTCCACTTTCAACCAAAACAGAGCGACAGGGACCAGATTTACCCTCTGCCTTAAATGATCTTTATAAAACAGGGCAAAATATATGGCAGCAACGTTTTTTTTAGACTGAACAAGAAACAGCACAGGAAAGTGATCCCAGAGACAAGGTAACCACATGACTGAGCCCACAGTTGGCCTTATTTCCTGGTAAGAGTTTTCGGAACAGGGAGCAGAGGGGAGTAATCAAACACAGCCCAGAATCTTTCTAAGTCGAGGGTCAGAGTCCAGAGTTCGGGCCTTGGATTCCCTGCCTGGAACCATGGAGAGGAGAGAGCCCCGTGGAGAGCAAGCTCTGGGGACCCGCAGAATCCATAACTGAGGGCTGAGTCACGTGGGGGAAGAAATCACCAAGGCCAGAAACTGAGCCACCAGAAGGAGGCAGGAGGGACAACTGTGGAAGCTCGCACAGTGTTGAGAATAGTTGATGTACCTCAAGCAAGGTAAAAAGATCCATATGCGGGGGGAATTAAGTCCCTGAGGGGGAAGAGAAAGGGAAGTCTCTGAGCTGTAGCTGAAAAATATCCCTACATTAAAGGCTGCTCTGAATCCACTTAAGAAACCCTAAAAGCAAATCTCAAAGTGATCAAACTGTTTTCAAGTAGCTTAATCACATCCCAGAGCAAAGCCCCATCTAGTGAGAGGAATTCAAAACTAAAAGGGAGCATTCAACAAAGTAAAAGTGACCATGTCCGGAATGTGATACAAAATTGGCAGACATGCAAAAAGCAACAATTAAAAACTAAGTAAATCAGTAAATAAAAGGACAAGGCCACACATAAGGAGAAAACAAAATGACACAGATCACACAATTCATCGGGAAGGCGTTTAAGTCAAGGATTTTAAAGAAATGCCGTTGGAAGGTTTTGAAGAGGGGCGTGTTTAAGAAAAATCTGCCTGCTGCCTGACAAGGGATGGAAATGCAGGAAGTGTGGGATGAGGGAAGCAATTAGGAAGTAACTTCACTAATCTGAGCAAGAGGAGGTACTGGTTGGGACGAGGAGGTAAGAGAACAACAGATCGTGGGGGGGTTTTGAAGGTAAAAATGGCAGAATTTCTGACTCCGTGTGAGAGGCCAGGGGAATAACAAAGTGGAGAACATCACTGACGCACTTTTGCGGTGGTGAGAATGGAATTTCTATTTACTGATAAAGGAAGTCTGTGGCAAGAGGGTTTGCTGGCCGAGGAGAAGCAGGGACGGGTGTGGCAGGGAACGTTTGGGCTTGGGCACAGTGGGTTTGAGATGCCTGGTAAATGTGTACATGTGTTGAATAAGCAGTTGGATATATGGATAGGGAGGAGGGGCAAGAGGTCCCCCCCACCGGGGATCTGCATTTGTTAGCAATTACCACATTGACTGCGATTCAATATACAAATCCCCTCGTACACAATATCATCTCATTTCTGACAGGTACGCCGAAACCCATGATTCATTACTGTGAGAAAACGTGTGCAACTTAGAGGCCATTTCAAGGAAGCATTAAAAATAATGACAGGATTGGAAAATCAAACTAACGAAGTCAAGTTCAAGCAATGGGCTTCTCAGCCTTGAGAATGAATAAAGAAAGCGTTCAAAGTGACTAAAAATACAATAAAGCAGTTCCGAAGGAATACAGTGAGGTTCAGTGATGAAAATTACAAAGAGGAACATTCAGAAATTTTTTTCAAGAAAAAGCAAACCTCTCCTGAATAGAGTCTCCTTAGATGGAGAAGGGACTAGCTTTACGTGAACGAGAACTTCATAGGCAGCAGCCTGAGAGATGTGGTTTGAAGTGACAATCCCAAAAACCAGCCTGTCGGTAACTAAAATTTCCACTGCTAAGGATTCTTTCCTTTGGGTACAGAGACATTTTCTGCAATACTTTTTTAAATTGTAAATAATCTTAAGAGAATGAATTATTCAAGCAGTAACATTTTATCTTCATGAGATTGACAGAGATTAAGAAAGCAATTACTTTCCAGGCCATGAGGGAAATAACCCTTCAAAAGCTAAGTTGTGTTTGAGTAGTAGGAGAAGAGTACGTTTGGAGTCATTTTCCTGGAGCAAAGTGGCAATGGATCAAGAACCGGGGAAGATAATGGCCCTGAGAGAAGAAAAATAAGAAGGGTCTATGGATCAATTGCTTTATAAATTTTCTTACCAGGGTATAAATACAAAAGTCTCTGTACCTCCAAGCCAGATTAGAATATTGTTCTGAGCATATATATGTATATATATATTTATATGGGACTTTTTTATAGAATGCTTAAAACTATAAATGCTCAAAACTATAAAAATTGTGGTTGCTTAATTTAGGGAGAAAAGGAAACTATTCCTTTCAAATACAACTTTTTTTAAAGACTAGAAATTTCAGTAGGAATGGAAAGTTGTAAGTGAGAGGAAGCCATCTTTGATTGCTCAAATGGTCACGTTATCACGGAGAACTTACAAGTAATTAGAAGTATCTGTGTTTCTGTTAGCCAGAGATCATCCAAGAGCCCCATGGATCCCAGAGAGCCCAGAGCAACTTCTCCAGTCCTGTCCTTTCCTCACCATGGCGGCTAAGACCACTCTGGCCTGCCCTGTTTGTAAGAATGGCATTGAGTATACTGGAAAGCTATTTATTATCAAAACATTCTCCTCCGACTTTAAGGCAGAAATAAATAGCCTCTGGATATAATGCAGGTAGAAAATGTAACTTAAACAGAAAATGCTATTCAGAGTTTCTGTCATTTTATCTTTGGATTAATTTTTGATTGGTACGTGACAAATGACCACAAATCTCATGGCTTAACACAGCACACATTTATTATTTTGGTTTCTGCGTGGCGTGGTGTGGGTACTGCTTACCCGGCCCCATCTGCTCAGTGTCCCACAGGGCTGAAATCAAAGCTGCACTGCTTTGGCTTATAGAAGCTTGGCTAGGGAACAGTTTCCTAGTTTATGCAGATTGTTGGCAGGAAGGCTTCCTTGTGCCTGTAGAATCCACGGTGCCTTCCTTCTTCAGCTCCAGAAACAGAGTCTGTGCTGCTTTCAATCCTGTTCTCTTTAGGGAGAGGAGAATCCCTCTTGTGTTTTCCCCTGATTACACCAGGCCCACCCAAGAAAATCTCCCTTTGCATTAACTCAAACCAACGGATTTGAGACCTTTATTATACCTGATAAATTCCATCAGCTTTGCCATATAAGTGGTGACCTCATCACAGGAGGGAAGGCCCATCGGTCACCGGTCCTACCCACATCAAGATGGAGGGGATTAGGACGTCTGGGTGGCAGAGTCAGTTGAATTTCTGACTCTTGATTCTGGCTCAGGTCATGATCCTAAGGTTGTGGGATTAAGCCCTGCATCAGACTCCGTCCTGAGCCTGGAGCTGCCGAAGACACTCTCTCTTTCCCCCTGCCCCTCTGCCCTGCTTGTGCTCTCTCTCTCTCTCTCTCTCAAAATAATAATAATAATAATACAGAGGGGATTGTACAGGATGTGTATGCCAGGGAGTGGGAATTTTAAGATTTTTTTTTACTCTTTATTTTTGAGAGAGACAGAGACAGAGTGTGAGTGGGTGAGGGACAGAGAGAGAGGGAGACACAGAATCTGAAGCAGGCTCCAGGCTCTGAGCTGTCAGCACAGAGCCCGATGCGGGGCTTGGGCTCACGGACCATGAGATCATGACCTGAGACGAAGTCGGATGCTTAACAGACAGAGCCAGCCAGGGGCCCCCAGGGAGTGAGAATTTTAGAGACCATCTTAGATTGTGACTACCCTCATCTTCAGGACTTTAACAGCCATTGTGCCAACTATGGGTCCCTCAGTATTGCTAGTGGAGATTTGACTAGATTGTTAATACAATCATCCTTTGCATATTATTCAGAATAATGCTAGCATTACAAAACACTAGGAGCACAGAGTCAAGAAAATATTCCCAAAAGAATGATGCAAACATGTTGGATGTGGATGATAAAACATGCAGGTGTAAATCCATGATCTTCTGTTAACCTCCTTAATGTAATAGTTCATCTTTAAAAAAAATACAACCAATGAAAATTATTTGAGTGTTTTTTTAGCGCAATCAACTTTTTTTCTAATGATGATTTCTCAGCTGTGTTTTTAGGAAATAAATTGGACTTACTGCTTTTAACATATACTTGAAAATGTAAAGTATCAGCTATAAAATGGGATTTGTACCTTTAGTTCTAATTATTTGGGAACTAATTGAAGATTTTCATTATTACTAGGTGCATATAATAAAGCTATAAAAACAAGACCCAACATTAAGCTAAGATGTAATTGTAGAAAGCAATGAAGTCGTGTTTAAAATACCATGGACACATCATGACAAATGTGGGGGCAGATAAAACTCTTTCTATGTTGTTGTGCCTTAGTTGTTCTGTAGTAAAATTATATTTTCCTGACTTTATTATAATTTTCAACAACACATTTACCTGCTAAATACTGCTTATCTGAAGATAGGCGTAATATATTGCAAACCATGATTTAGCTAAGTATTCTTTATCGTGGTAAAAAAATCCTGCTCTCTTTGATGAATGACCCCTCTCTTATCAGTTCACATGGTTAGGAAAAGAGGCAAATGCTGTGTTCTGGCCTCAGGGATGGTCAGAAACCCAAGCCAGGACAATCAATCTGCTTTTTTTCCTGGCCGCTATGGCTGATCCATGGCTAAGCACTGGACCCAAACAGGTTAAGCAGCAAATGACAGTCATCCCTTGCACATTTTTGGAACCACTGAGATTTAAAAACAACAACATCGACGATGACAAACACTTCTCTCTTACTGTGTGATAGGCTGAATAGTGTCCTCCAGAAAGATGTCTCAATTCTGAGTCTTGGTACCTGTTAATGCAATCTTACTCGAAGACAGAGTCTTTGCAGTTGAGTTAAGGATCTTGAGATGAGACCATCTTGGATTTCGAGTGGGCCATAACTCCAATGGCTGCTGGCCTTAGGAGAGAAAGGAAGAGGAAATTTGAGACACACACTCAGAGGAGTACATATGGAGACTCGGGCAGAGACAGATACGATGCAGCTATGAGCCAAAAAATCAAGGATTTCCAGAAGTCACCAGAATTAGGACAGAGGTTTGGAACAAATTCTCCCCCAGAACCTTCAAAAGGAACCAACCGACCTACACCTTGTTTTCAAACTTCTGTCCTGCAGAACCATAAGAGAATAAATTCTTATTGCTTTAAGGTATTGAGTGTGTGGTAATTTGTGGCAGCAGTCTTAGAAAACTGATATACGCTGGCTTGTCAGGCTGTTAGAATGAGACCACCAGTGGTCCTCTAGGATCACTTTGCTAGCAGGTCAAACATGCCTGAGAACATAAGTGAGATGGAGACAAGTGGGGCTCGAAGATGCAAAGCCAGATTGTCAGTATCACAAGAGCAACCTTGTATTACAACAGGGAAGTCAATCTACTCTGGGCTACTTTGATTGAAGTATCAAAAAAGCCTCTTTGGAATGTACCCCAACAGAGTAAAGGTTTTATATGAAAAACCCACAGCAAGTATCAACTTCTAGTTTTTCCCCTAAAATCTGGAGCCAGACAAGAATGTCTGTTCTCACATACTGGAAGTCCTAGCAACAGCAGTTAGACAACAAAAAGAAATAGAAGGCATCCAAATTTACAAGAAAGAAGTCAAAGTTTCACTATTTGCAGATGACAGAATATTATATATAGAAAACCCTAAATATTCCACCAAAAAACCACTAGAACTGATAAGTGAATTCAGTAAAGTCACAGGAGAGAAAATAAATGTACAGAATTCTGTTGCATTTCTATACATTAATAATGAAGCAGCATAAAGAGAAATTGAAGAAACAATCCCATTGACAATTGCACCAAAAAGAATAATATACTTAGAAACAAACGTAATCAAAGAGGTGAAAAATTTGTACTCTGAAATCTGTAAAACGTGGATGAAAGAAATGGAAGGGGACACCAAGAAATGGAAAGATATTCCATGCTCATGGGTTGGAAGAACCAATATTATTAAAATGTCTACACCACCCAAAGCAACCTACACATTTAATGCGATCCCTATCAAAATACCACCAGCATTTTCACAGAACTAGAGCAAATTTGTATGGTACCACAAAGTCCCTGAAGAGCCAAAGCAATCTTGAATAAGAAAAACAAACCAGGAGGTATCATGATCCCAGACTTCTAGTTAAATTACAAACCTGTAGTCATCAAAACAGTATGGTGTTGGCACAAAAATAGATACATAGATCAATAGAACAGAATAGGAAACCCAGAAATAAACCCATAATTATACGGTCAATTAATCTTTGACAAAGGAAGAAAGAATATCCAATGATTAAAAAGTCTCTTCGACAAACGGTGTGGGGAAAAACTGGACAGCTACATGCAAGGGAGTGAGAATGGACCACTTTCTTACACCATACACAAAAATAAACTCAAAATGAATTAAAGACCTATATGTGAGACGTGAAACCATAAAAATCCATTAAATTCTCTGACATCAGCCATAAGAACATTTTTCTAGATATGTCTCCTGAGGCAAGGGAAGTAAAAACAAAAATAAACATTAAAAATAAATAAAAATAAAAATACATAAAATACTTTCACACAAGAAAGGAAACAATAAAAACGAAAAGGCAACCTATGCAATGGGGGAAGATACTTGCAAATGACACATCTGATAAAGAGTTAGTATCCAAAATATATCAAAAAATGGATACAACCCAATACACATAAAAATAATCCAATTAAAAATGGGCAGAAAGGGTTTCCTAGGAGGCTCAGTTGGTTGAGTGACCAACTTCAGCTCAGGTCATGATCTCACAGTTCGTGAGCGTGAGCCCCACGTCAGTCTCTGTGCTGACACATCAGAGCCTGGAGCCCACTTCCAGGTCTGTGTCTCTGTCTCTCTCCGGCCCTCCCATGATCATGCTCTGTCTGTCTGTCTCTCTCTCTCTCTCTCTCTCTCAAAAATAAACATTAAAAAAATTTAAATACAAATCAAATGGACAGAAGACATGGACATTTCTCCAAAGCAGACATCCAGATGGCCAACAGACACATGAAAAGATGCTCCACATCACTCATCATCAGGAAAATACAAATCAAAACCATAGTGAGATACCACCCCACTCCTGTCAGAATGGCTAAAATCAAAAACACAAGTAACAAGTGTTGGTGAGGATGTGGAGACAAAGGAACCCTCAGGCACTGTTGGTGGGAATACAAACTGTTACAGCCACTGTGGAAAACAGTAGGGAGATGCCTCAAAAAGTTAAAAATAGACCTACCCTATGTTTCAGTAATCCCACTCTAGGGTATTTACCCCCAAAATACAAAAACATTAATTCAAAGGGATACATGCACCCCTATGTTTATTGAAGCATTATTTACAATAGCCAAATTATGGAAGTAACCCAAGTGTTCATTGATCGATGAACGGATAAAGGAAATAAAAAGGCAAACACCATTTGATTTCATTCATATGTAGAATTTAAGAAACAAAACAAACAAGCAAAGGAGGGAAAAAAAGACATAAAAAACACTCTTAACTACAGAGAACAATCTGATAGTTACCCAAGGAGAAGTGTGTGGGGGGATGGGGGAAATAGGGGACGGAGATTAAAGAGTCACTCGTCGTGATGAGCTCTGCATGATGTGTAGAATTGCTGTCTCACTAATTTGTATACCAGAAACTAATATTACACTGTATGTTAGCTATACTGGAATCAAAATTAAAATGCTTAATAAAAAATTGTTAAGTCAGCATCTAGCTCAATATCATACACACAATAGATGAATAAATCATTCAATAAATTAATAGTTGTTGGATTTGCTTTGAATTTTTCTTAAATTAGTGTGTTACTTCTCCTAGGTAATATTCTTTTGTTACCTTCAGTAAGCAAATAAATAATCTGGCGCAAAATAGTGATTCTTCTGGTAAGAATTCCAGAAATCATGCAAGGTCGGTAATGGTTATTTCAAGTAAGCCTTTTAGGTTTCAGCAGAAGCTATGTGTCATCTATGTCGTTGGCAAGTTTTTCTTTTTTTCTTTTTTTCTGTTTATTTATTTTTAAGAGAGAGAGAGAGAGACAGAGCTTTAGCAGGAGAAGGGCAGAGAGAGAGGGAAAAACAGAATCCAAAGCAGGCTCCCGGCTCTGAGCTGGCAGCACAGAACCTGACGTGGGGCTCCAACCCATGAACAGTGAGATCGTGACCTGAGCCGAAGTCGGAGGCTTAACCAACAGAGCCACCCAGGCGCCCCTGACAAGCTTTTTAATCTGTCTTACAAAGCAAGAGTTTTTCCAGATTCTGCACTCCTTTGATAAGAGACAGCAGAAAAAAGAAAAGAAAAGAAAAGAAAAGAAGAGAAGAGAAGAGAAGAGAAGAGAAAAAGAAAAGAAAAGAAAAAAAGAAAAAAGAAAAAAATAGTAAATATCCTATAATTTACAAAGATCTGTCTTGTATAAAAATTGTAGAACCTGCTATTTGAGATACTATAGTTTCTTCTTTCCATTGCATAAAAATCTAAGCAAGATCAGAGTATAATGGAAAGATTTTTTTACGTACTTTAATAAAAGTAGGGTTTTTTGCATCTTTAAATGAAATCACACTCTACTTTTTAGAATGATTATCACATAATTTTTTTTCTCAATTCATTTACCTATAAAACTTCAAAGAATTCTATGCTAAATTAACAAAACAAAGGGCTTCGCTTGCACCTGCCCACAAACTGATTTAAACTGCAGTGTTTTATAGCTGATAGTTTTCAGTTTTAAAAATATGCCATCTCCACACAGTTCCTCTGCATTAAGTTTGGATTATATTTGTAAACTGCATTTTTTTGTAATAAGTCATTTTGCCCCTTCCAATTGCTCATCAATATCCTTACAGTCAACCAAAACGATGGTTGTTGGTCTTTGAATTTTATTAAATATTAAGCTGGAGTTGAAAGTTGGTATGTTCACTTAATAGTGTTTAAGGTTGTTACAATTTGCTTCTGATCCATTTTTATAACGGTTAGAAGTAGCCTTGCTAAACTCTCCAGATATTGAACATCAATGAACATCTGATATTTCACACATCATTTTGAGAACACTTAATTTAAATACATTATTTTTGTTTAAAACTATCACTTTTCTTAAAATGAGAGACCATCAGAGGATTCAATTTAGCTACTTTTAATTTGCATTTTCTGAATAGCCTCTTTTCTCTAGATACCCGTATTCATGGTTTTTCTCTTCCATGTGTATTTAGTGCCTTGTATGCATTTTTAAATGCTAAAAAGAGTGATTATTGAACTTCAATGAAAATACTGACTGCTTCAAAGTGAAGCATTAGAAGCTTAGTTTTACCAGACAGGGTAATCTGGCATATTCTACTTGTATGTGCATGTAGGGAAATTAACGCTGTTCCCTTGTTACTACACATTTTCATGTGAACTGAATCTATTTTTCATGATATTGGTTAATGTGAAATTGTGGAAATGATCTTCCCTAGGTTCTTCTCATGAGATAAGTTTTACCCTGCCATACTTACTATTTAGATGGTCTATGTAAAGTTCACACTTCTTCATTTCCCTAGTCTGAAAAAAAAGTTTTTTCACATTCCTGGTGAAATAAACACATTTACACGGGTATTTTCGGGACAACTGGCAAACCACTCTCAGATCTTACTGGTTCTACCAAATGGCCGGCTCTTTCCTTCGGTTGAAATACACTCAGTCCTTCTAAAATAAGCAGGCCTGGGTTCTTCAGGGTTTTCATTCCTATTTATTTTTGGTGGAACTTTCCATTTTAATATAGGAATGGATTTAAGTTCTATCTGGTACCAGCTGCCAGCATACCTAAGAGCAACTTGTTAATAGATATATTGTCTTACTTTTGAAATGATATTATTATAATGAAAAGCAGAAAGAGAGGAAAACTTCCACTTTTGAGAAGGAGCTCAGACAATCAATCATTGCAGGTCTGTGTCTCTACTGTATCAACTTAACAAGGACAAATTACAAACAGCATGTGTTAAAAGCAATAGAGCATTATTGAAACAATGAGAACTGTATATATTTAAAATTTTAGAGCTGGGAAACTATTTTAAGATAAGCTAAAGTTCTTTTTTTTTAATTTTTATTTAATGTTTTTAGTTTAGAGAGAGAGAGAGAGAGCAAGCACGAGTGAGGGGAGAGGAGCAGAAGGAAAGGGGAGAGAATCCTAAGCAGTCTCCACGCTCATCCCAGAACCAATGTGGGGCTCGATCCCACAGTCCTGCGATCAGGACCTGAGCCGAAATCAAGAGTCAGATGCTCAACCAACTGAGCCACCCAGGTGTCCCGAGATGAGCTAAAGTTCTGCTGGCATTTTCTGCTGGGGAGTGGCGATGCCGAGCTCTGGTAAGGGGGGGGGGGGGGGGGGGGGGGGGGGGACCAAGCTGGAGAGAAGGGAAATGAGTGAAATGTCCAGGTATCGTGTGCACAAGGAGTTTCACTGCCAATTTTAAAAGGCCTCCACTGCAGCAATGTTTTGCTACAAGAGACAGTCATCAGTTGAGTTCTGAGACTTCACCTGAGTTTGTAAAAGGTAGCATAAGATCTGTTTTCAGTCTTTGTGTCCTCAGGAAACAAAACCCTACATTGGAGTGCTTACCTCCTGCACATGGCCTGTCTCCCTGTGAAGTTATGTGGGCAAATGCAAGCCTACAAAGCTTAAAGGCCAACCTGAAAACCCAACGTCAGAATTAAACACACACGTTCTCATGTGGCTGAAGATACAAAGACCAGCCAGGCTCTCAGTTGGCACCTGGGACCTCCATGTCTGATAGTAGAATCGTTAAGTGAACGACAGTGATATAATTCGATAAATTAGATGACAAATACAGAACAGTTGCTTTGAAAATCATGGAAAGGGTAAACAGGAAGTAAAGTTGAAATATAAGGCCCTGAAAACACACCCTGGAGATTTCAGTAAAGTTGAAGAGAAAAATGGACTACAGCCAGTCACCGAGTAAAAACCAAATGTAGGTTATTGGGCAGAATTTCAAACAAGGCAGGGCCTTTTTTGCTGACTCTGCCGAGCATTTGTCTCGTTTGATGGACTTACGTGGTGGCCTAAAATATGTAAAATTTGGAACAATGATGTTTGTTCATGAAGAACGTTAGTGTTCCCATTTCGTTCGGCATGCAACTAGACAGAATTTATGGTTGTGAGAGGGATTCCCCGGTTCAGGCTCACCTCCTAGCCCAGCTCCACTCTGTCATCAGGTCCCTGTTGAAAAATCCTCCACAGAATTGCCTTCAATGGGTCACGTTCCATTTTACTTAATGTATACTGGTGTGAACCTTTAGTAGCCAACTTTCAACCTCCCCTTGTTCTCTACTTTAAATTGCCTTTTCAGCAAATGTGTACCTGAAGGGTTCATTTGTTCTTAGATTTACTCAAATCCAAGAGGGATCTGAAGCTGTTTCGTCGTTAACTCAGGGCCCTGAGACTCAACAAATAGAGCAGCTGAATGCAACAAACTCCATTTTTTTTAAAACTCTAGGTACCGGGGCGCCTGGGTGGCTCAGTTGGTTAAGCTTCTGACTTTGGCTCAGGTCACGATCTCACAGTTTGTGAGTCTGAGACCCGCATCAGGCTCTGTGCTAACAACTCAGAGCCTGGAGCCTACTTCAAATTCTGTATCTCCCTGTCTGTCCCTTCCCCACCCTCTCTCTCTCAAAAATAAAGAAAACATTAAAATTTTTTAAAATCTAGGTACCAAATATAAATGAACTATATTTAAGGTTCTACTTGAAAGAAATAAGTTTTGACACTAGCATATCACATATAGCACATCTTATATACAAACATTCATCTTTAGAATTTTCTATATTTTTTTTTTTGACTCATAAGAACAAATACCTTTATACTGACATCCTGTTCAGAGAGTAGTCTGATTTTCTGATATAATGCATCCTTGGAAAGCCTACTTGAAAAACAAACAAACAAACAAACAGTATGTTTAGTTCCCAATTCATGTATAGGTCACAAAACTATGACATTTCCAAAATGTGCATGCAGAGCACTCTGTATGAGAATATAAGATTTTCAATAATCCAGTTATTTTGGAGAATTGTGAATAAGCCATGATCATAATTATGGCAAGTTACTAATGAACTATATGCCACATTCAGGGGGAAAGCATACTTGCACACATATTTGTATTTATATTTGATATATTTGAAGATTTTTCAAGAGGAGACATTTCTAGAATTGTCACTTTTACTCTCGAAAGTTCTATCTGTGAGTATCTGAACAACCAAAGCAACATGAACCAAAGTTTACTGGATTCTCCCCAAATATTGTAACTGTTTTTTCTTTAACAGAAGAATGTTATCAAAGGTTTTTTTTTTAAAAATGCTTACAAGTATTTGTAACTAATATTAGTAATATTCATGAGGAGGGAAAAACATTTTGAAAGGCTAATAGGCTACATAAAATTATATGTACTGTACGTCAAGGGTGATGTATAAAATACCCAGCTGTGATCATGTCAATATGTAATTAAGTACAATTGTAAATTGAAGCATCTAATTTGATAATGTTAATGATATTTATAATCTCCTCCAAAGTGTCACGTAAAGATTGCCAAGCACTTTATAAAATTAATACTTTTACTTCTCATTCCCTGCTGATTGGCAAGAATGTCATGCTGTATCCATAAGAGACAGCTGACAGAAATCATAGTGGCTAATTTTCACGAGGAAAAAAAAAAAAAACAGGAAACACAGGTCCCACCTCTAGTTTAAAATTCTAGTCACTTGAATATAAAATATTTGAAATGCATCTGAGATATGCAGGTTTTCTAAGTTATAACACTGAATATCAAAATAATTCGCTGTGAATCATTACAAACTTCTGAAATTTTGAAAGCTCCAACCTTAAGTCACGGGCATAATCCTCCCATTACTGCATCAGGGGGACAGAAACGAGGCCAGCACTTGGGTCTGCTAGTGACCCTGGGCACAGCAGATGAAAAGTGGCTGGACTTATGACCAAACTCGGCTTAGATAGTGAGGAGCCAAGGAAACTCTTGCCCAATGTCTACCTAGCACTGAAAATCCATTTTTTTGTTACCAGGTGAACGCTGCCCTTGCATTTTCATCCAGAAATTAGACTCTTCACATGAACGAAGCAAGAATTTTTCAACAACTCCTGAAGAGTTGCTGGTTCCAGGATAGATTTTTGCCCAGACTCTGGTTCTTCTATAACCTGATTCTCATTTTCGCCTTCAGAGATTGGCAGGCACCCAAGCCTTTTCCCTGAACTCCTATATTTATAAATGCATCCTACCAATTGGTGCTATATGACGGTACAATGTGCTGTATTAATCTATTCTGTTCTAGACTATACTACAGTAGGCTATGCTATGGTGACATGATATCACCACCTGCTGGATTCTTTGCTTACACATAAATCTCAGCTCATCTCTCCCGCCTTTACAAATCCATCTAATTTCTGAACCATGAAAGAATTATTTTGGTCTGACCTGCCTCCATTAAAACTGTATTAGTTGGCTCATTTATATTATTTACTCAGGCTTTTGTTTGGTTTGGTTTGGTTTACTTTTTCTTCTCTTGAACACTATGGCAATAAATCACTAATCTCAGTCTGAATTAAGTTTCTGATAAGATGTCACAAATTTCTTCACTCGTAAATAAGAAAAAATTGGTCCTGGCCTAAAGGAAAATGAATAATTTCTAGGTATGGGTGGCAAAATAATTCTATACATGATCATTTGAAATGTTAATGAATCATGAGAAATAAAAGTTTCCGGGAATAAAGAATACTTGAGACGACCCTGTGAAGGGGAAAACGTATCCCTATGAAACATTACGTTAACATAGTTGTAAACGTGTTGGGGAGGTTTTATTTTAAAGAAGGAACTATTACTTAATACAGTTTCAGTGCCATCAGTTTTGTGCATTTTAGGGAAGCTTTTTAAAAAACTCTTCTTCTGTAAGGAAACGTTAATTTCCACATCACAGTATCTTGGGCAAAATATGGCACATCATCTTCTAAAGTGGGGGCTAATTTAGATTACATTATAGTAGGGGCTCCTGGGTGACTCAGTGGGTTAAGTGTCCAACTTTGACTTGGGTCATGATCTCACGGTTCACGAGTTCAAGCCTCACCTCGGGCTGTATGCTGACAGCTCAGAGCCTGGAGCCGGCTTCGGATCCTCTGTCTCCCTCTCTGCCCCTCCCCTGCTTGTGGTTGTGTGTTCTCTCTCTCTCTCTCTCTCTCTCTCTCTCTCTCTCTCTCTTTCCCTCTCAAATATAAATATTAAAAAAAAATTCCCTTTAAAAACATTTAAGAAATCACCTTCTTGTAGAGCAGACAAAGATCAGACAAGAGCATAAAGTCATGATTGACACATGAAAAATAACGGCGAATATGCATGCGTGTCAGGTATTGGGGCAGCAAAAAGATTATTGCAATTGCTTTGGTTGGAAACTAAGCCTTGGAGTGGATTGGTATAGTGAGAATGGTGACTGGTAGTTAAACCCTGGATGTAGTTTAAAGGAAGTATGCCAGGATTTGCTGTTGGATCAGACGAGCTGTTAGAGAATTGGAATGACTTTTCAGGATTTGGGTCAGAATAACTAGAAGAATGAAATTGCCTTCATCTATGCTACTCTTCTCCCTACACCAACCGCCTAAATACTGATGTATTAAATCATGAAAAGTCTCAGACACCCTGGTATTCTAGGTTATAAGCCTGCTGTCTACCCAATACAGCAGGTCCCTGCACTTTCCTGCCAGGTTGGGGATCAGACTCTGTTTTTCTTGCACAATTCTCCCGGCTATGCAACAGCTTAGGTGCTGGGTCTGGGGGCCGACAGGAGCCTGGGATTGGAGTCCTGCTCTGTATGGGGTAGGTGTGATTCTCCCTAATTCTTCTCTGCGATGCCCGGCTCAGTGAGTCTGGGCCATGGCACAGGATGCTGTGCAGAGAAAAGAATAAATGGAGGGGGAAAGAAAAGATGTAAACGTGTTAGCTATAAGCCAGAGGTGTAATGAGCCAGTGTTTCGAGTCTAGACGATTTTAGGGAACTACAGAAGTCACAGCTGTAAGTACTTTTCCGTTATCAGGAGCTTGTTCCAAAACTTAACCACATAGCCTATGATACGAGCAAATCTGTTTCTGTTTCCTTAAACGGGTTGGAACTCTACTGATCTACTGCTATATAATATTTCATCCCCCCTATTTCGGATGGGCACAGAAATTGCTCTGTTAAAAGAAATTTCTCAGAGGGGCGCCTGGGTGGCGCAGTCGGTTAAGCGTCCGACTTCAGCCAGGTCACGATCTCGCGGTCCGTGAGTTCGAGCCCCGCGTCAGGCTCTGGGCTGATGGCTCGGAGCCTGGAGCCTGTTTCCGATTCTGTGTCTCCCTCTCTCTCTGCCCCTCCCCCGTTCATGCTCTGTCTCTCTCTGTCCCAAAAATAAATAAAAAAACGTTTAAAAAAAATGCTAAAAAAAGAAATTTCTCAGAATTCTGGTGGTATGCATGAAGAGGAAAATTAAAAATTTGGTACAAAATGGAGTTTGCTATATATTCTCTATTCAACCATTTTCTCAGTTCTTTAGGTTGAGAGGTTGACGAAGGAGAGGGGCCAATTAAATTTGATAACAGAAGTAATTAATGCAGATCTTGGAGAAGTACAGTAACACTTGATATAATGGAGCCCGGTAGAATGTAGTCCGCACAAATAAAGCTGTGCGCAAATCTTTATTCTGTTATTGACTTGTATGGTGACTCTGGGTCAGTTATCAGACTTAACTAAGCTTCTGTCTTCTTTTCGGTAGGATTTGTGTCAGACATATCTTGCTTATAGAGTAGCTGGGTTGATCCAATAAAATGTTCAGTGGGGGATAAGCTACTTAAATTACTTTGAAGTTATTCAATAAGTACCATTTATTTCTCCAAATAATTGTCTCTCCTACTGCTGTCCTCAGAGTCTGTCTCTGTTTCCCCTACCCACAACCACCTACCTTCAGCTCAAAATAAGGAATTTAGAATAAAGTACCTGTGAATGTGTTTGCTTCAGCACAGCTCAGTTAAACGTTAAAAGGTCCAAATGTGGGGCGCCTGGGTGGCTCAGTCGGTTGCACATTGGACTTCAGCTCAGGTTGTGATCTTGTTGCCGTCTGTGGGTTCGAGCCCCGTATTGGCCTCTATGCTGACAGCTCAGAGCCTGGAGCCTGTTTCAGATTCTGTGTCTCCCCCTCTCTCTCTGCCCCTCCCAACTCACACGTTGTCTCTGTCTCTCTCTCAAAAATAAATAAAAACATAACAAAATAAATAAATAAAAGGTCCAAATGTTGATTTTTGAGGCTTCATAAATGAAGCTGATGTTCCAAGGGTGAAGAGTCTGCAGCACTTTGGAGGAAAGTGTCCAGAAGGAATAAACAGCAAACATTTGTTCTAAGAGTGATGTATACTGCCTGTCTCAAGTGATTTAAGAAACACAGAATGATATATAAGCTGTGAAGAATAAGGATCCCTGACGCCATGCACAGATGGTGGCCGGCAGCTCAAGAGAGACACGTGGTCCATGACCACTAAGTTCTTGGGTTCTTCTGGTTGTGCATTTGTAAGGACCCTTAACAGGTGCTGTACAAGGCACCCACGCAGATCCTTACCCAGCCGGACGACTTTCCCCTACAGAGAAATAGTCAAGAGTTCTGCTGTTTGCAATGTCTATTAAGAGTAGAAATTCAGTTTTCATAAAACTGAGTTTTGGTAGAAAACATTTTTTCTCCTCCGCGGACAGAGTGAATATATCTATGCTTTCAGCAGATCTGATTCTGTCTCTGAAATAGGAGGAAAAACCTTGTCAGAACTAATAATCCCCTAGTGGGGAGCCTTCTAATGATAGTTGCACAGGGTCCTGCATGATAGTGCCTCCTTAGAAAAGAGAAAATTGTTCCACCTCTTTTTGCCAAAATTTCTGTTATATAAATCCTTTCTTACCTGTGCTTTACTGAGCCTGCAACATTCTTTGTTTGGCTAAATTTAACAACAGAGTGATTTTCAAGCATCGTCATTGTGACTTTCTATAATTATGAAGTTCTGCATTTATGGAAGATAATTGTAAAATGAAGAGCAGTAAAGAACCAAAGGTATTTATTTGCTCTTAATTTCCATGTCTCTAAAATAAGGAAAAATAAATAATATTGTATTCTGTCTTTTACAAAACCCCAGATATGCAAGAGACCGTCATTGCCAACCAAGACGATGTTATGATTCTAAAGAAAGCTGAAATCTATCATGAAGCCCTCCTGACTTCTCTAATAATGGATCCCACAGTATAATGAAAAAATAGGAAATCAATAAAACTTTTATTAAAAGCAGAGTGATTCATAACTAACTAGGTCAAAATTGGGTGAAGATTCTGGAAGGAAATTAGGGTAGTTCGTCCCCATAATATCCAAGTCAATAGGAAAAAATCTGGAAAAAAAATGTCAAGAAAAGATGTCACGTGCTTCAGGGTTCTTACAGGGTGTGCACCTGTTACTTCCCACAATGTTTATAGATATCGATGCAGGTAATAAAGCCTGTGGCTCTTCAACTGTTTTCTTTCATATTTTCTTGCACTGCTGCCCATAGGCAAACTGGGAACGAGCTACTCTGGATGGTCGAAATCCTTGCCCTTTTGGGAATCGCCTTGGTGATGGAACAATTCCTTTGGACTACTGCTAAATTGTTCTTCCTTCCCCTTATTTTTGCCAGAGTTATGAATTTGACCAGAGAGGGAATAACCGAATTAGAAGAGAATCAAGAGAGCCATCACTCATAACAGGATAACCTTGTCGCCTTTGGGACACAACAATCACTCATATTGTGTGAACTAGCTAGAGCAAACATCCTTCCTCCCTACTCTGAAAACAACAAAAAAAGTACCCCCAAGTTCAGTATGGCACGTGTGACAGAGGTTACAGTTGATCCTTCAACATAGCTTTGAACTGTGCCAGTCCAATTATAAGTAATTTTTTTTCTGATAAAAACAGTGCAGTACTATAAATATATTTTCTCTTGAAAATAATTTTTTATGATTTTCTTCATAATATTTTCTTTTCTCTGGCTTATCTTTATTGTGAGAATATCGTATAGAATACTTATAATACACAAGATATGTGTATTATCTTGTGTATAGAATACATATAATACACAAGATAGGTGTATTATCTTGTATATCCACATTGTCAATAACAGTATTGACTGTTTATGTTATTGGTTAGGCTTCCAATCAATAGTAAGCTATCGGTACTGAAGTTTTGAGGGAGTCAGAAGTTATACACAGACTTTCAATTGTACCAGGGTCAGTAACCTAATTCCCATGTTGTTCAAGGGTCAGCTGTATATAAGCTAGAATATAAGGTAGAATATTTTAAAATGTATTCCTCGACAATGAGACAAAAATAGCACTAGAATGTGGGTGGCACTTGTTAGACCGAGCATCATATATCCTTGAATTAGGCTAAGATTTTTTTTTTAGATTTACAAAGCATAATTCATAAAAGAGCACACTGATAAATTTAAAAATTCTGTTTTTAGAAGAAACCGTGAAACATTGAAAATACATGTCATAGACTAGAGAAAATGTTTGCACATTTTATATCTAATAGAGGACTTGTATCTAGAGTATAGAAGGAGCTCTCAAAATTCAGTAGTAGGAAAAGAGATACCCATTTAAAATTTGGCATTTGATTTGAGTAGACACTGCTTCTCACCCCCCCCCCAAAAACAAAAAGATATATCTGGGTAACAAATAAGCACATGGAAAGATGGCCATCATCACTTATTAAAAACTGCAAGTTAAAATTACAATGATATATCACTGAAAATTTATTAGAAATGCTAGAAATCAAAAGCCAGACTACATCAGGTACTAGTAAGGATGTAGAAAAACTGGAACTCTTATACTCTAGGGGCAAGAATGTAAATTGTTACACCACCTCAGAAAACATTTTAATTTCTTAAAAAAGAAAAGACCACCTACCATATGATCTAACAACTCCACTCCTAGGTCTATATCCAAGGGAAACAAAATATTTTCATACAAAGACATGCAAACAAAGGTTCATTGCCATTTTATGTGTTATATTACAAAAATGGAATGACTCCGAAATTCTATAAACCAATGAATAGATAAAAAATGTATGGCATATTCATACAATGGAATGCTATTCAGATTTTAAAAACTGAAATATTCGTACAGGCAACAATATGGATAAATCTCAAAATAATTTTACTTTGTGAAAGAGCATATAATCTATTTGTCCATTTATAGAAAATTCTAGACAATACTAAGTTAGGGCTATAAAGTACATCATTGATTTCCTGTGGGGGATAGATTATGGATCTCAGAGAGGGTTACAAAGTGGCATTAGAAGACACTGATATTTATACTAAATTTATTATCTTGATTGTGATCATGATTTTTCAGGTGTCTACATATATAAAATTTATCAAATTGTTTAAATATGTGTAGTTTATCATATGTCCATTATTCGTCTGCTGTTTAAAAGTGGTAGACTGCATAACAGGATGATCTGACAAAATTTCTTTCACCAGTTGTATTCATATTTCACAGTGCAGTTAACCCTTGAACAACACGGATTTGGACTGCATGGGTCCATTTATAGGTGGATTTTTTTTTATAAATAAAGTGCTGTAAATGTATTTTCTCTTGAAAATGATTTTCTTGGGGCATCCGGGTGACTCAGTTGGTTAAGCATCTAACTCTTCATTTTGGCTCAGGTCATGATCTCACCATTGGGAGACTGAGCTCTACGCTTAAGATTCTCTTTCTCTCTCCTTCTGCCCCTCCCCTGTTTGCACTCTCTCCCACTCAAAAAAAAAAAAAAAAAAAAAAAATTTTCTTGACTTTTTTTTTCTCTAGCTTACTTACCTGTAAGACTACAGTATACACTACATGTAACATACAAAATATGTGTTAATCAACTCTGGTATCGGTAAGGCTTCAATCAACAGTAGGCTATTAGTAGTTAAGTTTCTGGGGGAGTCAAAAGTTATACTCAGATATTTTACTCTGTGGGGGTGGCACCCTTTCCCCCCATGTTATTGAAGGATCAACTGTATGTATAAGAAGGTAGTTTGATAATTCATCCTAAGAGATAATATGAGTAATAGAGAAAACTGTTCCACTGACTTAGATCAAAATTAGATCCAATAATATATTATATAGTTGAATAACCTGTTTTTTTTCTTTTCCAGTCATATGGTTAATAGCAGAAGTTCACTATCCAGTTAAATACTGTCACAAAATCAAAATTCAATTTTGAATAATTAATAATTAAAATAAATATTACTTTATCCAGTAATATGCATATTATTGATTAATACACATAGGTATTGTGAGCAGTCAACCTCCACCTGTCTATAAGGTCTTTGAATCCATTTTAAAATCATTCTTGAGGCGCCCGGGTGGCTCAGTCGGTAAAGAGCCTGACTTCAGTTCAAGTCATGTTCTTGCTGTTTGTGAGTTCGAGCCCTGCATTGGGCTCTGGGCTGACAGCTCAGAGCCTGGAGCCTGCTTCGGATTCTGTGTCTCCCTCTCTGCCCCTCCCCTGCTCATGCTCTCTCTCTCTCTCTCTCTCTCTCAAAAATAAATAAACATTAAACAAATGTTTTTTTAAGTTAAGAGAAAAAAAAGAAATCATTCTTGCTTAAACTGTCTGGCTAGTTGTTGCTTCCACTAACTCAAAAAAATTTGAAGTCATGTCATGAAGTGATGAAGGATTTTTCTGGGTCAGAAAGAGGAAAGTCAGGGATGATTATGTGGTGGGATTCAACACAGAGCAGGAGCAGGTGAAAATGGGCTTAAGGAGTTGAGTATCAACAATGTATTTGGGGTATAAGGAAAGTGTCTCACAAAACAGATGGCCAGTTCTTGAACTCTGTGAAAGACAAAAAGGAAATCCATTTTGAACCAACAACATGCCATGCCTGTGACACGTAGACATAATTATTGGGCAACCTTTGGTCTCTTCTCAGCTTTCACATTTTTTAAATTGACAGTATCCCAAGGATCCAGGAAACGCAGCCTGAGGCGAAGATAAATCACTGATGCTTTATTTGAGAGATGAAAATTCAGGTCAATGAAAGTGAGGACAAAGAAAAATGAGGCAGAGAATGATGGAAGAAACGCAAGGTGATTTGTTACCTTGGAGTCTACTGCCTCACAAGGTGTGGACTAACACCGCAGATGTGTCTTTTTGCCTCAAAGGATGTCTTCAGACAAGCTCCACACATACCGCATCTGAGAAGAGCTATATAGGAAGGAGAAAGAAGACAGGATTTACCTGAGTAGCTCCCTATCGTCTTTTACTTCTCTTGGGTCAAACATCACTCCATGGAGGGTTAACACCCCAATACTTCAGGCTGCACTGTTTAACCTGTCCTGTATTTCACCTAAATATGGAAATGTCAAGAAGAGGCCAGACTTACTGAGCTCCACCCACCTATCTCTGCAGAAAACAAATGGACCAAGGCAGATGCTGGACTCTCCTGGGGAAGAAAAATAGCCTTAGGTGTGGCAATGAGTTGGCGAATGTTTTCTTTCATCAGAAGGGTTAGTACGACTTTGCCACTTCACGATAAGGATAGCCACAGCTTCACTGCCTTGCCTCAAGACAATGTTGACTCTTCTGGTCTCCAGGATAATATATTTCCAGGTTACAAAATATCACATTGACCTGTAATACTGATGACCTTCTAATCCGATCCAGTGAACAGATAACGGTCAGGGTCCTAAAGACCTAGGAAAGCATATACATGCAAGGATTTAAACTCCTGAAGATTCCCTGAGCCTACAATGTCAGTAAGGTTTTGTAAAGTCCACGTAAAAACACCTGCCAAAATTCATAGGGAAGCAGAGTTCTGTAGCTCTCCTTACGTTTTGCAGGCCGCTATGATAGGTTGTTGACAAACTGCTTGCCATAACTTCTTCCTTTAGCCACACCCTTAGGGAGACACCATGCACACTGATTACAGACTCTGCCATGTGCACTGGCTTGGTCAATGGGAACATTGTAAATGTGACAAAGGCAAAAATGTAAAACATATTTGCGTACCAGAATTTCTGTACTGCAGCTGGGGAACAACAGACTAGTACCCAATAAATACTTCTGAGAGAGAAAATTAGTTTAGTTTTGCTTTATTTTGCTTCGTTCTGAATTAACTATGTTTAGCATTACTGATTACATTCTATGGTAAAAACAAAAACATATACCCTATAGCCAGTTTGTAGCATGTTTTATATATTTTTGAGCTTATTTCAACAAATATGTTCTCTATGGTTTTTTTTCCATAAATTTATCAGGAAGGGTATGGTTCCCCAACACAGAAGCTCTTTGAAACCCTACCCTTTGGGCTTTTTATGGAGGCTTCATTAAACAGGCATGATTGATTAGCTCAATGGCCACTGATGATTGAAGCAAATTCTAATCCCCTTCTCATTTCCAAGAATCAGATGGTGATCTTGAAAGTTCCAACCCTCTATTCTTGGTTGATTCCCCTGGCTACCAGCCCCTATCCTTATCCAAAAGTCACTTCATTATATACCCTTCATTATATACCCAGTTATGGTGGAAAGGGCATGTGATGAATAATAAGACACTCATTACATTGTTGTGGCTCTAAAGTAACTTTGGGAACTGAGGACAAGAAACCAAATATTACGACAAAAGATGCTCCCATTATTCTTCTTGCTCAGGAAATTCCAAGGGTGTCAGAGTTGTGAACCAGGAACCATGGATGAAGACTATATACATATTTATATAAATCACAATATTTCAGCTGTATATTTAATTTCATGTGTTCGTTGAGTAAATGTTCCAAGAGGTAAGAGGACTCCTAGATGACTATAACCTGAACTTTTCACTTTACAAAGCAAGTTTATGAATCTCATGAAAGCTAATTTTTCATTGTCTTACATGAAAAAACAAATTCTTGACTAGGATCCTCTTAATTCCCATCTTTATGTCTCTTTACTATGTTCTCATTTCAATCGAATATAGTGTAATTTTATGAAAAGTTCAAAAAATTAAATTAAAACATATGTATTTGGTACATAAGATAAAAGTCACTTTAGCAAGGAAAAAAAACTGTTTGGCCCTGTTGCTTTCTTGCTTTTGCATCATTGGGTAGCAGTATGTACAGTGTTCATTTTTTTCTTTTTTTAAAACATGTATCTGACAGTGCCTGAATAGCCATTTCAGAAAACATCTATGGTGAGTAGCTATTCATTTTTATTATATTGTTAAATGTTATTTTCTCACACTTGAAAATTATAATCAATTTAATGTTATTATAACAATAATTCCACTGTAATGTTTAACCAGACATTTTTACTGTATATTTTGAGTCTTGATCATGATTTTTGTACTTTATTCTTAGCCATAAGACCTTTTTGTCCTGGAGAATCTCAAGGTTTGAAAGCTCAGGTAAACTTGTGCATTAAGCCCATTGAAATATCTCAAATAAATGATTTTCCAAACAATTTCAGTGAAAAGGGATAGAAACTATCCTAAAGCAATTCTTTCCATTTCCAGAAAACTCTAAAACTCTAAAGATTTCTCTTTGTAGTAGGGCAAAACAAGCATTGTGAATATTTCTACCTAATTTCTACAATTTTGGCCTCGAACCAAGTATAATAATTTAATGGTTCTGCCCTATTTCTATGCAAGAAGTGTTTAAAAGTAGGTATAGTATATATCTTCTGACAAATCAGATTTCAGACATAAACAGAATTACTACTTTTAGTTGTTCACTATGTAATATTTCTAGATGATTCATTTTTTTTTTTTTTTGGCTAAAACCAAGTTGATGAATGTCTTACTTTAGGGCAAAGGCAATCAAGTACTATATATATATATATATATATATATATATATATTAGTAATCCATTCTTTATCACTCAGTTAATACTTACTTTCTACTATGTGCCTGTCAATGTAAACAAAACACCAACTTCTGCAGTAATGAAATCTGTTCTGGTGTGTGGATGTGAGTGCAGATGGGTGATAAAGATGATTAATATATGCACTTTATAATTTTGTAGTAGATGATAAACTTTATGAAAAATTACCCAGAGAAGATGGATGGAAACTTGGATTGGAATGGGGAGATGAAGGTTTGTGATTTTATGAAGGGTAGACAGGTAATGCCCTGTGACTCATTTAGAAAAACCTGAAGGAGGTGAAGCAGTGAACCATAGGAACAAACCAGCAAAAATTGCCATAATTTTCAACAAATCACCAACGATTTGATTTGCATGTGTTCTTTTTTTACTCTTGTTGTGAATTTACTATTTTCTAAACCACAAGTACTGGAATCTACACTTACCTCATTAATATATTTTAGCAGATTGAGATCATAATTTTAATTTGTCTATATAACTTTAATTAGAACCCTGTCATCAAAAACATTCATTATATAATAGAAACTGTATTTATCTTGATGAAACCAATACTATTGAGACTTTAAAGTTGAAGGTAAACTATAATACTTAGTAATGCTATGAGAGAAATTTCTTTTGAAATTACAGCCTATGTTTAAGTAAATCTAATGATTAGCATTCCTCTTTCAGGAGTCCAAGCAATTCTAGGGACCAATTGCATCTTTATGCAATAAACATGTCTTTCTCACAATCCTATTATGAGTGAATTTTACACATGCTTGGATCAATTGCAATTCCAGCATTTACCCATACCTAACAGTCTAGGGATCATATTAATTTTTTTAAAAAGTCAGTTGTCATAATCTATTTATTTTTACTGTGTTTTAGTGGTCAAAATATATGCAAGCATCTAAAAATGGTAAACGTCTTTATCAATAAATTTTTTTGCACATTGATATCAAGCTCCGATACATAAATTGAGGTGTATGAGCTCTTCTGCTTTCAAAGCAATCAATTTATTTGCTCATTCTACTCTCTGGTACCACTTCCATTCATCATGACTGTGATTATCATGACTTATAATAAAAAATATATATTTGGTCTTAATTCTGGTGTCTGACAAGATCCTCAAACCCTTGGAATTTTAGAAGAGAAGACCTACAAAAGCACCTTTTGTTATGTTAATGAGGCCACTTGGGCCCATGTCTTTTGTTATGTTAATGAGATTGTCTTGACAAAGGAGACAAACCTGTATTTAGAGTATTGGAATTTTCTGTCCCATCCCTGACCCTTTGGGAGTGGAGAGAGGCTGGAGGATGCATCAGTCACCAATGGCTAATAATTTAATCAGCAATGCCTATGTAATGAAGCCTCCCGAAGCACCAGAAGGATTGGGGTTCAGAGAGCTCTGGGTTGGTGAACACACGGAGATATATAAGGGTGACATGCTCGAAGATGATGGAAGTTGTGTGCCCTTCCCCCATACTATGCCCTATGCATCTCTTCTCTTTAGCTGTTTCTGAGTTATGTCCTTTTATAATAAGCCAGTAATCCAGTAAGTAAAACATTTTTCTGAGTTCTGTGAGCCTCTTTAGAAAATTAAAAGCAAGAAGGCGTCATTGGAACCTCTGATCTATAGGTAGTCAGAAGCACAGGTGACAACCTGGACTTAACATGGTATCTGAAGTGGGAGGGAGGGTGATTTTGTAGGACTGTGCTCTCAACCCATGAGATCTGCTGTTCGACAGTGTCAGATCTAGTTGAATTGCAGGACACCCAGTTGGTATTTCAGAATTCCCTTGGTGGCATGGGAAAAAACCCACACATTACAATTGGGTACAGAATTATTAATGATTAATGAATTTATCACTTGTGTTCTTCCTAGCTTAATTTATTCATTGTGTTGATTGATTCATTTTTGTTTATTAATTAATTGATACATTTGCCAACACAATATCACGTATACGTGTTTTCAGTATCCTGAAAAACGGTATGCCTTGTCAATGTTTAATTCCCTTAAAGCAACTGGCTGCTCCCATTATTTTAAACCAATGTTTTGTTTTGTTTTGTTTTATATACTACTTCAACCTTTTAAAAGTTGATTAGAAGAGATAAACAAAGCATATTGAGTGCTTCACCTCTTTGATCTCCTTAAGCTTGACATTATTCGCTTTTGAAAGCAGAGCTGTTTTAGACTCTTGGTCTCTGATAGTCTCAGTTCTCTCTGCTTATAGTTGAAGTCCATCTCAAAGCAACCTGAAGCCTGGTATAAAGTATGGAGAGCCGTCAAGAGTTGCTTACTTCTTTCCAAGCTTCGATTTTTCTTTTGTCTCTCCACAGCCTAATCAACCCTGCCTAACAAATTCGGAAGGATGCTCAACAAGTTATTCATAGCTATTCAAATAAGCTTGCAATGTTAGTCTTTTAATCTTCATGCTTTCTTTGTTTCTCATGTGTGTTAAGCAGAGTTTTAAGATGGCCCCCATGACTTTTACCCTAGGTGTAATGCCTATGATTATGGAATACAGCCAAAAGGATTTGGAAGATGAAATTAAAGTTATTAATTAGTTGACATTGAATTGATCAAAGAGGGATTTTCAGGTGGGTTTCATCTAATTGCATGTGTTCTTCAAAAGCAGAATTTTTTTCCCACAAATGGCCAAAATAAGCAAAGTCAGAGATCTTCAAAGCACACACACACACACACACACACACATCAGTGCAGTACTGCTGGCTTGAAGATGGAGAAACCATGTTTAAGAACTGAAGCTTGGCCTTTAGGAATTGCAAGCAATCTCAGCCTTACAATCACCAGGAGCATGGAAGCAGATTCTTCTCCAAAGCTTCCAGAGAAGAGTTCAGTCTGGCTGATACCTGATATTGGTCTTGTGTGACCTTAAACAGAGAATCCATCAGAGCCCCCCTAGACCTCTGTTCTTTTTATTGTTGTCGTTGTTGTTGCTGCTGCTGTAGTTACAGTTTGTTTATTTTGAGAGCGAGAGAGAGAGACAGGGAGAGGGAAGGGCAGAGAGTGAGAGACAGAATCCCAAGCAGGCTCGAACTCACCGACTGTGAGATCATGACCTGAGCCAAGATCCAGTTGGACGCTGAACCAACTGAGCCACCCAGGCGCCCCAGACTTCTGTTCTACAGAACTTTGACATAATAAATAAGCGTTGTTTAATTATCTTTGTGATGATTTGTTATGCAGCAGTAACAACCTCCCTGGCCACTGCCCACGGAAGGCTTTTCTAACTGCAAACTCTCATTCATCCCTCAGGACTCAGCCAAATCTCTTCATTTATGGAGCTTTTTGTTATTCTCCTGAGTTAAAATCTCCCTTGTCTGTGCTCCTTTTTGCATACTTTTTTTCATGATACACATTGCCTCTTATTAATAGAATAATAATTTTGTAATTAGCATAATAAGCATTTTATAACCACCTTTCTCTCTTAGTAAACTGTTATAGACAATAGTCATATATTAAGTATCAGGATCTGCAGTCATGGGCGTGCCTTGAAAATGGTTAAGTGCTTTACATATGATTATTTAATTAATACATGTTAAATGACTCCACTGGTATCAGTGAAAAACATCTTAGCATTTAAATTAAAAGCTGCTCCTTAGAAAACCCTATCCAAGCTCATTAACTAATGCACAAATTCAAAGATTTGCTTTATAGTTTGCCTACAGATAATATTCACTCTCAAGAAAGATTTCCCTTTCAAATACTTTAACAAACATCTGAATACATTTTTAAAATTTATTTTCTTAGTATTCATCATAGATGTATTCAATTGCCACTACTTAATAGGACATTTTTGTATTGCTATTTGAGTAATGTCTCATTCATAACATTGTTTAAAAGTAAGAATCTAAAAAGCCCAAGAAATAGTCCCTGACAATTGGGTCTATGTTTTGTGGTAAAATATTGTATTTTGTTAAGTATTCAATTTTCACGTTCTTCAGTCAATTATTGTTTTGTCTATAAGTGAGTGAGGCAAAAACACAGAAAACTCTTGCAGTCATTTTTCTATAAATGCTCATTTGAAATATGAATAATTTTCAGCTCGGAAGCTGGATAAATATTAATATTGATCATGAAATATGAGAATTCATAGAAGTTGATACTCTGTTTTGTCATTCTATTGACGTCCATAGATTGGATTAGAAATTTAGAAAACTTCTACAAAGCTCTAAATTCCTTACAGAGAAATACAGTCATTGAAAACATTTAGAATAGAAATGTTATATCATGGTGTGGAATGCTTAGAATACTTTTGTGAGTTCTATATAATATGCTAACAATGTAATATAATTTAAAATATGTAAAGTATTATACTTTAATGAAATTGTGGATTTGTAGCTCAGGTTTCAGCACAGTTTAAAACTAGAACTGAAAATAATCAAACTCATCTCTGAAACAAAAATTCTGTCACTCTTCTCCAGTCTTAATGTGCCTACCCAACTGATACCAAGTGCCTAAGATCTAGACATAGACCCTCCCATGGTAACAAAAAGTTCTCGTTGGTATATAATATAGACTTGGGAAATGCAATCCCTGTATGCCCTCAAGCTTGACTAAATAAGTAACCTGGATTTATTAGGTTTTACTAGTGCACCCAGTAAAGACTTTAAGGGATTTAAAGTAGGTAGATGTAACTGAGGGTTGATGGGGGGTGGGAGGGAGGGCAGGGTGGGTGATGGGTATTGAGGAGGGCACCTTTTGGGATGAGCACTGGGTGTTGTATGGAAACCAATTTGACAGTAAATTTCATATATTAAAAAATAAAAAAAAAATAAAGTAGGTAGATGTAAAAATGAGTGGGAGAAGGGCATTCTTAACGAGTCAGAGAGAAGATAGGAAACTACACTATTTTTCCTTAATGATGATGGAATTTTCTTTTCTTCCATTTCATTGCTACATTGACTCAGGAAAAATATCTCTAGCTGGCCAACATATGACACTGAGCAGAAATTAGCTTCACAGTTATGTACATCTTTATGGCCTTCACTGCCAAAAACCCTCTACAGTATTCATTTAACTTTTTAATCATCCTTGAAAGCAAATGATACTAAAACACATGATGATAGAAATTTAACAAGAAAAGTCCATGTTCAAAGAAGCAAATGAGAGCGTCAACAGTTATAATGAGAAAAAATAATAAAACCATTAACTGCTTAAACAACCAGCTTTGTATGTTTTGAGAGAAATTCTGTTATTATTGATCTGAGAACAGTAATTTGACAATATGCTCTTGCCTCTTCGTCACTAATAATGTTCAAACCTTACTTCCTAATTAAAGAGGAAGTAATATATTTGTTAACACTACTAAATAAGGATCCTGAAAGGAAAACCACATGGAATAATTATGCTGAATGTTTTCTACAAGTGAGAACATTTCTTTATTCTTAATTGCACAAAGTTAAGCATATGGTGGAGATAAGCCTTCATGCCCAGATGGAAGGCTAAGCCATATCTGTATTGAGGTGAACCATCCTGATCCCCAGACACAAAGAATGAAGACTTTTCTTCTCAAGCTGTTCTAGGATTAGATCAAGCTAAGATTCAGAAGCTTTATTTTAATTTAATTACTTTAACAAACATCTGAATACATGCAAAAAAATAAGTTCAAATACATACAAAAAAATAAACTCGATAACCCAGGCTGTAAAGACAATGCTCTTTGAAACCACTAAACTGTCTCCCTGTTGCATGAACCTAAATCATCACTAATGCCATCGGTGAAAACTTCAACTACGTTGGATAGCAAGTGTATCCAGACCTGACCGTGATAACGCTGAAGTTATTGTTAACCAATGAAAACCCTTGTAGTTGTATTTATTTCTAATGCCATTGTAATTATTTCCTTTAAGTTACGGCTTCCTAGGATTGCGGTGGACACGCCCCACCAGACTTACTATAATCTTCCTGCTTCTATTAAGTGAAACACAATATTCTTGGCTCAGGTTCCAGACTGTCGGTGGCCGTTCCCAAACTCTGTCAGCTCCTCACACCAGTGTTAATCCCTTCAATCCCTTTCAATCCCTTGCAAAATGGAAGTGAGAGAGAGAAACATTTTCAGTCATTATTTCATAGGGGAAAAGATACGTAATTATCTTTTCTGGGGTCAACATAAGTTTACATGATATCAATTGGGAAAAAAAGATACAAACTAACAAAAGAAGAATTGTTGGTGTTTGACTTCCCAGCAAAATATGGTTAGATAAATTATAATCTCGTATTTCAAAGGGAACACCCTTTTAAAATCATTTAGATGCAAAAATAGTCATGGAACACCTTTAGATGACGTGGAAGTTGACCGTGTTTGAAACTGTAAGGATTGCTTTTCCAGTTTCTCAAGTAACTTTTCCATGCTGCTCCTATATTAAAGAACAAGGTCTCAAGCCATTCAGTGGGGTGAAATGTAGTGTTTAACTTCCCCCTTGCAATGAAGCAAAATGAAATTGTGTGACATGAACATAAATAAATAAAAATCTTGGCATTGGTGCAAGAACTCAACATCACGTGTTAAGAACAAAAATGGCCAAGTTTTGAACAGTTTCTTATTTCTTAGAGCAAATTAAATAATTTGTAATTTATCACAAAGCTACATTTAAGCTACATCTAAATAAGAATATCTAATTTAAAAAACTCGATACTTACTCAAAGCCCTTGAGTTTCCTTTTCATTATTTTATGTATATTTGAGATTCAAAAATATATTTAAGATACGTGGGCAGGGACAGAGTAGAATGAGGAGAAATTAGAGTAAAAGTGTAGAGGATCGGGGACTCTTTTTCAAACAGAGTGACCAAACCATTTGAATATACTAAAAACCCTGGGGCGTCTGGGTGGCTCAGTTGCTTAGGCACCCTACTTCAGCTCAGGTCATGATCTCACTGCTTTTGAGTTCCAGCCGCGCATCGGGCTCTGTGCTAACAGCTGAGAGCCTGGAGCCTGATTCAGATTCTGCCTCCATCTCTCTGCCCCTCTCCTGCTCGTGCTCTGCCTCTGTCTGTCTCTCTCTCTTAAACATGAAAAAAAAAAAAAACTTAAAAAAATGCTTCTAGCTGTCTGCAATTATGAATAAAGCTGCTATAAACATTCATGTTCCAGTTTATATAAAGGATATAAGTGTTCATCTCATTGGAGTAGAAAAGCTGGAAGTGTGATTGCTGGATGGTTTCACAAGACTATGTTTAGCTTTGTAAGAAATAACCATTCGAGGCTTAATAAAATAATTCTTCCAGATTATGAATTTCAAAAATAAATGTAGAATAGCATTTTTTTTTGCTATGGTACATACAAGCTACTTTTGGAACCCCTAAAACACATAATACTTGTACCATGTCATTTAGAAACCTCCAAAGTAAGCAGAAAAGGAAGAAAAAGAAGTAGGGTATTTATTGACAGTATGCTACATTTCAGGCACTATGTAGAAGTATTTGTGTGTGTATGTGTGCACGCATACATACACAAATTATAGAATCAAACTTATAGCTGTTACATAGGTGGTGCACTGAAATTTAGAGCCTCATTTGACTGCATTCTTACCCACTGTAAGTAATATTCATGCATAATCGGAGCTACAATCAGAAAGCAACTCAAATGTGCATAAAATAGAATATGAATTGAAAAATAGAATATGGGTAACTAAATCATTTTATATGCTTATAAGAGAGAACTATCCAGATAAAAAGAATTCCAACATGAGCAAAAAGATTAATCTGCATATATCGGGTTGAGTGAAACAAGCAAGACACAACTAGTATATATTGTATGACTTCACTTATATAAACTTATAAGACTTCTGTTAGAGTCAGAATAATGGTCACTTTTGTGGGAGTAGGCTTAGAATGAAAGGGACACAAGGAAACAGAATGATGCATCTGTCTTGATCTAGCAGAAGTTACATTGGTGTACCCCTGCCCCGCACACACGCACACACACACACACACACGCACACACATTCACACACACACACATGCACACACAATCATCAAGCCAAACAAAGGTTACTGCCCTTTACTACTTAATTTATGTTTGTTGTAGCTCAATAAGGAAATAAATATAAAAATATTATTTTAAATAAATATAAAAATATAATGGTATTTTATTATAATCACTTCCAATAGAAGAGGAAGATAGTTACTGTTTAAACTAGATAGATTAAATAGTAAATCAGAAGGATTTCTGGAACTATTAGAAAGTAGCCTTCTAAAAATATGGGTTTGGTTCTACGAGCTTCTGGAACTAACTGAAAAAAGACCCAGTTGTCAATTACTAGCTTATTGTTATCCCTTTTGTTATCCTTATATTTTATTATATGACTGGTTAAACACAACCATGCTGCAGGGAATTAAAAGGCAGTTCCTTGTGCTACTCTGATAAATAGATTGAGTTATGGGTTCCATACCTGAGTCAATTCAGGAAGCAGCATTGAATTTAGTGAGGTGCTCAAGGAAAAATATCCAGATCCATGGTTAAGGAATTAAGTCTATGATGTTTATGGACTCATAAAATGTTGCTCCTCTTTCTATATTGTTTTCACTCTCTTCATAGAGGATATTGACATGATTTTATGAAGGGAGCTAGTTGGTTGCTTAAAAAACATCTATTCATATTTTACATCTTGTAAAAAGATAGCTCGTTTGATCCAGACAAAATGACATAAACTCACCTCTCCCTGTTCTTTCTCACTAAGCACAAGTATAAACCCTTCCTCACAAAAAAGAAAGAAGACTCCATCCTAGTATTTCTTGAATCTCAATTTAGCCCAAGTTTATTTCTTTTCCAGAAAAAATGGGGTCCAGCCAACACCATCAGGTGGGAGCTTTAGAACCAGAAAGGAAAAACAATGGGAAACACTTTCAGTGATCAGCCACCAGGGGGTGCATGACTTCTCTAACAGACTGAGGCCCCAGCCCCTCGCTATCCCCATCAAGGGGCAGGGCAGGGTAGGGGCACCTGGGTGACTCAGTTGGTTAAGCGGCCATCTCTTGATTTCAGCTCAGGTCATCATCTTGGTGTTCTTGAGATTGAGCCCTTTGAGATTCTCTGTCTCCCTCTCTCTCTCTCTGTCTTTGCTCTTCCCCTGCTCATGCACATGTATTCTCACTCTCTCTAAAAATAAGTAAATAAATAAATAACCTAGAAAAGGGGGAGACATTGCAGGGTGGGGACCATTGGCAAGTGGCATCCCACCACAAAAATCCCTGACGAGGAAAGTGACTTCAGTCACCATGGTTGAAGTACTGAGTACTTAGAGTACTCTCCTCCCAGAGATATCGTATGGGAATAGAAAGGGGGATTTTACACAATTAGCCCTCAGGAGCAGAAAAAAAAACCTTCATTGCTGTAGGCCTGAGATTTGCCTCCCCAACACAGGGATATCAGGCAGTGGATGGCAATGCCACAAAGAACCCCACCATAGCAAGGACCCAGCAAGTACCATGGAAATAATTTCTATTAAAAATGAAAATACCCAATTTTCAGCAAAGAAATAAAAGTTATAAGAAAAACTGAATGGAGATTGTAAAACTCAAAAATACAAGGACAAGAATCAAAAACTCACTGGATGGGCTCAAAACTAGAGTTGAGATAATACAGGATCAAAGCAGTAAATTTGTAGGTAAATTAATAGGCTGTATCCAATCTGAACAGAGAGAAAACAGAATGGGAAAAAAAAATGGACCAAGCCTTAGAGACCTGTGAGAAATGGCAAGACATCCAACATTTAGAAGATTCCCAGAAAGAATCCTAGTTCCCCTGAAAACCTGGAAGACTGGACCAAGACAGTGGCAATAATAAAACTTTCCTCCCAGACCTCCAGCTAGGGGTCTTAACAAGGCAAAAGGGTAAAGAAAATTAACAGTTTTGTTGTTATTAACAGCAACAAAATATAGGTAGGCAATATGTTTTAAAGCCTTAAATAATATAATTTGTCCTTTCCTTCTGAAATCCATGTGAGTTTTCAAATAAATATTCTTAAGACAGTATAAACTTTCAATCTCTAAATTGTGATGGCCCAAATGCTAAATAAAATAACAGAGAGAGCAGCTATTGACCACAATTTCTACTTGCCATTAAGGTTCCTGCCAAAGACAATGTTGGCAGATAGGGCTCAAAAGAAGGAAGTGTCTTATGACAACATCCATCTCTTGTCGTTCTAATGAGGCATGTTTTGCTAGAGAAATAACTGTCCTCGATAATTAACAGCTCAGGGACATTTTAGTGGTTGATAAATAGCTTTACAACCGTGCAAGTACCCCTTTGTCATTATACATAGCTGTTTGAAAAACGTCCTAATCCTCAATGCTCCTTTATTTCCTCTCATATTTTGATTTCAGAAACTAAATGGAAAACAGAACCGATAAGCCACATTCTGTAATTTGTGATTAAAAGGCTTATACTTGTTATGAAACCCAAAATGCAATGTTCATTGAGATAACAGTCTGTATTTTCTTGTTGATTGCATAGTGGTTATGAAATAGGTACCAAAGAAGGTAAATAAACAATAGGTGGAAAAATTGGGATAATGTGTGAAACACTCAAAGTTATTAATAATCAAATAATAATATTAAAGAGGATTTTTTAGCACTAAGCATTTGCATATGTTAACTTCTAATTCACTTAACTGTGAGGAAGGAAACATGTTTCTTTTTACATTCTAAACTTATATTTATGTATTTTCTTTTAAAATATTAAATAACTTATGCGTGTTATATAAAACATGCTGGATCAAAATAGTTCATCTATGTACAAACGTTAGGTGAACCCAATCACCCAGTGCACATATCTGTTATAATAATGCATACACAATTAGGAGAAACGAAGACATATCCAGATTTTAAGTTTAGGAAATTTTATTTAAAAAAAAAAAAACCTTCAAAATTATACTTTATTTCTAGGCACTTACAAAGCACTTAGCTTCAGTATTATTGACAAATTTGGGAAAATGATGGAAAATTATAAATAAATAATTGAACCGATAAACAAATCTCTGATACAATAAACCCAGAAATAAATGGGTCGCAAACTTAACTTTGTTACATGAAGTCATCAGGGATGTAAAGAGGAATAAGTGGGTTAAATAGAACTCTCTTGGATTGTCTTTTACCTTCTCATCCACTTCTGAATTCACCTCTAGTCGGTGGCAGAATTGTTGGCCTGACTTCTCGGTTCTAGATATATCCCCATAATTCCCATCAGAATTTCTTTAGTGGGAAGGGAATGAGGCAGAAGAAGCAGTGGGAGAAGGAAAGGAAGAGGAAAAAAAGGGAGGGGAAGAAAGAGAAGGCGGGAGAAGAGGAGAAGGACCAGAGGAAAAGGAGAAGACAAAGAAGCAGAGTCCTCCTTTATCACTAAAGAAGGGGCTGTGCAATTTCCATTTTCATTCCAATCTCCTTTCACCTGGTTGCAGCTTCGTATTGTTCTCTGCAATTTGTGTGTCTTGGCAACTTTTTTAGTTTGTTAGGAACTGTAAGTAGTGACAATAGTCCCCTGAATCCTGAGACATTCAGTTATTTAGGACTTTTTTTTATAGGACTCCAAACATTCCAGGTAGGCTTGAGTAGTTCCAAATTAAAAAATTAACACTGTAGGAGGGATATACATGCATAGAATAATATAGCTACAAGGGAACCTAAAGTTCATCAGGCCATAGCAATCATAAAAATTTACATGAGAACACTAAGGTCTAATGAAGGCAAATGACTTATCCAAAGTCACAAGGATGGATGGTCAGACTCTGCTACAGTGATTCTTACTGACAGGGTTATCATAACTTTACTGCCGGTGATGTATCAGGGCAAAAGTTAAAACATGCCTTTGCTGAGAGTGTTACGGTAAGGGAAATATGTCAGACAGAGGGAGACAAATACTGGATGATTTTACTTATATGTAAAATCTGAAAAACAAAGCAAGCGAACAAACAAAGAAACAAACACAGAGCAGAAACAGACCCATAAATAAGAAGAGAAAGAACTGATGGTCGCCAGGGGAGAAGGGATGGGGGGCAGACAACATGGGTGAAGGGGAGAGGGAAATACAGGCTTCCAGGAATGGAACTAGTTATCTGGATAAAAGGCACAGCATAGAAAATATAGTCAATGATACGATAATTGCATTGTATGGTGACAGATTGTATCTACACTTGTGAGCATAACGTAATCCATAGAGATGTGGAATCACTGCATTGTGCAGCTAAAGCTAATATAACATTGTGTGTCAATTACACTTTGATTTCAAAAGAAAAAAAAAAAGGAAAAACAAAACAAAAACTGCTTTGGAGCCTGATCGACCGGGTTTGCATGCCACACCTGACGTTTACTAACCGCACAAGCATGAAAAATGTGCCTAACTTTCTGTGCCATGGTGCCTTCAGGTGCAAAATGAAGATGATAAGGACACTACTTCGTCGGTTGTTGTGTTCAGTTATTAAGTGCACGAAAACCACTCACAAGTCCTCGGAAGTAGCAAATGCGCTGCTGTGGCTGCTACTACAACTGCCGTTATTTGATTATGCTTCTCCAACTCAATGTGACCTATAATTAAACAATAATTAAGAGAAGAAATAGACCTAGTTAAACATAGAAATAAAACATATCGCGAAAATAGGACACAGTGTGTGTGGAAGGCAGTGAAAATGCTCTGCTGTAATTGATTAGCTTATATACAAAGTGGTATGATACTGCTTGAAAGAGAAATTGATGGGGCGCCTGGGTGGCTCAGTCGTTAAGCGTCCGACTTCGGCTCAGGTCATGATCTCACGGATCGTGAGTTCGAGCCCCGCGTCGGGCTTTGTGCGGACAACTCAGAGCCTGGAGCCTGTTTCCGATTCTGTGTCTCCCTCTCTCTCTCTGACCCTCCCTCGTTCATGCTCTGTCTCTCTCTCTCTCAAAAATAAATAAACGTTACAAAAAAAAAAAGAAATAAAATTATAAAAAAAAAAAAGAAAGAGAAATTGATGTATTGTTTAATAACTATGTCTATGTTTCTATCTGTGTACCGATCTATCTACCCCCTTGTCTCTTATTCATCCCCACGGTTCACAGATTCCCTATTTTTAAATATACCTGCTTGTTACGTGTTTTTTGCATCCCTAAAATTCATACTTAAAGCACTTTCATGGATATTCCTGGATACGTTCAGAGAAGCAAAAATTTTGATGTGCTCAACATTCACGTTCTCAGTTAAGGTTGAACAGATCATGCTCTGCCTTCTGGTCGCAGGTATCCTACCTGTAATACGGAGACGATCAGAGAACGGACGTGGGAAGGACACTGCAGCAGAGCGTAAGAGATTCCAGCTCTGGAGCCAGGTAGCTGGAGTTGGAATCTGAGCTCTCGCACTTTGTTTTGGGGCTGGCTCTGGCAACCCCCTCAACACGTCTGAACCCCGTGTTTTCTTTTGTAAAAAGAAAAAAAAAGTTCACATCTTGAGTTCATGGTTCAGATAAGTTATCACTTTTTTCCAAAATATTCAACACTATCATAATATAAACGTATGTGTTTACCAACACTGTATTATTATAAACAATAAGATCTTCTGGACTGTGGTAATGATGCAATCACTTTTACTTACACTGAACTTAAACTTTCTAAGTAAATTTTTGAATGTCATTTCTATGATGATATTCCAACATCAACAGAAATAGCTCTGTAATGTCAACTAAACAGTATTTCCAAGAGCTTTTATTGACTAATTGATGATTGGATAATTAAATTGACAATTTAGGTGACCTAGATTATTTCTACGGAGATTAAATTTAAAGATAAACTGCCCCCAGAGGCTCGTAGGTGACTCCATTGGTTAAGCATCTGACTCTGGATTTTGGCTCAGGTCATGATCTGATGGTTTGTGGATTAGAGCCCTGCGTTGGGCTCTGCACTGATGCATGGAGCCTGCCTGGGATTCCCTCTTTCCCTCTTTCTCTGCTCCTCCCTTGTGCTCTTCCTCTCCCCCCCCCCCCCCCTCTATCTATCTCAAATAAAGAAACTTAAAAAAAATTAATTAAAAAAAAAAAAACTGCCCCAAGTTACCAGGTCACAAATGCTGTTTTTATTTGCACATTCTTGTCTATAAAAACTAGATTAGCACTTAGTAAAACAGAAATTAAGATGGCAAATTCAATGTGATATAGTAAGTAATTATAAGATACTAATAAGATTAATTATGTTTTAATGCCAAAGTTGAAAACTTTAAATCTTATAGTTACCTCGCTGAAAATCTGCAAGTGTGTGGAAATGTGTTTTTAAACACACATAAGGGCATATTAAATTTATTGCATCAAGAATATTAGAAATGGCAAAGAGGAAAGAATTAATACTTTGGATGAAAACTGTTCTAAGACCACCCAATCTGCATTAATAAGAAGCAGTAAAATACGTCTTCTGTTTATGTCTCTGCCCAAATGGCAGAGGCTCTTTCCCAAGAGAGCCCATTACCAGCTTGTGCTGTTGTCTGATATTCAAATCAATAAAAAAAGAAAAAGAAACCCAAAACAATAAGAGAACTCTCATTTCTGAATAAACTAAATTTTCTAATAGTTATTATTAAGTCACCTATTACAACTATTATAAAGTATATTTAGTTTGGTTAATAATATAGTTGAGGCTATGGTTAACTCATGATTTTTATTTTTATTCATTTATTTATTTTATAGATGACATTTATTGTCACCTTGGTTTTCATACAACACCCAGTGCTCATCCCAACAGGTGCCCTCCTCAATGCCCATCACCTACTTTCCCCTCTCCCCCACCCCCCATCAACCCTCAGTTTATTCTCAGTATTTAAGAGTCTCTTATGCTTTGCCTCCTTCCCTCTCTGTAACTTTTATTTCTTTTTCCCCTTTCTCCTCCCCCCTGGTCTTCTGTTGAGTTTCTCAGGATCCACATATGTAACTCATGATTTTTAAAGACTAGGTTCTTATTTAAAACTCTTTTATCAAGGTTCAGTCTCTGAAATTAGGACCTACAATCAAAAAAATAAATCAGAGTGGTTTTTAACCTCACACTATCTTTTGCATTTCCTAGAACACTGGTTAGCACTAAAGCTCACTTTCTCACCTAAGAATCCATACATTATATGTAATTCCTGGTGATGGATACTAGAAATAATTAGGCAAGACCAGTAGTCTATACACTTGAAACTAGCTTAACGTTCTTGGGAGAACATCTCTATTCATCAAGCCCACAATATAATACTATTGGGAATATATATTTATGCACAGAACTATGGCTATACACTCATAAATCTTTGGTTTCTTTTTGTAAGCCAAAGATTCCCTGGCAGAAAAACAACATTCGTATCTTTTAAAATACTGGTCCTTACCCATGCGTAACAACTTCCCTAGATATGGTAAATTTGTGAGGCGACCTGTTGGTTTATGACCAAAGAAAAATAGAGAAGTGGAACGAAGAGCAGGGGAAGCTCCAGTCACCAATACTAATCTTTGTTGTATATGGCTGACCAAATACATTTCAGGTCATGATCTCACAGTTTGTGAGTTCAAGCCCCGTGTCTGACTCTGTTCTGACAGCTCGGAGCCTGGAGCCTGCTTCAGATTTTGTGTCTCCCTCTCTCTGCCCCTCCCCTGTTTGCACTCAGTCTCTCTCTCTCAAAAATAAACATTAAAAAAAAATTTAGTAGAAAAATAAATAAATAAGAATAAATATATTTCACAAACATTAAAAAGGAGAAAATTAGTTCAGAGCCATAATATTGGAGAAGCTACTGTGTCCACCCTCCAGTAAGTTCAGCATAACCTATTTCTCCTAAAAGCAAACAAAACAAATATAACGGAAAATAATAATAATAAGGGAACATAAACCAGAGTTAGAAAAATGGATGATAGGATAAAAGTACAAAAACAGGGACAAAATAAACTATTTTAGAAATAAAGACTAAACTTTAGTCTTTTATGGAAAGAAACAGGAAATAAGCATCACATACATTGACTTAAAAGAAACAGAAGATAAAAAGGGGGTAATTTAAACATCAGAGGGGAGAAGACAATTAAAAATGCTCAGAAGAACATAAACATGTAGAACATGAACAAGGAGGAAACAATATATGTAAGATAATAGTTTCTAAAGAAAAAAACAAAAAATGGAAAAGAGCAAAGTATATGCATTTTAGTTTAATAAAAAATTTGGAAAAAAAAAAACAAGTTGACAGTACTTCTTGGAAGGGTCATAGGGCATACATCAGGGAAGGTGACCAAAACCAAACAATATAAACACATATCTTTTGTAAATATCCTGAGCTTTAAGGGAAAAAAAAAAAAGCATAATCCCTTGAGGCATTCAGACAGAATGATTAATTCATCTCAAAAGAAAAAGAAATTAGATTGTCAGCAGACTTTCAACAACACTTAGTGTCAGGAGACTAAATAATGAAGTAATAGTTAAAGGGCACTCAAAGGAGAGAAAATATGTGTTGCAGAAAGTATTTCCACATATAAAGGCCCCCAAAAAACTGTGTTGATGTCACCAAAACTCAAAGAATCTTGTTTGTATAATCTTTTCTGGAGGAAGCTACTAGACTTTGAAAACCAAACAAGAACGAGTAGAGAAATTTTAACATTAGGGTTGTTTGTGCAAATTTAATATGGGTAACAAGGGCATGAAGGCAAAATGATGATTTTTGGTACTTTTATAACTATATATGACAGTCTGGATATAGGACAACTTTCCAGAAACCATGGGGACCGTAGGTAGAATATCTGAGAAGTCGAATATGCTTGCTGATTGTTATTCACCGAATGTAAAAAGGCTGTATTTCAAATCACAAGCAAGAAAAAAGGGAAAATAATGTGAAAAAGAAGTTATTCACTAAGTACTCTGTTGTTCATCACAGGATGCCGATGGAAAACAACTGAGAAGGAAACGTGCACACACACACACACACACACACACACACACCCTCATGCGCGCGCACGCACACACACACCAGTCTAAGAAAGAACAACACAATTTCAGTGTTTTCCAAACTGTGACAGGAAAAAAAAGACATAATTAAAGAAGAGGATGCTCACAAAAGCCATCACAGCCTCCCAGGGGTGTCATGGGCTTGCCTCCCACCAAGTTCATGTATGTTGAAGGTTTCTTATAAAGCCTCCTGTACTTCAGAATGTGACTTGGTTGGAGACAGGACCTTTCAAGAGATGATTAAGTTAAAATGAGACCCACAGGATGGACCCTAACCCAGTGTGATGGGTGTCTCAGGGCCAAGAGGACGCACTGAGAGACACAGGACATACACACACAGAGGGACAGGTGGCCATGTGAAGAGGCAACAAGAAAGTGGCCATCTGCAAGCCAGTACAGAGGCTTCGGAGGAAATGGACCCTGCTGGAACCCTGATTTTGGATTTTACGTCTCCAGAACTTTGAGAAAATAAATTTCTGATCTTTAAACTACCCAGTCTGTGGCATTTGATGCCAGCCCTAGCAAACGGATAACATCTGCTTCAAACTTCTCCTGAAATTTCCTGTAGCAATTTACTACGGATAATGCCTTATCCCTTCCATCTTGCATCTAATGAGTTAGTGTTTTCCTCAAACACAGCTTTACTATGTTTTTCCATCAAAAAAAAAGTCATCCCTGATTTGTCTCAGGCTCCATTACCTATTAGTAAGTGGCCACTAGACACATTCCTATAAATATCAAATTTTTCTCCTCCCTAAAAATTCCTTTTCATTCTCAGGAGCACTTTATAGGCTCAAATCATAACTTATAGAGGCGACCTTTAAAAACCGAAATGATTTTTACAAACAAAACAAAACAACATGTTCCGTTAATGGACTCAATATTAGAGGGGCGCCTGGGTGGCTCAGTCGGTTAAGCATCCGACTTCGGCTCAGGTCATGATCTCATGGTTCATGGGTTCGAGCCCCGCATCGGGCTCTGTGCTGACAGCTCTGAGCCTGGAGCCTGCTTTGGATTCTGTGTCTCCCTCTCTCTCTGTCCCTCCCCTGCTCACACTCTCTGTCTCTCTCTCTGTCTCTCTCAAAAACAAATAAACACTAAAATATTTTTTAAAATATACTCAATATTAGAGATAACATAGCACCAACCTATGCCTGTTTATTTAAAAAATACTCGACAGTGGGGTTGTAAATTCATCTTTTCTTTGTTCAGACAAGCTAGGAAATGATTGACAATTGAAAAGATAATTACGTTTTACCAGTAGTGAGCTGATGCAGTTCAATAAGGCAGTGAATCTGCAGCTTCCCTGCCAAAATCTGTCACTAATGCAGGGAGGTACAGCAGAACGGCACAGGCTGGCAATGAAGGAAGAAAGGCCTCCATGTAATGAGACAGTGGGAAAAACTGTTTTCAAACCAACACTAGGACTACAGGTCAGCACACTGCCACCTGCCATTTCATCTCCTGCACAAAATCCCAAACAAATCGGAGACAGTTTGAATTTGTGACTACATCAGACACAGGAAAAGGTGCCAAGCATTAGAAAAAGTTTTTACTTGTTTTACAGCTGGAATTGGAGGCATCATCACTGATCAGTAATTGCAAAGGGGTTGATGATGATAGTCCCTCACGGACCAATGCATAAAATCAGCAAGACACAAACACGAATGTAAGAATTCCCAATCTATCGCTTTCTCTTCTCTGATTAGAATTTTGGTGTTCACATATTTTTGTACACAGAATAGAACCTTCAGTGTCGACCACAAAAGGTATAACACTGGAGTGAATGAGGCTGACATAATATTTATTCATACCATCTGTTGTCTCTTTTTACCAACCTTCATTAGCATGGTTTGCATGTGACACGGTACAGGTCCTCTATCCCGTCTGATGCTCCCACAGAAAAGCATGTGACAACAGGGACATAGTCTTAAAATTATATGGACCACTCTTCTGAAGAAGTGTGATTCAAATCAAATTTACCCATTTTTTTCTTACTAATATACCCTTATGGATCATGTAAGAATTCCGATCAAAACAATATGCTGAGGATATTCAATCTATGGTAAATAAATTGAATTTCAAGACAATTAGTGTCTCTTTCTTAAGATAAATTAGTCAGTAAAACACATCATGATTAACTTCAAATTTAATATATGCTGCTGAGAAAACAAACAACCCTCTGGCATTAAACCCATTGTAAAATCATTCCCAGAGTGTTGTAATTATAATTAAAAAATAATTCACAAATTATATTTGCATCATATGTCAGTCAATTGGTATAATTGAACATATATAGAAGAGTATTATGTTTTTCTTATTTAAAAGCTATCAAATATTAAATGTTTAATTAATAATTTAGTATAATTAAATATTGAAAATGTGCACATATTTTAATTTTACTTGATGTAATCGATATTTGCTGCAAAATGCCAAAAAAAATGGCTAGCACATACCAGGATAATGGTATATTTTCACAAAAAATTATCAAATGTGTAATCATTTATTGTAAGACTGAACAATGAATGTATCTATAAGTATTTGTATTACATAAAGTACCATAGTCTTCTCACTTTTGATTATGCTTTTATTAACCAAAGTTAGTCTAAACACCTTAACTGGAATCATCATTCATTAATGAATAAACTTATTCAGCAAATATTGGATAACTACTATGTTCCAAGTACCATTGGAGACATTTGAAACACATTAGCAAACTAAAGAAACTAAAATTACCTGCCTTGAGGTTTACATTCCAATAAGGAGATAGATAATGAAATCAATGTAATACGTTACTTAGTGGGTTACAAGGAAATAAGCAGGGAGCCGCCAGAGGGTTTTATCAGTGAAGGGTGTTTCAACTTGACTCTATGCCTTCTGGGTCGCAAATACGAGAGAGGGGCCGAAACACGAATGGTGTGGATGATTAGATCACCATAGCGAATTGAGTGAGATATATTTACATGTGAATTTCCTGGTTCAGATTTGATATGTGACATATATTCTGATCAATGCTTGTAGCAAATTATCATCAAGCTTCTATTGGCACTTCTCTATAAAAGTTCCAACTATTAACACTTTGTGGTTTCTGGTTTTGTTTTGATTTCATTTTATGTCTTTTAGTTGACTAGCCGTGACTCTTACATACATAATCTTTCAGGTAATCAATGATCTTAATTGACCCACTATGTGATTTAATACACTGTCTTCCTTGGGGCGCCTGGGTGGCTCAGTTGGTTGAGCTTCTGACTTCCGCTCAGGTCATGATCTCCCAGTTCATGGGTTTAAGCCACAACAGCTCAGAGCCTGGACCCTGCTTCAGACTCTGTCTCTCTCTCTCTCTGCCCCTCCCCTGCTCCTCCGTGCTCTCTCTCTCTCACTCTCTCTCTCTCTCTCTCGTCCGTGCTCTCCCTCTCTCTCTCTCTCCCTGTCTCTCAAAAATAAATAAACATTATTTTTTTTTAAATACCCTATCTTCCAAGGTGGCTAAAGATGCATGAGGATCTTTGCCAGTGTAAGGGTTTGAACATTTATTCTTGTTATTTTTTATGGCCGTGAAGGCAAGCAATCATAATTCAACTATATGCCATTTCTTCGACTCTGCTGGTTAATCAGCTGAGTCAGTACCCAGCTGGATTCTGTTGCATGCTTTGATTTCACAAAGTCATTAATCTCATTCCCAACTGAGTCCAAACATTTCCAAAGTCAGTGAAATCCTGCGCATTTCCATTTCCCACTTAGAGATGTACATGTTTACTTCACGGCACCCAGAGTGAGAGCCTTTAACACAAACAGCTGGTGTTTTTGTCACTTAGTTTTAAAACTCCTTCTTTCTTATCTCTGAGTTTAATTATTCTGCAGGCTTGATCTTTGAGGGAGAATTTTGTCTGTTGCCTTTCATCATTTCTTTAACTTACATGTTACTGAGATGTCCAAAAATATTAATTCTAATGATGTTAAAAGAAAAAAGGTAAAGCTTTTAACAATTTGTATTAAAATATAGAAGCTATCTTTTAAAATGGATCTATAAGTATATCCATGGCTATGTACAAACACACATGTTCATGCATCTCACACAAAACACATACATATGCACACAAGCTTGCATGTATACAGATATACATATATGGAAATTTCGAAAATAAACTTATAAAAATTTAAGTAATGTTCTTTCTATATGTAGCCTTTATAAAATTATTTTTTTAAGTTTATTTATTAATTTTGAGAGAAAGAGAGAACGCAAGCAGGGGAGGGGCAGAGAGAGAGAGAGAAAGAGAGAGCAAGGGAGGGGCAGAGAGAGAGAGAGAGAGAGAGAGAGAGGGAATCCCAAGCAGGCTCCACACTGTCATCACAGAGCCCAATGTGGAGTTCATGATCTCATGAACTAGTGAGATCATGACCTGAGCCGAAACCGAGAGCCAGACTCTTAACTAACTGAGCCACCCAGGTGCCCAGAATTATTTTTCTTTATAACTTTTGGAATATTCTAAATGGTCTACAATATGCCACAGTTATAGTACAAATAGTACCTGTGTAAATAAAATGTGCTATAATTCATGTGTTGAGAACAATATGGATTATAGAATCTTTTGATTTGATATCTGAACACTGATATTTGAATATGAATCAAAATTTTGAATTCTATATACACATTTATAATTTCTCTGATTATCACAGACATTTCTTTACAACATATCTGATGTGTAACACCTGAAATATATTTTGTATCATATTATCCTGGGTGGAGAAATAAATTTTAATATTTATTGATAGTTGACACATTTTTAATTTTATTTATTTATTTTGATAGAGAGAGAGCATGTGAACAAACAGGGAGAGTCAGAGAGAAACGGAGAGAGAGAATTCCAACCAGGCTCTGAGCTCTCAGCACAGAGCCTGATGCTGGGCTGGATCTCATGAACCATGAGGTAATGATCTGAGCTAAAATCAAGAGTCAGATGCTTAACCAATGTAACCACCCACACACCCTCATGACAAACTTTTTAATATGAAAAATCACTATCTATATTAATTATTGAAACATTTGAAACAAATATATTGATAATATATTTTATTAACCCTTTAGGTGGGACAAAGTATCATATTTATTGAATAATCACACAGAGAATGAATCTTACAGAATAATTTGTTATTCACAACAATCCTCCAAGGTATATTAAATAACCTCCAATTTATGGAAATTTGAGGCTTAGAGAACTTAAGTAACATGAAGGAACTACATTGCTAGGATCAAGCCCAACTTTGAATATTTGCTTATTTATTTGTTTAAAATATCAACATCCACCTTTGCCTTAAATTACCAAGTTTGCTTTTCTACATATCTTGACATTTCCAGATAATAGTTTTTTAATTTCAGTTTTCCATTTAGAGATAATATAAGAAAACATCATTATGCACATATACGAATTAGAAGCAGGAAAAAAATGATATTGTATAGAAGTTGACAAACTATGGCCATAAGGTTAACTCTACCCCTACCTGAAACCATAATCGTTTTGTATATTGGATATTGAAAAGCTAAGGTCATTCCTTTGGTATTGTCTGTGACTCCTTTCTCACTCCAATTGTGGTGTACTTGTGACCTTGACCATATGGACAGGTAGTGTGAAGATATTTACTATGTGACCTTTTGCAGTAATGTTTGCCAATACTTAAGTGATTTAAAGTCATTTGTTTTGAAATCACTCAAAGCAAGTTTAGATGGAAGATCTGATACTTGGTTTCATAACCACAAACAGCCCTAATGAGGAAATTAGGCATGAATATAGTACCCTCTTCATTGAGATGCTGGGAGATAAGAACAAGAAGATCGTGAAAGCATTGTGTCATGCCTGGTAATAAGAGAATATTTATTGTTTGTATTTTTTATTTTTTAATATTTATTTATTTTTGAGAGAGAGAGAGAAAGAGGCAGGGGGGAGGGACAGAGAGAGAGGGAGACACAGAATCTGAAGCAGGCTCCAGGCTCCAAGCTGTCAGCACAGAGCCTGATGCAGGTCTCAAATTAGGAACCGTGAGACCATGACCTGAGCCAAAGTTGGACACTTAACTGAGCCACCCAGGCACTCCAAGAATATTTATTATCATTAGCATCTACTGACATGTTCCAGCTAACTTCAGTTTTATTTGTTTGAGATTATTATTAATACCTAGAGCATCGGAGTCTGTTTCTATAGAAAAAAACCATTTCTTTAATATTTTCATTATATACTTCAGCACGGTACAAAAGCAACCTTTTGCCAGAAACCATTTTCTATTCTTTTATGGTCTAAAAGAACCCATAATCTTGCTTTATTGAATATAAGTAGCATAAAATAATCTACAAACAAAACGTGATCGCACGCCTTTTACTTTATAAAATAATCTCTCCATAACCATATTTCTTATATGTTGGGATTCAGTTACGATACCGTCAAGATTATGTTGCTGAAAACTTCAGAAACTCTAGGGAGCTGTTAAAATAGATCCATTTTGTTCCCACAACAGGTTTATCTGGTCGGCGTTGCTGATTTTTGGCTCCCACTTATACCTTGAAGCCACTGCTGAATTCTCTCCTGGGTAAAGAGGGGAAAACAGTAACAACACACAAATCCAGTATAGCCTGTTGTAGTCCACTTGTGATATGGTGATCTATAATTCCAGTTTTTAATATGTAAATTATAGCAAAGAGCAATTTCAAACTCATCTATTATTACCAACAGCTATATAGTAAGTAGCAAGAGTTGAGGCCCTAAAGTGCCTGTTATATACACTTGCTACACTACTTTTGATCTTGAGACACATCCTCATTTAATGAATTTCTTATATCATGGATTTAGCCAATAGTACTCCTCTCATTCTGTGGGTTGCTTCTCTGCAAATAAAATTCTTATTTAGTTAGTCTTTAACCTGATAATTATGTGATTTCTCTACTACATAAATAGGGAAGTCAAGCTTTATGTCCCCCAAATGTAAATCTGTTGTTTTATAAAAATCCAGGGAAATTTCATTGTTTTCATCAAATTTTTGTTCACAGATGTATAACTTCAGTTTTATGTGGCCTGAATATGGAATCTATTCAAACATACCAGTTTCCAAACTAATTTGAAGGCATATATTTCACATCTAAAATAATTTTAAAAAGTTACACTGGAACCACACTTTTCGCTTTCCAAACCATTTACCAGCTCCTGTTTGAGCAGCGATTTTTAATCTTATTTGTTTATTGCTAAGGAGTATCTGTGCTAGTTCAATATAATATTCACCAGACTATATGACCTCTCTCTGTCTTTATATTGATTTTTTTCAACCCTTGGGCATGGTTTCTTCCTAGTTTTCACTGTTTTGTTTCTGCTTTTTATTAGTATTTTGAGAAATACAAATAATTTTGAAGAACATTGCATCACTTCATATGAATTTTCTAATGCATTATTACTTTCTACATTCCTAAAACTTACTAACAAATACAATCTACTAACTTTTAAAATATTGTTTCTCCTAAAACCTCATCATCTGATACTGGCATAGAAATATCTATCTATATCTATCTATAGGTATAGATAGATAGATAGATAGATATCTGTTATTATATGCAAATATTTTACAGAGGTTTGGAGCATTCTTTAAAGTCTTTCCCCAGCTTGCTTATGCACAAATAATATGAGAAAATGTTCTAGGCAAGAAGGACATGATTTCTAGATAAAAAACAAACAAGCATAACAATGCATGACTAACAAAGTGAAAGAGGCAGGGAAATAGGGGTGTTCATGGCAAGAAATAGCCAGAAAAAAATACATGGAGAAATAAAATATATTTTTCAAAGATGTCTGTTGCAGTGTTATTTATGTTAACAATTATAAATGTTTTGGAAATAGTCCTAAATGTAAGAAAATATAGCATTTTGATTCAAATAGTATGCTAAATTTTAAAACATTTTAAATTTTATATGTTAAGATGAAAATAAACAAATATAGAATTCTTAGGGAGGAAATATAGGTCCTCCCAACTCTGTCATATATTTGTTTATTTTTTAATCAAAATAACACATTGAGAAACTTTTAAGACATTAGTTTTACATCAACACGTATCACTTAAGTACCTTTATTGTATCACTTTGTAATGTCCAGGGTAAGATATTAGCAGAAATTAAATTACAGTTTAAAATAAATTTTAATTTTGCTAGAAAAGTATAATCATTACTGTGGAAAAAATTTAAAAACAACAACTTTGATTAAATTAAAAAGAACAAATTAAAGACAAGTTTAAATAGCTGATTATTAAAGCATCAATGAAAGTGAGAGTATATCAAGATGAAAAGACCAAAATAAATTTAAGAAAAAGTAGACCACGTACAACTTCTCAGCACAAATTGAAAAATATAAGTTATGCTTTTCTACTTTGAATTCATGTGTGTGGGTGTATTTTGTTTAAAGGAAATTAGTTTAGTCATGTATCCAATGTAAATATACGTGGGCTGTATATACACCATTGTGAATAAATCCCTTTGTATATGTTCTTTTCATTCCATTTTACAAAACATAAGTGCCTTTTCAGGAAAGTTTTCAGAGAGGAAAAAATAGAAATAATTGTTGCTTTTTAAGCCTGGTCCTCGACCTTTGATAGCATTTCTGTTTGTATTCATTAATCAAAAAAAAAATTATGTACTGATTTTCTACTAAGTGATGGGTGTTTTTCTAGTCATTGGGATACAGTGATGAAATAGATTTAGAAGAGTCTTTATTTTTACATTATTCTCAGGTATAACTCCAAATGAAATTTTCTCATAAATTGGTTAATTTGTTTTCTCCCAACTGAAATGGAACATTACGTTTGCTTTGATATTTGCTTGTGTAGGCAGAGCACCATTAATTATTAGAGTCAGATGAATGCATTTGACATTTTATTATGTTTTCATTTTTATTGTCTCCTACACACAGTTAAAGATAATTGTGTATCATCTGTAGAAAGCTTGAAACATAACAAGCGTTGCCTAAAATAAAAAAGAATCAAAAGCATGACAAATTCACAGCATAGTCATGAATATCAAAGCCTCTATTTGCTATGACAACCCAAGTGAAAATCTCCTCTGAATGGGCAGGAAGTGTCTGACTGTCATAACTTGTGATTAAGGTCTTGTAAGCAACATAAAAGATTATTAGAGATGTCAAAATCTATGTTTCAGAAATAATGTTTTTATCAGGAAGAATGGCATGATGTCACAGTTTGTATTTCCTCCAGCATCACAGCTGAGAAAAAAGCCTATAGAGAAGCAAATAGTTGCAATAATGAGCAGGTTGTGTTGGGGGTGAGCCTAGTTGCACGGAGAAGGCAACGATAATGCTAACATAGGCGGTCTGGCCTGGAAAAATCTGTCATTGGATTGATGGCAATATCTTTTAGCCAGTGAGGCATTTGTATCTTTTTCAATGCAGAATTTTCCTTTAATGGCTTTAATAAGGCAATTATTTCAATTAGTCTTTTATTTCAATGGGCTTTCTATGATATGCCCCTTAATGTATTTTTGCCTTCAATAACCTTGTAGGAAGTTCTTTTCACAAAGAACCATCAAAGGAGAGACCTCAGTCAAATGTGTTAGTTCTTCTGTAAAGTTATATTAGCACATAAACCCACTCATCAGCACACAGGTAATACAAAAGCTTTGTGAGAAAAATATAAAGTGTGGTTATGTGTACACCCAAAACAGTTTGTTTAGAGACGCAATTAAAAATATTTTTTATTTGATTGCTGTCGGGAGATGATTCTCCACAGGTCTGTCACGTTTCCACATGTGTTAAGAACAGAGGCACTCACCGTTATAGCTTTTATTCCAGGCAACCTTTTGATAATGTTTGTATAGTAATCAGCCTGGAAAAATAAGACAGAAATTGTCTTCCTTTAGGGCAGAGGGAGAGTCGTTTTGCTGTCTAGAATAATAAAGATCTCCCATCTTGATGAGGGTCTAGGTAAGTTGTAGCCCATTATAAATGAGGGTGATTCCCTCAGCTTAGAGATCTTCAGCTGTAATACAAACCCACTTTGTACACAGTATCCTCCTGGGGAATCCACATTGCCCCATGGAGCCTTGAGGGGGAAGGAGAGCCAATGCAAACACTCTTTTATGCCATAAAATGAAGTCCTTCGTCTCTGACCCATGTTTTCTCTCAGCATCCATGAAACTGGCAGATTAACTTCATAGTTTGCAAGTAGGGCAAACCTCTGAGACCCTCCATTCTTCTTTACAAGTGATATTTTATGATTTGGCAAGATTCTCATGTATATTGGGAAGCGATGTAGAACGTCCTCCTTAGCAAGGATTGAAAACTTTTCTCTATACAGGGCAGATATTAAATATTTTAATCATTATAGGCCATATCGTCTCTGTGGCAATCACTCAACTTTATCATCGTAGTGTGTAAACCACCATACACAAAGTATGAATGAATATAAAAGAATGAACAGGTCTTCCAGGTCATTCATTTTTTTATTGTATAATGGCATTCTCATGATTTTTTTATATTTCTGTGGTATCATTTGTAAAGTTTCTTCTTTCATTTCTAATTTTATTTCAATCTTCCCTCTTTTTCTCTTGGTCTAGCTAAGGTGAGACAATTTTGCCTATTTTTCCAAGCCCCTATCATGCAACCCACACTACTGATATTGATGAATCGTCTTTTATCTCTAACCTCCCTTTCCCCATTTAACGTTCCCAACATCCACTATTGACTTTCTAATACACAAATCATAGTGTTTAAATCTTGCACTACCTTCAGTGTGCTCAAAGGATGCCATTCACAGTGCTAAAACAGATACTTTATTTATTCTCAGCTCTTATCACACCTTCTCTGTTCCACAGCTAAATCATGCACCTTTAAACCTTTTTGGAAAAAAGCTCATGCTGTTCTTTTTAAGTGGAATATTATTCCACATCCTCTTGTCTATTTGATGTCTTCCTGTTTAATGGCTCCTCCATTCTGTGGCTTTGCACATCATCTTACCTATTCTGGTCAAATGAATTCTACCTTATTTGTAATTCTATAACATTTTAAAGTCACCACGACAGCAGTGATGATGTTGTAGCATACTCATGCATTTGCGTGTTTGTCTTCCCTAGTGGAAAGTAAGCCCCTTATGGACCTTTCCTTCTCCTAATCCAAAGCACTGAGAGCAATGCCAGACACATAGCAAGAATTCACTAAATGTTTGCTGAACTGAATGGAATTTTTTACCATATGTCTGCCACTACTAAAATACTTGGTTCATTTCCTGTGTCCTCCAAAACTCTTTTTATCTATATTAAAGGTGCATTGTTTTTGTTCTGGTCCTAACACCAAACATATTCATCATATTAAACTATCTCCTAAAGCCTAAGGCCAATTCAAAACGAATTTCAAATGTTAGATACATTGAACAAATATTTATTTAGCAGTGATTGTGTACATAACATTCTGCTAGGCCTTTCAGTAAAATAATCAGCAGGTTGGTGAGGTCTCTGCAGTATGTATTTTTTCTAGAAGATACTACTTTGACATGCAGGAGAAAACAGTTATGATTTGTTACTAGCTGTGAAATCTTGGGAAATTTAATGATATTTGCTTTAAGCTTCTTGCTTATTAAAGCCAAGTTGATAATAGCACTTGTTTTCTTGGGTTTCAATGATGATTTGATGTGTTAACATATGTTAAGTGAATTAATTGAGCAAGTGCTGAATGAATATTAGCTGTTATGACTTATTTTTATATTGATACTGGTGATAATGAATAGCAAATAATTGAAAGACACAACAAAAGGCACACACATTATAATAAAATAAGCAACATTTTCAGGGGGAAATTTTATGTTAACACATTTGCAGGGGAAGTTTTAATTTAAAGCACTTGGCTAGACGTCTTCCAGCTGCCTTTCTGGGCATCACAAGTCACCTCGGTTCAATTTTGGTTTTGTCCCGTTGTCTAGCTCCTTTTCTGACGATGTACATAAGTAAGAATCAGGATCAAAGGATTTTGAATTGAATGAATCAAATGAATTGATCAAATGATCAATATCAAATGGGAAGTGGGTTCTTTTTGAGACTATTATGACTCGAACAAGATTCGGCCACTTCACTTTTTATTTTAATGTTTTGATTTATGTATTTATTTTTGAGAGAGAGAGAGAGGGAAAAAAAGTGAATGGGAGAGGGGCAGGGAGAGGGAAAGAGAATCTGAAGCAAGCTCCACCATGCTCATCACTGAGCCTGATGCAAGGCTCCGTGAAATCATGACCTGAACCGGCTGCTGAACCCACTGAGCCACCCAGGCGCTCTCGCCATTACACTTTTATAAGCAAAGTTTAGGGGCGCCTGGGTGGCTCAGTCGGTTAAGCGTCTGACTTCAGCTCAGGTCACGATCTCAAGGTTCGTGAGTTTGAGCCCCACAGGGGGCTCTGTGCTGACAACACAGAGCCTGGAGCCTGCTTCAGATTCTGTCTCCCTCTCTCTCTGCCCCTCTCCCGCTTGCACTCTCTCTCTCAAAAATAATAAATAAACATTAAACAAAATTATAAGCAAAGTTTACTGCTTAGAAAGTATTGCAAAAGTTTGCATAGTGTGTGAAAGCACTTTGATAAGAAAGGAAGGAGCGCCAATGCATCACGAAACTTAATTTTCTTAGGAAAAAACTGGCTATTGAATTGAGGTCTCCAGTTCTTTAACCTCCTTGACGTAAGAAGAAAACATTTGCTTTTATTTGATAAGAAAAAAATCTCAGTGGGACATCTAGGGAACTGGAGAAATTCCCGGAGAAATAAGAAGCCTCAGATAATGTGTAGTATAGCCAAAACCTGTTTTATAATGCAAAAATTTAAAAGTACTCTGTTTTGTAATGTTCAGGTTGAAACTGAATCTATAAACCATTTCAAAAAACATTTATTCTTAGGCTCCATCCAATTCATTTAGTCCAATAAATATTTATTAAGCCTTACTATGTCTAAGACACTATAAAGGGTCCTCTGAATACAGCCACATATTACATTGTCCTGACCTTACAGTTCTCACAGTGTGAAAGGGAGACAGATAATGCATCAGGTACACACAGATATGGTAATAAATGATGGGGCATCTAGGCAAACAAAAAGGAATCATGTTAACATTCCTGGAAGCGTTAGAATACAATCTAAATTTCAAAGAATGACCGGAAAACAGGCAAATGATAGCAGGTGTCCAAGTCAGGCATTCCTGGCTTCCAGGGTAACATAAGCAAAGTCGTAGAACTGAGGAAGAGAATCGAAGTATGTGAATTTTATTCAAGGAGTCTGGTAGTGTTGAAACACGGCAGTGTTGTGATGGACAAGTGGAAAAGGGCCAGACCCCTGTGTGGCCGACATGCTCTGCCATGGAGTGTGGCTTTTCACATGTAAATATGAAAGCAAGGGCACAACAGCATCAAACTTACAATTCATTCAGAATAATCATGCACCTTACATAGAAGGTGGCCTGAAAGGGTCTAAGACAAGGGGCCAGAAAGCCCACAAAGTCATTGCTATATGATACTGCCTGAGTCCTCATGATGGCAAAGTAAAATAAGGATGACTGAATGCAGGAGGTGACTGACAGGCAGGTTTCAGAGTTGACCGCCAAGTTTACAACTTGGGTGAACTGGAGAATGATGGTTCCAACTAGTAAGAGAAACTAATCAGTGGAAAATAGATTTTAATATTTGAGATGAGCACGTGGGTAGCCATTTTCAAACTGTAAAAATCACAATTACAAAAATCACTCGTTTTTAGGAATTCATGTCAGAGAAACTTTGGGGACTTTTTAGTGTCCTCACTGTATCTCAGTGTTCAGACTTTGACATAAAAAGTGCGATGTTATCCCAAGGGAAATAATTCAATTCTTCTCCCTAATAAACTACATTACAAAAAAAAATGCTCAGGTATTCTTTTCTACATTTTAATTTCATCAACAGAAAATTTTGGAAACGTTGTTTTCAACCTTTACGTACCCACATAGTATGCTTGCTTTTGCCTCTTGGCCACAAAGCCTAAAATATTTACTATTTGGACTTTTACAGAAAAAGTTGCTGACCTCCGTTGTAAGTTCTTATTCAAATTATATGAAGAAATCCATTAATCAGTGTGAAAAAGCCAAAAAGCTCTATAGAAAATTGTTTGAAATACTTTATTAAGAACTTCATAAAATAAGGTATCCAAATGACCACGCAAACCTATAAGAATATGTTCATCCTATTTAATAATCAGGAAAATACAAATTCAAGTTGCAAGCGATAACTCCACACACATATCAAGATTGGCAAAAAAGTGAAAAAGCTTGTCAACGTAAGTATCGGTCAGAGTTTGGAGGAAAATAATTCTTACGTCATTCATATACTCTCTTAGTAGAATTCAGATGTGTACACAGAATTCAAAAACAGTTTTTTCATTATGTGGCAGATTTGAAGAAGCACTTCCCCATCATAGCATTTCCACTCTGACACAAATACTCTCGGGAAATTTTTGTACAACTGCACTAGAAGACACATAATAAATGTTCACAGTAGCGCTGTTTGCAATGGAATAACTGAAGACAATGAAATCAAATAAAATAGATCCATGTATTTTCATAAAATGGAATGGTACCTCAATGCAAGCGAAAGACTAATTACATGCAGTAGGATGATGAATAGGACACGTGAACATAAAGGTAGACACACAATGTTGGGAGTGAATGACATAGCACCCCATTTTTTTTAAATTTCAACATCAGACCAAACTTAGATATATTAATTTAGGGTAAAAAGTATAAAGTAAAAGGTAAACGATTAATACTAAAGTGAGGAACGCTAACTGCACTCACAGTGCTGGCACACTGGGGAATCAGGGTACGACTAGAATGGAGATTGTCCAGCTGATAAGTTCAGGATTATTCATTGAATTGCTCATATATGTTTATTTTCTATGTGTATTCATCGAAAAATAACTTACCTGATGCCTGCGTTTATCCATTTGGATAAATAGATTTTCATTTCTTGTCTCCTACAGCAGGTGCTGCTGAGGGTTTATATTTTCATTGTAAAAATCCCCATCGTCTGGTTCAGTGTTTTCCTTTGAGCCTATGAGTTTCCCTTGAAAGGAATTATCTATATTTCTGCCTGGGGTGCTGGTGCAGATAGTTTAAAGCCAGATGGCAACATTCTGAGAGCAAGAAGAAGCAGAGGGCCAAAGAATTTCACCATTGAGTCTACACATTTTTATTTAATACTCCCGTTTTTAATAGATACCTTATCTAACCTTCAGCTGGTTTCCTAAATCCCAAGCTATTGGCTTCATCTCATCCAAAGAGCAAATTTAAGTTTGTTTTCTGCTAGGAAGAAAAGTATATTTTATTGCCTATGCAACAAAGGTGAAATGATGTAGATCTAAGGGTTCGTTATTACCATTTTTAAAACCAGTTATTTATTTACGCATTCATTCATCTGTTCAGTCTTATTGGTGGGGGCAAGCTGAGGGCAAAGTAGAGGTTAACAGCACCACACCTCCCTCCTCCAGGTGGGATATGTGTGATATTCCTTGGACACTCCTGGCTGCCCAAGAACAAAGGAAAAGAAAGAAAACCAAATGGTTGACTGACAGAGATCACAGTCATGTGGGACAGGAGTCCCCTTCAGTTTACGGATAACTTAGTAAGCTGCAAGAAAAAGGCAATCTTATCCATAGCATAATCTCCAGAACCCTATAGACTCCGTTCCCTGGAGCCCTAATATCACCCTCATCAAGATGTAAGGGAGTGTAAGTGCTTGCCATAGTGATGTGGAAAACAAAAGCAAATAAAAACTAAATTCCCTTACTGCCTACAGCCCATTGACAAGTCCTTGAACCAGGCGAGTGACCTTCCTCTAGGAGTTCAGTGGTGACCCTATGTCAGAGGCAAAAGGGAATCTTGGCTTTCCATTATCCTGACATCCTGCCCCCTGCCCCCCCTCCCCCACCACCACCAGGATCCTGTGAGTCTCCTTGAACACACAAAAATTCCTTTGCGAATCTCCATTATCTTTAACCTCCAAGTATATGTTGGCAACTGATACATCTGAAGGATCTTATGACTGAGGTTTTACTAAACAGTAATAAATGACATCTTCCTAACAAGAGCTAGCTCCTCAAGGTCCTGGAAACCTTGTTTCCAAAATTCCTCAGAGACTCAGGCTGTCTCTAATCCCCTCCCAACTTGAAGGTATATAATCACTCTTCACAACCCCAGTGTAGCTCTTTCTATCCATGGGTCCCGTCCTCATGCTTTAATAAAATCACCTTTTCTTTGCACCAAAGATGTCTTCATGGCCATGGGCTCCAAACCCTCACCATAAACCCAAAACCTCATCATTATCATAGCCATAAATTAGAGATGTCTGTTGCTAATTCCTGAGATATTTTAAGGATCTGAAGTGGACAGAGACTTCGTTCCTAAAATTTGTCTACGGACTTAGATTTTTTTCTTCCTCTCTCCTGCCAAGTCAGATATCGCACATGTGTCTACTTCCTGGATTCAAAATTTTCTTCACATTACTTGACTTCTTTTGTCTTCTCTTTCTTTTATTTTTAAAATTCTGAAGTTTCTTGCCTTTTTAGTTTATTATTTTTCTGTCATTTTGCTGGGATTTACAGAAAAAAGAAAGATTATCATCCATTATTCACTTTGAATTGTTAAAATTCACTACATCACTCATTTTTCAAAATTCAATCTCTTTTAATAATGCTCCTTTGTTGACATGCTACAGTCTCTCTTTTAGACATGGTGGCTAATATTTTTCTTTAGACATCCTGATCTTTAGACACTTCAGGTATTTTTCTGGATAAATCCAGTTTGTAATACATCACCTACTCTCGTTATTTTTATGACAAGTTCTATTGATCATATGTTAATCATTTCAATGTTTGGCTCTCTTCTCTGAATCTGTTAAGATTAAATGACTGAATGGGGATAGACACATGAATATTTATATCACTGAAACAGTTAATGGATGCTTCTTATTTTCTACATTAGTATTGGAGAAACGATGCTGCCATGGGGCTTTTTCTGCAGACTGATCTCTTATTTGTTTGTTTGTTTGTTGCTTTTTATTTATGCCATACTGTTCTGCCTTAGATGAAGAATATTGATAATTAGTATACAAATTAGATTTTTTCATTTCATTTTAAACTCCAATAAATGATATAATCTTATATTTAGCCAATGTAGGTTTGAAGGGGCTGTGTCCATTATATTAAATTTTCTTGGGGAAGTATATAAGCATTTCATCCCTCCTAATAAATCTGGATCTGGTCTCTTTTTTATACATTATTTCATAACTGGGGGGCTTAGTTCAGGTCTAAATATTTCAACATGTACACTGGCTTTGATTCCAGAGAATGTATTGTTTTTTAGATGAATAATAAGTAAACGGGCCATCTCCATTCTGTGCTATATTATCTCTTTAATTGCTAGCTATTACCACAAATTACCACCATTGTTTTGATAAATACCTATAATTCCTTAAATTTACCCAAGCTAAAATGATTATTTGCATAAGGAACAAATTATTCAAAATAGCTTTAGGACAGGGCATTGATACAAAAATCTTCACTAATGATGTGATGGCGACTGAGAGCACAACTAAGTAAGGAAGGATAAAAACAAGAATTTTCAAGGAGATTATGTACATAAAGTCATAGATAGATAGATAGATAGATAATTGCAACTTCTGAATAAGACCATGCAATGAATATTTTCCCCAAATGTATATCAATTGGGAAACAGAAAAATGTCCCTCTCTAAAACAAACTGCATTTAACAATGACCACCGTACATGGAAACTTTATTAGGTACACTATTTTATTTTATTTTATTTTAGGCACAGTTATATATAATGACTGTTTTCTTTATATTTTCTAGAAAAAAAGAAAGTCACCAGATACTATAACCCTAAACATAATTGTCAAAAATTAGGCTTTATTGCTTTGGTGGTGGGACTAAAGTATGAGAAAGTATGAAAAAGAGATTTAAACATAACAATGAGTCTGGCAACATTAGATTAACAAACAACACAATGTGCTGACAATACAATAGTATGACTTACCTCTAAGTTATTTGTTGCGAAGATGTTAAAAGACCAAAGTTTTAGCTTACTGTCTATAAATAGAGACTCTATTTGTTGTTCAAATTAAAATATTTATTATTTATATTTCCTCTTAACAATATTGCAATTTAACAAATATTTCAAGAAATGAATTTAGCAATATGCTAAACACAATGAGAGGGGATATTACCTGGTTTCACTTACGCTGAATTTTAAAACCAATAAGAATTCGCAGAAGAGGCACCAAAGAGCAGGCCAGCACCAGTAAAGAAATTCCATAGCATTTGTAACCAGAGGTGATGTCATTGCAATTAATGAGAATGGGAATGAAGTCAGCTTGTTTGCCACTAGTTTTCATTTGATTTGGACATACACGCTCGAGAGTGGAAATAGAAAAGTAGAACTTTATAATTGACTTATTTCTGGAGGGTTTGTCATTTGTGCGAAAGCTCCTTATTGTTTGAAAGTGCTAAAAACTCAAAGCTGTATTTTTTTATGCATTTTCACATGAAATTTAGCCTGCTGGCCTCACTGATCATGGTAACAGTTACTCTAAGTGAACCTGAACCTGAAATGCAGTCTAAAGCTTTGAATTCTTAGGCCATCATTGTTTTTTTCCATGGTTGCTATTCCGTAGAGGCGTTGAGAAAAAAAACTAGGAGTCTACTTCAACATGTATCATTAGGGCAATCACAAACAAACATTTATGGAGAAGCTAATATTTGCAAGGCACTGGAGACTTCATTATAACAGGAGCAAAATATGTCAAAATTAATTACACATAATTTGATGAAAGTCATTAAACTTTTGTAAACAAAATAATGGGAACACAAAGCTAGCAAGCAAATCTCACCAGGGAGATAAAGTTTGTTAGTGGTCAGATTTCCCTGAATTGGGAAGAGCCTGGCTGGTGGAGGTCTGATCTGCAGGAAGTTTAGGTAGTGTGGCTTTCAGTGTCAGCTGTGTTTATCTATGCCCCAATTCGTTTGTAAACACTCGTTGACAAGTGTTCAAAGGATAAAGGAAAATGCTACTGAAAATTACATTAGACGCTAACGAAATAATTGTGTTTCTCATATTATCTTGTTTTTTTATTACAGAAAAATGGTTTTCATATTGCAGGGAAGATGGACATGTAATAGCTATAATGAAACACACGCTGTTAGTATACAAAATCCTCCCCCACATTCTGAGAATTTGGGTCTGGCAGGCTATAGACAGCAGCCACTCCCTGCAAATATATATATTCCCCAAAATCCAATGGGCAGCAACTGTGGTTCTTAGAAGGCCAAATTCCTCAGAAGTAGTGAGAATATTGCACATTTTCTTGGAATATTCTGAATTGTCTGGTGCTTTCTGGCAAATTTCCCCAGCCTAGTTTAGTATTTCTTACCTACTCTTTCTGCCTCCCAAAGCTGCTTCTGACCATTATCATACCGGGGTAATTATGTCTTACAAATAAATGTATTATTTTCTCCTAAAACTACTATATCTTTGTTTGCCTTAGAAGATGATATTCACGGCTTTCGATGAATTTATCATGATTTTAAAATTTTAAATAATGGTTTAATAGACTATTTAATAATAAAAGTGAAATAATCAAATAATGGAGCTCTCTACTGTCAGCTTTTCAAAACATACATGCAGAAAAATAAACAAAAGTACAGACTTTGAATTTTTTTGTCATTTTGTATAAATCTGAGTAACTAAATTTCAAATCAAGAAATGGAATATTACCATTATGTCAGATACACTGTTTCCCAGTGGAACCACAATCTTGACCTCTGTTTTGAGCAATATAAATATAAACATATATATATATATATATATATATATACACACACATATATATATAAATGTATATATATAGAGAGAGAGAGAAAGAGAGAGAGAGAGAAAGCAAGAGAGAAAGAGAGAATTATAAAGTATATTCTCTTTTGTTTCTTCATTGTTTCCCTCAATATTTTTTAAATTCCAAATGTTAGCATGTTGTTTCAATTTATTTTTGCTGCTATAATAGTATTTCATTATAATAATATTACTTCTTAAATTTACCCTAGGGTGAAAGAATATTAGAAGAAAATTTATCACTTATTATAAATATTCATCTTGTGAAAAATCTCTTATATGCCTTTGTTGAATATTTGTCCGCACTTCTGTTTCTTCCCAACTTTGTAAATTACTTTTCCCATGTAAGCCAATATATATTTGGAGTTTGTTGTGATTTTATGCGTAAAATAAAAACACATTCTTCAAACTGAGACATTGAGATAAAATAGTATGAAATCACCTTTCTTTCTGGATAAATTTAAATTTTAGAGAGACAAAGAAGTTCAAATGGAAGCAAATATATCGGTTTCCCCATGAAGTAAATTCAATGTACACATTCAAGAAAATCTGAAAAACTTTAAGATCCATTCCATAAATATTTCACCCTTTGTTTTTTTTTCTCAAAAGTGTTCGTTATGAATGTGTACAATACAATAATATAGTGAGCTTCTCTCAATATAATTACTTCATTACAGAGGTGATAGGAACAAAAGTTTAAGATGTAGCAAAAAAATGAGCAAAAAAAATGTACTTCCATAGTAATATCATCATCCACTTATTGAACAGATCAAATAAATTCTTTAAGAAGATTTCCCTTGTGTACAAATGTTGACTTGGGAGCAAGGGAATTTTTTTTTAATTAAGGTCACAGTTAAGATTATCTGAATGTTATAAAAAAGTGTGTCTACATATCACATAATACTGTGCTAATATCTTGGGTTTATTTTTGGTTTTGTTCCACTATTCTTGTAGTTGATGTGAAGGAGTGGTCTTAATAATTTATAACACTTAGTTTAACCCTTAGTTGATTATTGTATTAGTCTCTTAGCAAAAAAGAAGAACTGATTTTCAAGTAAATTTATTTTTTTAGGTAGCAGACAATACTGTTCCAAGAGAAAAAACAGTTTTAGCCTTCAGAAGTGGTTTATTATTATACTTTAACATATAGACCTACAGAAAAATGTGAATTCTTAACTTAGAAATGGGAATCATTGTCAGCTTTTAGTGTGTTTTATCCAAAAAAAGTTTTGCAAAAACGAATACAATGGCCACGTGCAATTTTAAACTCAGAGTTGCTGGCAAAGGTCAAGTCTCCTCCTGTTTCATTATAAATTATAGTTTTTCCTTTTATTATGATGGCAAATTTAACTTGGTTAGGGGACAAAGAAGTAAAATAAACATTGTTTGCATTTAGTCTAAGTAGGTCAAGCAAACATTATAGTCATGGTGCTGAAGAAAGTTATTGGCGTCCCTCCTAGGGATTGGAACAAAGCATCTTGTGGAGACAATGTGTCACTTTGCCTCACTTTACTATCATTTTCTGCACATATATTTCCCTCAAGAACTTCTTATGTATCTGTAATCATGAGACACATGATGTTTATGAACATGGAATGCAGAGCTACTCTGCCTGGTACCAAAGGTTGATTCTATCTCTTAACGTCCGTGTGAATTTCCACCTTTTACCTCTTTTTTTTTTCATTATAAGAAGGTAGCAGTAGAACAAAATGATGGGTTCTCATGAGGTATAGAAAAAAAGTGATGTGATGCTGTAAAGGTATTTAAAATAATTATTATTGTGATGAGGGGTGGTAGTGGTGATGGCTTTCCAAAGATTCAGATACGCCTGAGACTTTTGCTTCATACCGTCCCAACAGAGCCTTTATGTCAACAACATGATAGTGTGATATTTGGGCAATTCATTGAGGCCTAACTGGGCTTCAAGCTTTGCTGATTTCTCTGCACCGTCTAACCTTACTCTGTTCAGTCACAGTGGTCTCCCCTTGCCAGAACTTTGGAAGCCCCTCTACTTGTCTACTGTCATTGTTCCTTCACATTCTGTATGATACCAGAATGACTTATTCTCTAAAGACGTGGTGCAGAGAAGGTAGGAACACCTGATATTTCACCTATATATTTTAGTCTTTTAGAATGTATCATCATCAGTAATTGCTTATTTATTCTTGGTCAGAGATGAAGTAGCAAATATTCTGAAATCGTAGAGGCGGGCGTTTCTCTATAGGAATTTCCACATTTGAAACAGCCAGCACCAACTTCCCTGAGAAATAATAGAAAAATAACTACAATTTCATTTGGGACAACAGAAATTTAATACATGCAACACCTGAGTAATTTACTCAACACATGGCTTGGTTTGCCCAGAGAGTCTTAACATGAAGCTTTAAGGGAGATGATATTTTTTATTGTTTTTATTTGCCAAAAATGACATTCTAGCACATTTTGCCAAGTGAAAGATAAATCTTGTAAATGTTAATATGAGTATTTTGAAATGCTGTCTAAATATTCCTTTTCAGCTCTGATTAATTCTTCAGTTTTTTAAAGTTCACATAAATATTCAAGTGTTATTAAATTGTATTTAAATGTCGATGAAACATAATGGAAATGATTCTGAGTTACCACAAGTTATGTTGTGCAGTGAAAAAATAAAGCTATTATTTTGATGATGACATATTAAAATGATTTCCATATATAAACTTTCATTAGAAAAATATACAGTGAGCCAAATAATTTCAGCAACACAATTTTGAATGTTATGATTAGAATAAACTAAATTCAAAATCATTAAAAGAAACAACCTATAATAGAATCAGAGAAAAGCAAACATACACTTTTCAGGCATTATTTGGGCCAAGGAGTTGTATAGTATCACGATGGATTATTCTCCATCTAAATTTCGAAGATTTTTGGGGAAGAATATTGTCCAGTGGGCAATTCTAGTTAAATAGGCAAGGCATTTTTTATAGCCATCATATAAACCATTTAGACTTGATGAAAGATAAATCCTTGAAGATAATAAGAAAACGAGTACACACACACTAATACTACTTCATACACACAAGTACAACAAATGAATTTAATGAGCTCATTGGCTCATTAAACTTTCCTTTTTTGAGACAACAAGACCAACAAACCATTGTGGGTCCATTAGCAACACATACCACACAAAGTAAATAAAACAGATCCTTTCCATTCACGTAGCCAAAGCATTATTGCTTATTTGCTCATATATGTTTCCTTAAGGTCAAAGAAAAAAATGTTATCATGTTCCTTAATGGAAAGAAAAAAACCTAATTTGGGGAATTTTCATTATCATTCTATCTTAGGCACCTTACGTAAATGGTTTACATATTTCTGGGTTAGTGCATTGGGAGTCCTCGAAATAAATGCATCGCCTAAATTCCAAGCTGAGAAAAGCATCAAAATTAATTTACAATATAAAATTGCAAAGGGAGCAATTGTGGTTCCAGAAGACAATTTAACTCCCCACTAGAATATATTGTTCATTATCACAAGACCACACTTTTCCGGAGCTCCTATTACTACTGATGATCACGTACAATAAAAGAGGCATTCTATTTAAAAATAACGATAATAAGCCAATTTTTTTTCTTTGGAAAAAAGAAACCTATTTCGGCGAAGTTGTCTCCTGGAAGAAAAAATAGGTTGAAAATAGAGCAAATACACAAGATTGTTTCTGAAGGAATAGGCCCAGTGAATGAAAATACTGTTATCTCTTTTCTCTTCTCTTTTATACCTTTACCAAAAGTAAGCTTGAAAAAAAGAAATAGAAGCATTTTTCATGATTACCCTCTCACTCCTGATATTATCCCAGGTTCCCGACGATAAGACCAGGCTCATTGCTTAGAAAGAGAGAGGAAAGGATCTTAAAGCATGTTATTAGCGGAGAGAATGATGTGATTTCTTCTCTAGTATATTCTTGAATTTAAATTTCATTTCTTAAAAAGCCCACAAATACCCTGTAGTGAAATATGGATGGTAATAAGAAGCACCAAATGAAGGAAAGCTGCACTTTGGGAAGAATACAGGCGTTGTACGAAGGAGCCCAGAGGATTTATGTGGGTGACCAACTGTTCACCTGCCGGCAGAGGGAATTCACTCGCCAATCAACCCTCGCGAGGCTGTGATTTTCCTCTTTCACCTCAGTAAGTCTTTTATGCCAGGCTATCAGATATTATTTTTAGAACCATGCCAAATGTAATCAACGCTTTTTTTCTAATTAATGTTCTTTGTGCACACCTCGATCCATATGCTCCAATAATTCATCGATGAGGAAATATTCTGCTTCAGTGACTTCTTTCCTTTTCCATCTACCATCCTGTTGTTTTCTTATTCTCTTCTCTCTCTCTCTCTCTCTCTCTCTCTCTCTTTCTTCCTTTCTTTCACCAGCTCCTCCTTCATTCTGTCTTCCTTAATCTTTGCTTCTCCTTTTTTGTCAAGCTTTCTGGAACATAATTTTTCCCTATGCATACTGAATATTGACACGAAAACACGGCCCCTTATCTGCTGAGAGTAACAACCACCAAGGCTCACACATCACGAAAGGTGTTCTCATCTAGGGTAGGGTGTTCTCATCTAGTCTGTGGGACAGAAACAGCATTTCCTTGTTTCATTCCTTTGGGTTGTGTAGCTGTGACAGCAGAGAAACCTGTTTTGAGGCCAATGGCAGCTTTTTGGCATCAAACTGAATAATCTTAGACCATATTTCCTCTTTAGGGCAGTCTTTTACAGAAACAAGTCAAAGCAACTTCAGCATCGTCTTTTAGTGAAAAACAAACATATTCCACAAATATCTGCTACATACTAACTCAGGAATTCCGTGGTAGAAAGCCAGGAATCGTTTTTCGTATGAGACATAATACCTTCCATAAAAGAAGAAATCAAAGTGTTAGAAAGAATTTCTGCCCTGCCAAGAAGAGTAACGGGTGAGGAGGAATACAAGGTTTTTTCCCAAGGAGGGAAAAAGCAGTAAAAAGTACAAATAAACTATATTGACCCACAATCCATTTTACACCAAACATCCTGAAGTTCGGAAAGTACAAGTCAATTGCTGTGGGCCAAAAACTAGAAAACTCTATACTCAGGATTGGAATTCAGATCTCTGTTCCTGTATACTTTCAGCAATACCAAATTATGGCATTCGCTACATCCATCATCAAAATATTCCCAGTGTGGAAAAAAAAAAAAAAATTACACCAGACCAAGTTAAACAAGCGGCAAAGACAACTTTAGGTCATTACCGTGGGCAGAAAAGCCAGAACTGAGTCTCGGCTCTACTCTGTGGGAATGAGTGGCGGTGAGTGTTTCAGATCAGAGTGATGGGGAGATGGAAAGCCATTTGTGTTAGATAACTAACTGGTTTTAAAACCTGCAGCAGGCATTGGTTGAGGTCAGGCTCCTACCTTCCCACAGAGACTGGGAAATAGGGGGATTCTTTTTCCTGATGATTTAGTCAGAGAGAAAGACTACCCGGAGATGTAACACTAACGAGAGGCTTACATTGTTGTTGTTGTTGTTGTTGTTGTTGTTGTTGTTTTTCATCTCAGAGGAGCGCAGAGAAAATGTACAATTAGGAATTTTCTATAGTAAATTATCTAAGAGAAGGGAGATTGGAGGCCTAGAGTCAGGAAGGAGCCTGACTAAAGCTTAGTCAAGCTAAGAGGATACTTCCTGCCATCTTTGGCACTAGTTGGAAATAAAAATATGGCTCTATTAAAAACAGTCACTCAAATTTATTCACGTACTTCACTCATCTGCACATTTCTGTATATCAAATCCCCCTCAATACAACCAACTTGCAAGTGTTGTTTGTTTGCTTTTGTAAAACAATTTCTATTTTCATCTTAGTACATTCAGACTGCTATAACAAAATGCCACACGCTCAGTAGCTCTCAAACAGAAATTCGTTTCTCTCAGTCTGGAGGCTGGAAGTCCGAGTTCAGGGTGCCAGCATGACCAGGTTCTTCTGAAGGCCCCCTTCGGGGTGGTAGACTGCTAACTTCTCACTGGGTCTTCGCGAGGTAGAAGGGGTGAGGGAGATCTCTGGGGTCTCACTTCTATGAGCACTCATTGCATTCATGAGGCCTACATACTCTTGACGCAACCACTTCCCAAAGGCCCACCTCCGAAAGCCATCACAGTCGAATCTCAACATATAAACTGTGGGGGAGGGGATGGGCAAGACTGGCGAGGGGGAGGAGGACACCACCGCATCGCACTATAAACGCATACGTTTCCTAAGTATCCTTTCATGTCCTTCTACTCCCGAATCATCCACCTTCCCCACATGGTGCTACCTATCTGCCCCACTGAAGTCACTACTCTTCACAAGACTGACGATTTCTTTTCTGCGGTGTTGTCTCCCGGTGGCGGCCCATCCTTGTGAACCCTGAAGCTTGCGAATAGCCCGATGTCCCAACCAACCTTTCATCTGCTGGAATCACACCTCACTGCCAGCCCCATGTCACACGGCGTTGCCAACGCCTTTATGGCTCAGCACGTCCCCTTGAAAAAAATATCCTAAAGCATCTGTAGGATTGAGAAATAGAAAAGTAAATTTACCACCAACAAGTTTTCAAGGTAAAGTCACAAAGGGACGGGCTACCAAAAACTAAACTTGTTTGCGTTATGAAATTCACTGAGACCAACACTGAGTCTGAATTTTACATCTTGCCTTGTGATTATGTACTGCGTCATCATGAAGCGGTTATAAGGACCGCATTTAGTAGAATAATTTTAGTGCCTTTGATAATTATAATTGCTACCATATATTTCTCATTTACCCTGGGTTAAGCCCTACCGCAAGGGCCTTACGTGCATCATGTTAATGACAGTGTCTATAAGAAAGAAATACTCAGCATTTACGGGAAAGTGAGACTCAACAGAGTGGAAAAAAAAAACAACAAAGGTGGGCTAAGAGCTGAATCGCTGCTGTGTGGTTGTGGTCGTGGTGTTCCTTTCCATGACACAGCACTCACTTTCTCTTTTGTTGTTTTCCTATCTTCGTGAAGTTTTTGGAATCTTTACTCTGTTGCAGAAGAATTAAGAGCCACGGCATATGAATCAAAATGTATGCTGTTGATTTCATATACCTGTAAAGATATACCATGGTTGTTTGTGGGTTTTTTGTTCTTGTAAATAAATGTTTTATTGTAGAATGGTTTTAGATTTACAAAAACTCCGCAAAAGCATCACAGAGTTGCATATACCCCTCTCTGATTTCCCTATTGTTGACCTTTTACATTACTATGGTACAGGGTTTTTTTGTTTGTTTTTGTTTTAGGTTTTGGTTGTTTTGTTTTTTGGTTTTTGGTTGTTTTTACAATCGATGAGCCAATGTTGGTACATTTGTATTAAGTAAAGGCCATATTTTATTCAGATTTTCCTGGTTTTTACTTAATGCTCTTTTTCTGTCCTGTGATCCCATTCAAGATCATACATTACAATTCATCATCGTGTCTTCTTAGGATCC